>NC_133902.1:8302763-8619337 GCF_964199755.1 Larus michahellis | reverse complement strand
TGTGGTGAGCAGCTGCCAGAGATGGTGCAGCTCCATGTGAGGTGGATAACTCGGCTCTCCCTCGGGGCAAGGTGGTAGTCCCTCACCAGCGTGGTCTTAGCTCTTCTCCGCCTCACACCAGTGCTCTTCTGACTCACTGCCTACAGACTTTTTCCTCTCTGAAGCTGGTCCCCGGGCGGAGTCTTGCTGAACAGGTGAAACGGGGCTGTTTGTCATCCCTGTGGGCCGTGGGAGCAGGGTGGCCGCGATTCAGGAGGCTTGCTTACCAACTGTCAAAGTAGAAGAGGAAGACTATAATTCAGAGTGACAGCCCCGAGGTGGTTGCACCATCCCAAGGGAATGCAGGTGCTGCATTCTGAAGTTTGGAAGCAAATGGGTCTCCGTCAGCTGTTTCCCATATCCCACAGAGCTTTCCAAGGTACGGTCCACAGTCATCAGAATAAAAAAAAAAAATGCAGGTTAGTTTGGAAATGGTGGGGCTTTTTCCTTCGGAGCTTAGAGTAGCCCTGGACAACTTAGTCTGCAGCCACGGGGATGAATGTGGTACTTCTTACTGTTCATGGCGGAGTTTAACTCCTCTGGTACTTCTTATTGTTCATGGCAGAGTTTAACCCCTGTTACCGCTGGTGTTTTCCCTCGTGTTGAGGGCTGTGTCATCAGGAATCTGCAGAAGCTGCTGGCAGCTGGTGTGAGGAGCTCGCCCGGTGTCTGCTGTGTGCCCCTCTGGCTCTGCAATGTGGAAAAACATCCTGTTCCCTCCTTTGTATTGCAGACTGCCTGGGCTTTTTTAAGCTGCAATACGTAGAACGCTGTAGGGTGAGATTAACCAAGATCAGGAGGTGTTGGCAAGTAGCAAATAGGCGTTGCTTCTTTCTTTAAAATCAAAAGTCCCAGCCTGTAGAGATGCATTAACAGCTTCAGTATGACCCCAGGGGCATGGTGAGGGGGGTGTTTTGGTTTGGTTTGGGTTTTTTTTATGTTATGGACAAGAGTGAACGGCTTGCTGAGTTGGGGGGATGAATATGGACCGCTTGGAAAAGAGCAGGAGAAAAGGCACAGGTCAAAAAAGGAGCAGGGGAGGCTGAAACAAGTGAGTTGTATTTCCATCTTCCTTTCTGCGATGCAGTGGTGGCAGGTTGTGCCCCGCCAGACCCCAGGAACGTGGCTGGGGGTGGGCTCCGAAGGGGTTGTGCCGCTCCCTAACACCCATGGCTGTGTGACTCTTGGCTGCCAACCCGGGGCCGAGTGTACATCCATCTGAGTTAAGCTGTCCCATGGGGTTAGTTTGGCTGAAGCCATTCAAAAGGAGCTTTCCCCTTTGAAAAGTGGTAATTTTATTAAGGGTAAAATGAATGAGGTCTCTGGAGATGCCTAATTTATAACTTCCGCATGGAGAGCTTCCCACCAGCCGCGCTCCGGCGTTCCCCCGGAGCAGCCCTGAGCTCCGGCTCTGTCCTAGGACGCGGGGGGCTTCCTCTGAGGCTTCCCTGCCCCTCGTCCTCCTGCCCACAGCTCATCCCTGGGGCCAGCAGACCTTCCTGCTGGACCCCTAGGGCCAGTCCTTAGGCAAAGCCCGGAGTTGGTTTTCCTTGGGCACATGGACTGAAAGGCTCCTCAGTGAGGGCGGAGGGGAGGAGCGAAGAGAGTGTTTTTGGAGCAGATGGAGAATAATGGTGCCCCTGTCTGACACTGGCACTTGGAGCACTGACGCAAGGAGCGGTTCAGCTCCTCACCCCTCGCAGCCACGTGTGCAGCCCACTCGCGGCACCGGGGACCTGCCTCTGCCCTTCCAGCGTGGAAACTTCATTGGCAATAGGTTTTTCCTAAAAAAAAAAAAAAAAAAAAAAAAAAAAAAAAAAAAAAGCAAACTTTAGTTTTGTTTTCATTCTACTGTGTCACACAAATGTGTCAGGTGCTGTCCCTAGGATAGGAAGCCTGCCTGTGGGAGGCTGCTGAGCTAGAATTTGAGGACATGTGTCTTGCATTTAGTTTATTGCCTCAGGGGCTCTGTTTTGGTTTCAGTCACCTCCGGTTCCTCTCCCCCCTCCTTCCCCACCCCCTTCAAAAGAAAAACCAGCAATGCTGCCAAGCAGGAGGAAAAAATTCTGGCTGCCTTGAGCAACGGGGGGACGATGGCACTTGGGGGAGAGTCTCGGGGCTCAGGCTTTTTGCCAGGGAAAATGTGAACAGTTCTTGTAAGGCAGAAGTGCCGGGAGATGGGGCTCTGCCGTGTGAGGCTGGTCATCGCAGCGATCGGACTGAAGGTCCACCTTGCCCCTGCCTGCTCTGGCAGTCCGGGTAATTTGGCCAAAAGGTACAAAAGACGGATCCCCTACAGAGCAGTTGTGCCCCGACACGCTCCCGGTCTCCAGCCGTGAGCGGCGCAGGGAATTCGGAGCCAAATGCTGCACGCAGTGGTGCATTTAATAGACACATATAAACTACCTCTGGTGAATTTGTGTAATGGCGTTTTGAGTCCATTTGTCCTCCTGACCTTCACGACATCCTGTGGCAATACGTCCTGCAACTTAATTATGTGTGGGAGAAAAAAGTGCTTCCTGTTTGTTTTCTAAATTGCCTGGAAGCATCCTTGGCTAATCCATCATCCTGATACTGCGGAAAGGTGAGTAATGGCCCTTGCTTTGCCTTGTCTATACTGCCTGTGAGTTTATAGACTTCTCTCACCTGCCTCTGTTCCAGGCTGAAGAGCCCGAGGTCTGTTTAGCTCCTCACTTGGAGCTGGTGGGTGCCGTACCTCCTCCCTGACACCCAGCCCGGACCTTTTCTAGCCCTAGAGTGCTTTGCTGAGTTGAACATGCGCCAGAAGGTTTCCTCCTTTTGCCCAATCAAGACCACGGAAGGGCTGCTGCAGACCCCCAGGTGTGTGTTTTGGTGCCTAAAAACGCGGTGGGATGTTTCTGAGGGTATTCTCCGTCCTTGCGGAGAGCAGGAGGAGAGGGCGGGAGTTGTGCTGTAGCCGTGACTGCACTGAGGTTCCAACCTTCCCCTGGGAGATGGGACAAAAGGGACTCACTGCTTCGTGCAGTTCACGTCCCAGCTTCAAAACTCTGCGTGTTGTATGTGTGATGTTCTTTTTATGTACCTGAACTCCTCAGCTGGGATTCAGAAACGCTGATGAGACGTTTTATATTGTTTCAAGTGAGGTGCCCTCATTTCTGGAAAACAGCACTTGCAAAGTAATTTGTGGATCTGGGTTTCCCTCCCGTGTGCTGTCTGGGTCTCGAGTGTCTGGGTCTCTCTCTGAGCGCACCTAAACCCCTTTTCTGGCCCTCTCGAGAAATGCTCTTTCATTTGCAGCAGCAGATAGCAACAAAAGCATCTCTTGGTTATATCACGTTCCCCTACTAAGCTCTGCAGGAGCAGCTGGCCCTAAGGTTTGCTGCAGACATCTAGACACTTGCTGGAAGCTAGTGCCCAGAGAAGATGACAAAATCCTGTCAGGAAATACGTCAGATCTTTGCCCCATTTCCCATGTGCTTGCGGGTGCCCCCGCAGACGCAGGGGGCGAGGAGCTGGGCTGAGCTGGGACCGGCTGCGCCTGGGCTCTGCCCGGCTGCGTGGCTCCTCTCCAGGAGCAGGTTTTCTCTCTGCCTGCTGCCCTTCCTTCACTTACTGCTGCCGTATCGTCCCTGCCAGACAGCCGAGGCTCTGACGGTGGCCAGAGCTCCGCTGACTTTCAGCCTCTGCCGGTGACCCTGAGCTGCTCCCCTGGTCCTGCCATAAGGCACCATGTGGAGTGAAACCATGGCTGGGGACAGGGGGGCTACCATCCGCCGGAGAGCAGAGTCCCTCAGCTGCCCTGCATTCGCCCGATGTTTCTGCTGGTGCTTCCCATGGCCCCAGACCCCCCTCAGCCTCCCGTTCCTCCTCAGCTTCCCTGTCCCGGTACAGGGGGTACGTGGGGGAACCCTGCCCGTCCTCAGGAGACCCTTGTTCTCCACGGGCAGGGTTGTTTTGGCAGAGCAGGAGAGACATGTCTGGCTGCCTCGTCAAGTCTGCAGCTCTGATTCTTCTGGCTGTTAAAATGCAGCCTCGCTGCTACCAGGGCAGGCAAAGTGGCTGCGCTTCTGCGGCGCAAACCAGCGTGTCGTCCGCAGGTATGTGGCGAGGAACGGCAGCATGAAGTGCTGTGGGGGACCCGTCCTGCCCCCAGATACTTGCTGAGGCCAGAAAAACAACCACAAATGAGCGAGGAAAGAGCCATACCGGAGAAAAGTTGGTTTGGGGTTGGGTTTTTTTTGTACCTGCCCTGTCCCCTTCACCCCCCCCTAGTCCCATTCCTCCCCCAGGAGACCACCAGCATTTGGTGCCAATATCAAGCATGAAAAGAGGGACCGGTCAGCTGCCGGGAGAAGCCGGAGTGAGCGAAACGTGTCTCTCGGTGCCGGTCCCGGCCTCGCGGTGCTGGGAGCGATGGGGCAGCAGCAGATGGCACTCGAGCATCAGCCGAGCATCGCGCTGCCGGCAGCACACCAGCAGGAGTTATTTCTGCTTGAATAGTGCAGGAGAAGCGTAGCTATTCGGGCTCTCAGTCCTTGAAGGAAGATGTATAATCTTGAGCCATAAGATGCGTCTATAGGACCTTGATTTACATGCTTTGGATGTTCCTCTCTGCTCGCAGGTCCAGATCGTATCTCTGCTTGTGCTGATTTGTCCTTACACAGTGTCTGGACTTGAGATGATAAAGAAAAAGTGTTACTTTTCACTTGCAGAGCCTGACCCCTAATTTGCTTGGGTTTTTTTTCCTGTGATTGTGGCGTGCCTTTCCGCACAGAGCTACCCCAGTGCACAGAAGCAAGACAGGTTTTTTTTAACTCAGATCAGCTTTTTTTCCCCCCTAGCCAAAAACGAAGCCAGCTCGTTGTGCTTGCACTGAAAAATGGACTTGTAGCTGTGGATACTGAAAACCACAGTCCAGGATGCTTTTTAGAAAGGGGTGAGAGCCTGACAAGTACGAATGAGCCAGGAAAAAATGTTCCCATTGAGATGCTGCAAATGCAGTGCGTGAAGGTGTTTTTATTTTGTTTAACTAGCAATAAATTCAAACCTTATTTTCATATTTCCAAGCCCGTTTGTATTTTAGAGACAGATCACAACCTGACCCTACATCGTTACTCCGACATGGACAAACCCAGCACTTTCAGGAGCCTTTGGGTAGGCGAAGGATGTCATATATCACAACTGTAATCTTACTTTGTGTTTTAAGACCTGACAAAAATACTTCAAGCCTGTTCTCACCACGGAGGGAGAAGGAAGTGAGGGCTCACGGGGGCCAAGTTCTGCCTCTCCCGGTTTTCTGGGGGAGCCCCGTGCGCGGGGAGCAGCACCGTGCGCCGGGCGGGACCCCCGGGGGCCACCGGCCACCATCGCTGCCGTGCACGTCGAGCGGAGGTGCTGGTGCTGCCCCAGGTGAGTCCGTACAGACCCGGCATACGACCGAGGGCTCAGACGCTGCTGATATAAAGTCATGTGGAGCAAATGCAGTCAGCAGTGCCGTGCTGGTTTGTCCCGGCTGCTGCCTCAGCCCAGGGTTTGAAATGCCTGTTGCATATTTACTGTAACAGTGGTCACTTTTGTATTTGGAAGTGTATCTTGGCACCTGCTAAAAATAGCGCGGTCCCAGGGCCCTCTCTGTTTCCTTCTCTTCCTCCTCCTGAAGGCGTCGGGCGCCGTGTGCTCTGCTCGGACAGACCTCGTGAGCTTGGTGTTAACAGGCACGGAGTGGCAAACGGGAGGATAAACTCTCCTGAAAAATAAGAAGCCTGGCCCTTGCGCAGATCCGAGTTGGAAGTTGGGAGCCTGTGGTGATGGTCATGCAGACATACGTGTCTGGGGGCTCTTTTTACCTCCTGCAGTACTCTGTGCTGCTCCGCTCCCCGTGAGTTTCTGATTTTCCTCCCTTAGTTGCCTTTGCTTAATGTGAAGTCGATGCCTGGGCTGTTGTGCTCCCGGTGATGCTTTTGAAGCCTCTGGCATGGGGTCTGACAGTACCTGCTGGCCGTGCCCAGGGGTCCCCCGGCTGAAGAGCTTTGGCTCCTCTGGGTCTCGCAGGGGACAGTCCCCTTGGTGTCTTAGTGCTGTTCTGCCACTTGCAGGGCTGTCACGACACCGCAGGGCTGGCAGTTTGCAAGGACAGATGCGCAGTCACACACACGAGGCCTGACCCCAGATTCCGATGCTTGTCCTCCCCTGGACCCCTGGGACCAGGTGGTCCCGGTGGTGCCTGAGGTGGGACGAGACCACCCTGAGGAGTGCAGGGACCCGGCAGCCACAGCCTGAGCCTGGCTCTGCTGCTCGCTCGGGGTTTGCCCTTGAGCAAGACACATGGGATGGGTGAGGAAACACCTGCCCCGTTGTCTGTTGAACACCCCAGCCTCAGGCCTTATGTGCCTGACCCCCCCTTTATTGAAAATGGGGAGAAAAACCTACTTCTGAGTCCCCAGCTCCATCGTGTGCGAGATCCATATAAATACCTGGCTTTTTGTTAACAGCTTGACCTTCTGGGCAGTGTTCCTGCTCTGCACTGAAGAGGTGCCCTCTTCCTTCCACTTGTCTGACTCCTGCGTAATAGAAGGGCTAAATGCTTATTACTTTTTTGTAGCCTTTTCCAGTTGCCAATCAAACGTGTCTGGTTTGGGGTTTTGTTTTGTTTCTTTGTTGCTGTGACTATGCAGGATGCTCTATCTCGCTGTAATTACGGTTCCATCATTGTCTTGGCATGAAAACATCTGCTGTCTCCCTGCAATCTCTACTTCTCCCTATTTCTTTGGAGAATTTCATGGATCATGATGACCTTCTATTTTCCATAACATCTCATGCATCTCAGTGTACACAGCTGTTTCTCTTGCATTCCCCTGTCTCTCCATCTACCTCTTTTTTCCCTATCAGCATCTCCAATGCGTTCAGAGTTTCAGCTCATCTGCTTATCAAATCAATATCTCACTCGCCATCTCCTCTGCGTTGCAACCACTGTAAACACACCACCTTTGCACCTGAACGCCGGGCTATTTTCTCTTCCAGCTCGCGCGTAAAGTCTTTGTTCTTCTCATTTAACATTTTAAAGTTAATTTTAGCAGCCCTTTTATTTTGATTCCTTTGTGCTTTCTCGCTGGCCGGGTGCGGGGTCTGTCCCTGCGGCGGCTCCTCCCGAGCGGGCAGCGAGGTGCTGCGGGACGGATGGAGGATGTGGCTGCCCAAGGTGAAGTCACCGCCGGTGCCAAACTGCAGCAAAGGGAGCGGGCGGGAGGAGAGGGGCTTCGTGGGGCCGGGGCCGGTGCCGCTCAGCAGAGGCAGGGAAGGGGCTGGAGAAATACGGGTTCAAGCACTGGTTTCGTGTGACCTTGTTTAAAGAGCACGGGGTCCATGAGTATGATGAACAGAGATACTTCAGTTTTTATTCCATTCTGGCACTTTTTATTACTAGGACTTTACCGGTATGCCTATTCTCTTAAAAAATATTCATAAAAAAAATCACTCCTATATCTGCTGCAGATGGACTAATAAAACTCTCGAGTATGACAGGACCTTAAATCTCTCTGCTTTGTTCCCCGTCTGTAAAACGTTCATCCTTGTTCTCCACATCCTGCTCCGCCGTGCTCCCGAGGGCAGGATCCCCATCCCGCTGCTCCTCCGCATGGCTCCCGGCCTGCCCCAGTGCGCCAGGTGACGCTCTAGCGAAAGTAATCCTGAGAATATTAAAGCACATGTTTCTTTGTTTATTTTATTTACCCTCAACCCATGGTCTTTATACATCTGAGCGAGGAATGCCCAGTTCTTGAAAGGCTTTGCAGGAGTTTGGCGCCTGGAAGGTGCGACTGGGAAACGGCTCTTTATCTGTTGACAGAGAAGGGGGGTGTTGGGAGAGGGTGGAGATTAATGAATCATGCAATAACTTCTTAGATGGATGGAAATAACACTGTGCATACATCATAGTTTTTTCCTCTTTCAGGAGTATAGCTGTTTATGCGGAGATGGCTCGTGTATTTTTTGTACAGATACGCATTATATGTGGATAGTTGTATATAAGTAAGGCTGTAAAATCACAGATTAAGCAATTTATTTGGCCAAAAAAGAGTTATGTGGCTGTCAGAGTGCATAACGACTACCTGATTCGGGAGGAAAAACGCTCCTGGGAAGATGCGAAGCAGTGTGTTTGGTGAGGATCCAGCACCCCGTGTCCTTGCCCAGGCAAAGCTGCCGGAGCGTTACTGACGGTCTCGGAAAGTCCTGGCAAAACTGATCGGCTGCTCATAGGAAGGTGTGTAACGGTAGCGGTTTTATGATTTGAGGGTGGGATTTGGGTGGTCACGCAAATGCTGAGAGGGCAGTTTAACCAAGTGCCCAACGCCCTGCAGGAGCCTTTGCTCTTTCTCTGACACTGGGTCGGGCATAGGCAGGACAACTCCCAAATTCAGCTGGGGGCCAGGTTACCTCTGTGGGATCCAGTGCTTCATCCTATCTTCGCTTTTGCTCTTGATCCAGTTAACCGGCTCCCGTGGAGCGGATGCCTGCGTGGCAGGATGGCTGCGCTCGCACAGACCCAGCTGGAATTCCCTGTAAGCGGACGGAGCTGCCGCAGCCTCTGCACGGGGGGATGCTGCTTCGGAGGCTCCTCGGGGGGTTAACCCCAGCCAGCACGTAGCACCGGCCGCTGCTCGGCTTGCTGGCAGAACCGGGTATCTTCCCCAAAGCAAGCGCTGGAGCTGGTTTCTGCCCTCACCTCCTCCATGGTTGTGCTCCCTGTCTCTCGGGCAAATCACTTAACTGCTCTGCCTCTGCTGCACGGGTGCCATGAGAGCAGGCACCTTTCCTGGTGCTTTTGTCCCTGGAAAGGGAAAAATACTGTAGGAGAGCACAGCAGCAGCCTAGCTCCAGAACGGGGCTCAGGTCTTGGGCCAAGTGTTGGTCTGGGATGAGCCAAACCAGAGCAAAACAAATGGAAATTGAATAGGGGAATAAACATTATAGGAAACAATCTCCGTCATTTAATGTACTCCGATGACTTTGAAATAATTGGCTGTTTCCTGGGCACATCCAGATGAGCTAAACAATGTTCTCCCTCTTTCCTTTTGTATACTTGTGATCTTGCAGAGACCTGGCTGTCCACTTCTCCCTCCCCCTTTACCTCCTGGGTCCCCCCTCCCCCAAATTTCTACTGGAGTTTGTATTTTCCCCCCCAACAATGTCTCTGAAGAACCACAAATGTGTAATATGTGTCCCAACGCTTGTATTTTAATAGCGTGAAGCAAACCACATCAGCACAGGCAATTTCACATTCAACACATTATTGCTATTTAAAGCGCAGAGGTATAAAAATGATTGGCAATCCAGCTCTCCCAGAAATCGCGGGCTGCTGCTGGCTGCCAGATTGTGATTTTTTAATATTGGCTGCTCTGTGCAGTCGTTCCCTCACCTTTGACTTGCAGATTTCCCGACGTCGAAATAGCAAAATCATTTTTGGTTGTAACAGGCGCATTGCTTGCTGCTGAAAAGAAGTAATTATCATTAAATATATACGCGTGTATATGCACAGACACATCCCTACGTACTGTGCCGAGCGGATGGTCAGTTTTTCCAGCTGAGCGAGCTTTTGCATTTCCCCAGCTTTGCAAATGGGTTTTACCTGAGATCCTGGGTTTGGGAGGGGAGCGGGGGTGGATGGGCAGGTGAGAGATTGTTTTGTCTCTGCGTTATCGTTATGGAAGAGGGAGGGCAAGTGGGCTTCATCCCGGGGATGTGATGTACGAGGGCTCGCGATTTTCTTGTTCTGAGGGCTGCAATAGAGATCTCTCGCTGAGCCCAGAGGTGTTAGTTGTGTCAGTGCTGTTTACATAAATATGTTGCTCTGGGTTAATGTACAGTGTGATTAAAGATTAGACCTTTATGAATTTCTGTTTAAGGCAACCTTACCCTGGTTACACGTGATATGAAGTGACAAAAATAGAGCCATTCTTCCATGAAAATAAGACTTTGTCTTTGCTGGAAAGAATGGCCCTGGAGTTTTTTTAAATATGCCATATAAAATCTAGTGAGTACAGCGTAGGTTTTTTCCCCGATGTTGCTTTCCGAGGTCTCTGCTCCATGCCCTGCTGCAGGGTGTCTTGTGGCTGGTTGGATGGAGGAAGGCAGGGACATCCTCGTCCTCGCCTCTGCTTGATGAGGAGTGGGGCAGCTGCACGATAGCCGAGCTCATGGGGCACACCTCGCCCTTCCTCCCTGCTGTCTTCCTCGCGTGGACCGATGGCAGCGCTGGGGACAGGCCGGTCGCAGTGCGTGGTCCAGGCCGTGCTGAGGGCGATGCCGCGGGGAAGGCGGCAGCGCTCCCCTGGCACGGACGGCTCCGCTCCATCGGCAGCAGCGTGGCGCAGGAATGGCAGGGCTTCTGCTCCCTTCCCATGGCAGCAGGGTCAAATCCCCGTTCTTCACGGGGAAGACGTGCCTGGAGAGTGGTTCTACCCTGGCCCCAGTGACAATCGGGTGCCTGCGGAGGGGAGTCCCTGCCTCCCACCAGCAGTTCGCTCGCAGCAGCCGCGCTCACTGCCCGGCGGGGATGTCTGCCGCTGGCAGAGCTGGAACCGAGCTAACTCATTTAGCACAGTGACATTAAACAGCGGCCTTTCTCTTTTCTAAAAATACCTTTTGCCTCCTGTTCCCCACAAGCAGCAGAGGAGACAGAGCGCTGAATCAGATGGCTCCAAGGGGGTTTACTTGCCCGTCCGTGCCCAGGGCTCCCAGTCCCCCAACACCTCGCCGTCCCTCTCCGCACTGGCCCACGCCTGCTGAAGCCATTTGCGCTGTGGTTATCAGCGAGGGGACACAGGAGGAGCCCCCACCCCACGCCCCAAGTTGCCTTTTCGGGGCTGGGCGAGCTCTTCCTCACTTGCTGCCAGCTCCGGCCCCTCTCCACGTTGCGGTGCCATTTGCCGTCTTAATGGTGCTCTTGTAAAAGCGGTGACCTGTTGGCGTGACCAGAGCCGTGCGCTCTGACCTGCCGGCCCTGCTCGGGGTTTGTCTGCCGGGGGGGAGTGCGGCTGGGGCTCGCCATGCAGGGCTGTGCCGGGGCCGCGGGGAAAGGGGAAATCTTTCGGGTTATCTTGGAGAAATCTTGGTACCTTGCGAAGATGCGGAGGGTGCAAAGCCCCGGCAAAAGGCTGCCTTTGGAGGCGAGGGCAGGGTCAGCCAGGGAGCCATGGCAGCGCTTTGTCACTGTATTTACACTTCTCCTGGCCCAATGTGAAGCATTTGGCTCTCCTCCACTTGCAGAAGGGATTAGCTACTTCATAACATCCAGACAAGATAATCTCTCCAATTTTGCCAGGAAGAAGTCCCTGACAAAGAGCAGCAAAGCTACAATAATGCCAGATGAAACAGTAATTGAGTTTGCCTTCTTATTACTTTCTCGGCTAAGTTTGTGTTGGTTTTAATTTTATTTTTTTTTGTTGTTGTTGATACGGAACAGCTAAATATTGTCCCCGTATTGATTCAAACCATCTGTGTTATATCTGTGGTAAACTGCAGCAATACAGAGAGGTGAGCGAAAAGGGGAGGAAGGAGTAACTGTAAAAAGTTTTTAAAACTTCCATGCGTTTTTAAAAAAGAAAAGACTTAAAAGAGGTGAAACGTTAAAAGGCAGCACCTGACACAGAATTGAGGTCTTCAGCCTCTAGAGCCCAGGATCGTGGTATGGTAAAGGCTGCAGGGTGTTCTCCAGGAATGGCAGCTGTTCTCCAGAGACCTGAAGAAGGTGCCTCTGGTCCCAGCCGGGTACCCGAAAGGAAATAAAGCCAAGTTTCAAAATAAACAGTGCAAATTTCCAAAAGTTTTTGAAAATAATAAATTAAAATGTACTGGCTGTCCTGAACTCGTTCTTGCTGGTGGATGTTGGGGTGGTGAGAGGCTAACGTTTTGTGACGAGTAATGCATCATGGAGCAATGCTGCTCTGATGATGCATTACACCAATACATCATGAGAGTGACAGAGCTTTAATGATGTATTACTCCAAAACAGCCTCAGTCAGGAAGAAAAAGTCCAGGAGACTTTGGTATTGCCCAAATTTTCCAAGTTTTCCTTGAAAGAGTGTCCTGATAAGAAATAGCGTAAAGAGCAGCTGCTGAGGATGCTGGTGGGGCTCCAGGCGTGGTTCCCAAATGATGCGGAGATTTTGATTGGGAAAGGTGAGGCTGAAACGCTCTCAGTGCCACCCTCTGGACTGCTGCCGCGCGTTTGGCCTCAGCCTCCTCAGGCAACTTCGTAGCAGCTCTGCTGGAAACGCCGTCACCTCGAGTCTGTGCCCGGCTGGTAGCCCAGCCCAGCGAGCCCCGACCCGCCAGCACCTGGTCCTGCCACATGGGCAGGCAACGTCGCATACAGCAGACATTGGCCAGTTCCATGTTATCCCAGCAATATTTTAAGGATAACATAAGCGGCTGCCGCCAATCTCAACCTCCAAGCAAAGCACATCGTGCTTGTTTCCTTCCTCTGCTCGCTAAGTAATAGCCACATATATTTTTAAAGGGATTGTCCTTTGGATTCTTTTTATTTGTCATCTAGTATCAAAGCTCTAAAG
Organism: Larus michahellis; assembly: GCF_964199755.1. Lineage (NCBI taxonomy): Eukaryota > Metazoa > Chordata > Aves > Charadriiformes > Laridae > Larus > Larus michahellis. Next base: position 8,606,750 of record NC_133902.1, on the reverse strand, counting down.
GTCACATTTTTCAAGTTCTTCCCTTGGAGCTTCAAAGACTGTACATTTACTTTAAACAAAAAGAAAAGAAAAAGCCCCAGCAATTTTAGAAAACCACTCCACACCCATGGACTTGGGAAAGCTCTGAATATCACCGCCAAAGCTTGATGCTCCCAACTCGGCTTAAGAGCAGCTTGATTTTCTTTAGCTGTAACCGGTTCATAAGCGTATTTACACTTACAAATTGCACATTTGTAGTTGCGCCTGTTCAAAAACAATTTACCAGACCCAAGTGTTAAATCCCCAGTTCTTATTTCGGTTAGTTAAACGGACAACTGGCCCTGTACCAGCCGGGTTTAAACTAATTCAGAAAAACTTGCACAGGAAATCCCAGGGCTGCCCCGGGTTTGAATCGCTTTTGCTTCAGCAAGTGGAACTGCGCGGACCCGGCCTGACGCTGGTTTTCCAGCTCCTGGCGCGGGGTCCGCGTGCTGCTGGGCAGGAGGGACGGGATCGGCACCAGGGATAAGTGCACAGCCCTGTTTCGGTGGAACTAGTTAGGGTGTGCGCTAATTGTGCCCAGGCTGTGGAAGAAAAAGGTTGCACCCAATCCGGCACACCGGCTGCCGAGACACAGTCACGCGTACGCAGTGCTTTGAACTAACTTGAACTGGGCAGAGTGGATTTTGTACTGGTTTGTTTTTTTGAGGCGTGGGGATGTAGCGTTTCCAATCCAACACTGCGAGCTCTCAGCCCGTCTCCCACAGTTGTAGCCGGAGTGATTTGAGACAAGTTTTAAAAACCTCCCTCTCCTGGCGTGCGGTACCCAGGGTCCCAGCTGGCCCCAGCTCCGGGCTCCGCACCCCATCACGCCATAAGGCACACGGCTCCGGGCGGGACGGAGGGACACCATCTCAGCACTGTCGCATTCAGCCAGAACACACGGCGGGCATCTATGTCAGTCGAACCCGGCTGTGGCCACCTCCGGGAGGCCACACCGTACCTCATCTGGCATTAAGTTAGAGGGGAGAGAGACGATGCCCGACCAGCCGGGAGCTTTCAGTATGAGGTTAACCCATCAAAGTAATTGGAATAAGTATGAAGGGGCAGAGTGACTTTGTCACAGGGTAGTGCTCCACATGTGATGCAGCATTTCTTGATTTGGTATCTGGAGTCTGAAAACCAGGTTTGCAGTGTTGTCAGCCATGGCTTGCACAGGCTTTTATACATGTTATAGTGTGAATATTAAGCCGCCATGTGGCTGGTGGATGATGCAGGAAGAGAAATGAAGGACCCAAAGATCTGAATCTGGCTCAAAAGGCTGGAGAAGAGCATTATTTTATATCTTGTCACCCCAAATCTCTTTTGGATCTTACTTTCCTGACAAAGCCCGCTCAAATTATTTGCATAGCTTGATCTTAACATCGATGAAAATTCCAGTTGAACTTTGGCCAAGAAGGGTCAAGTATGTCAGGACCAGTTGTTTAATTATGTTTACATCTAAATTGCTGCGGTAGATCTTCACTTCCTCAAAAGTGATTTTCCTCTGCCCTTTAATTTCATAGAACAATATGAAAGACATGAATCTTCATGAAACTACTCTCCTAATGCAGCAGAGACTCCGCAGTATTTGCAGCCTTTGCTTTTTATCACAAGAAGTCCCAGGGGAGGTTCAAGGTAGGATCCTCGCCACCTTGGCTCAGCAATCACAGAAAGCCAAATAAATAAAGCAGGGAGTCGGCAAAGCCCTGATTCAGCAAAGGCACAAGCACACGTTCAGCATTAACCTCTGCTTAAGATGATTTGGAACAAAAGAGTTAATCTCATGGCTGCCCAAAAGTCAGACCAGGAATCCAGGGCCTTGGCAGTCAGCGCATCAGTGGTTTAAATCTAAGGGGAGAAGATGCTTAAAGAGGAGGAATTTCTTAAATATGGGAAAACAATGCTCCCTGGAATGAGGACATTTCTCGGTAATAACTCAAAGGTTGTTTTTCGGTCTATGGCCAGGCGTGGCGGTCTGGCATGATTTTGGCCAAGGCACTGATGTCCTGAGGGAGGATGGCACTCCGGCGGCAGCATGTGCGGATGGACGAGTCCACAGGAGGCCGCCGTGGGGGCCCAGCGACGACTCCTCACTCGCATCCTCTCTCTGGGCTCCGGGCTGGGGTGCTGGAGATCCCTGGGCAGCGGTGAAGGGCTGGAGAGCGGAGGGGTGTCGGGGCAGCAGCTCAGCGATGGGCTGCCAGCGCTGCCCCTGCTCAGCGAGTGCTGCCATCATCCACCGCCGGCATGAATGCGCTGATGAAGCCTCTCGGGTGTGAGCAGGACTGCGTGTGATTTGTAAAGGACTAAAACGCCCTCCCAGGTGAGGGGTGCAGGGATCTGCCCGCTCTGGGTGCAGCTGTTTCAGCGGGTGGCAGGTCGGGGTGGAGGGAGGGAGCGGAGGACGCCGTCTGCAGAGGTGGGTCTGCAGTTGAAACGCGTGCGACATCCCACCAGGAGGAAGCGTGGTGCTCTCCGAGCCCGAAACCTGTGAAACCCGAACATCTGGCGGGTGCGGCAGCGCAGGGTCGGGCTGGGTGTCGGCAGGGCACGGCCCCCACCAGCTCAGTGACGCCGTGGCTTCGTCTCTCCTGAGCTCTGCGTGCTTATCTGATCTGTGCCTCCGTAATGATGTGGTTAGAATTAAATTATGGTGTTTTAATGCAGTTACGGCTACATTTACCAGGCACATTTCTTCCTGATGTACAATGCTGGAATTTAAGATATGGCCAGAGGCTATGTACGACTTCTTGTCTCCCGGGCTTGTTGCAGCCTTCCCACATGCTATGCCGGGGCCTGGCCACAACAGCAAACTTGGGAGCCCAAGTCACCTCTGCTGCTGGAAAAACAGTGAATTGCATTAAAGGGAAATCCAGGATAGGAGGGGACACCAAGGAGCCTGTTAATAGCCCCCGCGTTCAGTGCGCGAGGCTCCTGCCTGCACCTTCAAAGGTGCCTGTGCAAGTGGTTGGTCTTTAGCCACTGTACATGGCTAGTGCGACTATGAGAATTTTGTGCTCATTGAAGATCTGTGCTGAGATAGCCTAAAGCTTCACGGAAACTTTCTCGCTGATGTCTCCTTTGATGTGAACTTAATGGTCATGGAATTTGCTGTATCAGCAATAAGAATGATTTGATTAATTGGAGAGAAGTAAATAAACTGGTTAACTCTCTAAAGTCAGCGGGGAAACACCAGAAATCGGTGCTTTTGCCATCTCCTGTGTGCCAGAGGTGCAGGAATGACAAAACTTCAAAATGGGACCATTGGCCAGAGGAGAGTTTGGCTGACGGCTAAAGGGACAAAATACTCCAGACGGAGAGTAGTGGCCACCGCGGTGCCTCTCCTCGGGGCGAGGCGATGTGGTGGGACGTGCCCTCCCCACGCTCACGACAGCCAGGCAAATGTTCTCACCACGAGATCAGCCACTGAACGCAGACGCTTTGGGAAACAGCCGTGCAACAGATGAGCTGCAGAGCCCAGCAGAATCAATGGTCCCCTTTACCTTCTCCTCAGGCCAGCCTCATCACATAGGGTCTCCCACCCCTGAGCCTCGCCTGGTCGCATGGTGTGTCCAGATCTTGTAATGGGGTCCCTCAGATCATCCCTGTCAGAGGGGGCGAACGCGCATAATTGCGAGGATCCCCACCATCTACAGAGAGTCACTTTGCTTATCCACCGTTCAGGGTATTTTCATCATTTTGATCTGCTTGTTGGAAATTTATAGCGATGATGCCCTCTAGGGAGTGACTTGTTTTTCCTACCCCTGATTCAGCTTCAGACTTGTGAATTTTAAGTGCATGTGCATATATAACTGTGTGTCTGTATTTATACAGATACTGCCAGTGCACGTTTTGCAGTAATTCTCCTTGGGTGCTCTTGCTTTCTCCTGCAGTCAATGTTTTTGAATGACATGGAACTGATAATGAATGTGGTTTCAGTACCAACTGATCGGGCTGGCTCATCTCATTCCACCTCTCCTGGTTTTGAGCAAGAATGTGAGAACTTGCTGTGTCTATTTTAGATTCCATCATGAAAGGAATAATTGAGATTGAGATTCTTAGTCGCTCAATGCAGAAGGTCAGGGAATTAATGCTGTGTTACATCCAGACCATTCATTTACTCTGCCTCCTTTTTTTTTTTCCCTTAACTGTCTGTAGGGGAAAACAAATGTGCCACAGAGAAGGTAACGCATCTTCAATGCTGCGCACATCCCCAGCCTCTGATAATACACACTGTTTATCTTTATTTTGGGGGTGTTCCAGGGTAGTTTTATCATCATAATTGATTAGCGGCGACAGGGAAAAAAAAATCCAGGAGTAACAGGAAGAAATGATTCCAGTGAATCCATTGACTCAGTTGTAGCATTGATCTGCTTCTGGGAATTATTTATAGGAGAAGATTCATAGTTAATAATATTAGTTTGGACTTCAGGAACAGTTTATCAGAGGATCTTAAAGGCCTTTGGTAACAATTCATCAGATAGAAAAATAAGGTAGACAGCCTCATTTGGGGAGAGGGAAGGAAATGGGATTCCTGGCATAACCCTGGGCACGAATATCTGTGCCCCAAAAAGTGCGACGCCCCGGAGTGCAAGACCGGCAGGCGGCGGTGGCATTGCACAGGGTCTTGGCTGCTTTCCTGGACCGGGGCCATGGGCACAGCACAGGGTTGTCCTGCCGCTCCTGGCCACTGTCCCCAGCACGGCCACACACGGTGGGGCAAAGCCAGCGTGAGGCCGCTGGGACTCGCTGCCACGCTGTGCCACGGGGAGAGGCGACGCCAGGGTAACTCAGGGTGCTTAGATATTCCTAAGCACAGAAATAGGTGGCTGAAATTCCAGCTGCTCTCAACTGGTGTAGTTAAGGAAAGGTCCTTGAAAAAGCCCGCACTAAACCCTTCCTTAAGATGAAGTAACGATGTCTGCGAGACGGTCGCCTGCGCCAGATCAAGCAGGGAGCGCCGCACAGGGACAAAACAAAACCTTTTCTTTCCCTGCCCCTCCTCCTCGTTTGGTTTTTGTTTTTAACTTAATTGATCTGTATCCTGCGATCCTACCCGCAGGAGAAATGACACATCTGAAAAAAGCAGGAGGATTTGTTTAGAGTGATCTGGTTGGGTTTTTCAGGGTATATATATAGAATTGCCTGGAAGTAGTAAATAGAATTAAACACTGTAGTTCTGAAAAACAAAATTCTCAGGGCTGTCTGTTGATTTCAAAGCTGATGAAAACAAAGCAGGCTTTGAAATCTTTCTTCACAGAGCTTCCCCCCTCCCTTATCATCTATAGGATGGGCCTGATAATATTTGGGGTTTATTCTTCTTTTGAAACAGTTGAAAAATGCTGTTTTCTCAATTAGGATGAAAATAACAATGTTTTTCATAAGGTCAGTGTAATGTCTTCATTAGCAAGATGCTACAATAGCTCGATGCAGATCAGGAACTTCCACCGGGAAAAACTTTAGTGTCTACCCAAAAAGCCCAGAGGCACCTTTGCAGTTCGTGTGAGTTGGTATTGCTCCCATAAAATTACTGGTTCCCGGATAACCTCTTTCAGTTCAGGGACTGGCTGCCATGTATTTAAATATCTCCTGTATGCACAGCCAAACTCGAGTGGTTTTTGCTGGTTTGTCCCTGGCAGGGTGCTGGGGAAGGGGCAGAGCCTGGTGTTGGGTCCCTGCAGACCCCGCGGCCGGGCAGCGCGTAGAGCTCACCGCTAGGACATGCAGGTGGGTATTAAAGGATGGACAGCCTAAAATAAAACAAAATAAAAAATATCTAACCCATGAGGTCCTCACTCTGTTGAAATTTTGCCCACAACTATCACAACAAAGCTGCTGGGTGCTGTGCGCTTGGAAGCCTGTCCTCCATTATGAATGCCGGGGATGGGTAGAAAACCTTCTCCCAGCTCTTTGGAGATGTGGCCTGTATCTGGCCAACCCTCCCTGACCCCCCCGACTGGTCTGAAACCACGGCCCCCAGAGACGTCACGTCCTTCCTCTGAGCCGTATCTTCTCCGGGGCAGCACTGGCAAAGCTTATCTCCCAGTGCCTTTCTGTAGACTGCGGCAGGCACGGGGGGTAACGCCAAAGGCGGAGATACATCAAGAAGACCAATGGTTTACAATGACATATTCTGCATTTTAAATGATCTTTGATTTCCTGGCAGCTCCCCGGTGTATCGCCCCTCCATAATGCTGTCTAAATAACGTTTGTCAGGTGAAGCCACATCTGGGCAGCAGACAGGCCAGTCCGCAACGCGCTGTTAGTCACCGGGGATTTCCGAAACCCACTGGCCGATCAATCTCGAGAACTTACTAAATGATAGATGGAATATAATATAGGTCATTATTTCTTCCCTATGCACGAAAATGAATTATTCAGTAAAGATTTAGACCCTTTTTATTATGACACTGAATTTATAGAGCATACAAAACATAAATGCAGATTTCTCCAGCCCCAGATAGATGAACTCATTCTCCAGGCAGCGTGAGTCAGATGCAGCCATTCAGCATCCCTGGGCCGCGTAGGCAAGATGTCCAAATGGCTGTGGCGCACCACCGCCACGCGGGCCACCAGGAACCTCACCTGCCTCAGCTTCCTTACGTGGCACAGGATTTGCAAGAGCCCCCGGCTGGTTGAGGAGCCCAGGATCTATTTATTTCAGAAATCAGGCTGTCAGGACCCACGCTTCTTCACCGAGAGTTGGAATCCCATGTTACTAGAGGCCTTGTAAATGTTTATCTTAACAAAGTCAGCATCTCAGTCTCTGATCCGTGGAACAGGCTTGCCATATAGCGAAAGGAAATGGGTAAGGCTAAAACCTGTTAATTAGAAGTAGGTGCTATATGAGTACATGGACAGATGCGATCTTCCTGGATTCTGTCTACAGAGCTACCCTCTAGAATTTGGGTTGGTTTGTATCAACGGCAGTAACTTTCCTTGTTATTGGAATAAATGCTCCAACTTTTAATTGTGCGGCTAGGGAGACTCTTACCACTGACCAGCAGTTACAGATGTCAGCTACGCAGTTCATTAGCTACTTCCCAAAGTCTGCTGGGAGTTCCGATTTTTAGCAGGAACGTTAGATCTCGGAGAGGAGGAGAGCAGACGGCAAGGCTGCAAACTCCCCCTGGTGTGGGGAAAAGGCTGGGGCCTGGGGCTGGAAAGCAGCTCTGGAGACGGGTGGTGTCGGCTGCCTGCTCCAAGGAGTGGGACAGTGGGTCCTGGTTTGTCACCTGCGGGCTGCAGGCACTGAACACACCCCCAGGGCATCCCTGGTGAAGTGGTTTTGGCTTTTCTTCACTGGGACACGGGGCAGTGGAGTGGTCAGTCCCCTTTTTATGGGCTATGCTGACTGCGGAGGGTTTGAGGACAGAACCAAGGCAGCGCCGACCCCAGTTTAACGTACCTACATCAACTGCTCAGGTTTGTAAACCTCACCATGAGCAAAACCAAACACAGTCATGGCAGGGTGGCTGAAAAGGAGCTGAATTTGTAAATCTCAGCAGCGTGTGCAGGAGAAATAGAAAAAATGACCGACTAGATTGAAAGTGGTCACCTGCCTGAACTCGGCCACAGCTCTGGGAAAGGCGGAAAAGAGAAAGTACTGATAAAGTCTTTCAAAAGCCATTTGACCTGTAATTTTCACTGATGTAAGGGATAACAGTGGAGATTTCGTTTTAATTTATAGAAATCCAAATTTTTTTTTCCTGGGCTGTAATCAGCTCCACTGAAATTCCCTCTGTCCATCAGCAAAATCTGTCTCATGCTTGTTCTTTCTGGAACCCCTTTAAAATTCTGCACCGCAGTCAGAGAGATTAAAGGGGTAATATAACCCCAGGAACCACACTCCTGACGAGTAATTTCCCGGTGATTATTAAAAGAAATAGCTAAGATTTAAAGGAGGCTCAGAGAGGGGAGAAGAGGACCGTTCTTTAATCCCCCCCATCCGTTTACTTTGCACACCGGTGCCAACGCCTGTCCCAGCTGGAGCAGCCGAGGTCTTCCCTGCCCGCTGGGGGAACCCCTCTGATGTGGGGCACAGAGCCCCCTGCCCCGCCATGCTGCTGAACCAGAATCAGCCCTTCATGACTAAACAAACCCAGCAGAATCACAGAATCACTAAATGATTAAGGGACCTCCTTAAAGCTCATCCGGTTCCAACCCCCCCACCCTGGGCAGGGACACATCCCACTAGCCCAGGTTGCTCAAAGCCCCATCCAGCCTGGCCTTGGACACCTCCAGGAAAGGGAATTTGATCAGATTTTTACAGTGAGCTGCATCAAAACATGAAGCTGACTTTCTCTGGTAGGCCTGACCTACCAGAAAGGTGCATGTCCTCTAATTTACGCCTTGTTCATTAGTCACTGCTGGGAATTAAACACCCCCCCCACTAAAAACATTATAATCCCTGAGTTTGAAATAATTGGTGACCCCAAAATAGCTCTTATGGGCACGGCCACCGAGCCGGGGGGGCTTCAGTCAGGCAGCACTTGGTCTGGGGCCAGCTCAGGTGCTCAAAATCAATGGTTGCTTCTGAAAATGTAGGGCACCACGGCTCAGTCCCGTTGGGCGGGCCGCCCGTGCTCCTGCTCAGCGCTTCTTAATTTAGGTGAAACTGATTGCTTTCACCTTATATAATGACAATAATACTTGGCAGCCCCATCGCTGCTTCCCTCTGATGCTGCAAAGCGCCGGTCAAACGCCGAGTGTGACATGTAGGCGCCGAGGGTAAATGCTATCACTGGCTCCGGACAGTGCCCTCCCGGGGCTGAAGGGCACAGCAGCGCTGCTGGAGCCCCGGGACAGGGGGGCACCAGGACGTGGGAACCCTGGGGCACAGGGGCACTGGGATGTGGGAACCCCAGGATGCAGGGGAACCAGGATGCAGGAGCCCTGGGACACAGGGGCACCGGGATGTGGGAGTCCCGGGACGTGGTGGCACTGGGATGCAGGAGCCCTAGGACATGGGGGCACCGGGACACGGGAGCTCCAGGACACGGGGTCACCGGGATGCAGGAATCCCGGGTCGCGGGGTCACCGGGATGCGGGAGCCCCGGTCCGCGGGGGCCGCAGGCACCAGCCGCTCTTCCGTGAGCAGCCCCCGGGGGCGGCAGGTGCCCCCCCGGGGTGTTCGCAGGGTGCGGGCTGTGCGCGGCGCTCAGGCGAAGGGCAGAGCGCGTGCCGGTGCCTGCGTGACGCCATAAATGACCACACGGTAATGCCCGAATTTCTCACTGGTGCCTCAAACTTAGCGCTGGCCACCCCCCGCCCCGTTCCCCTTCCCAGACCTTGGGATTATTCATTTGGCATCGCCCCGGCCGTGGCGCGGGGGGAGCGGGGCCGGGCTGATGGAGCCGGTGTCAGAGCGGGGCCTCCCGTTGGTACCGGGGCGAGGTGTGGGGGGGTGGGACGGCAACGGGACACGGCTCGGTGCCGGTGTTGGGGGGGGGGGGGGGGGGGGGGATGTTGGAGGGGGGTGTGTGTGTGTGCGCGCGCGCGGCGGTGACGTCACAGGAGGGCCACGCGACGGCGGCGGGCCCCGCCCCGTGGCGCGGGGGCGGGAGGGAGGGAGGGATGGAGGGAGGGAGGGGAGGAGGAGGAGGAGGATGGTGGCGGGGGGAGGGAGGGACGGCGCGGCGCGGCGCTGAGCTAAGCCGATCCCACGTGTGACGGATCTGGCTGCTTCCCCAGCGCCTCTCCAGTGAGATCCTCCGGTAGCGGAGGGAGGAGGAGGGGGGGAAGGGAAGGGGGGGAAAAAAGAAAATACACAAAAAAAAAAACCCAGAAGAAGAAGGAGGAAAAAAAAAAAAAAAAAAAAGAAGAGAAAAAGCAACCGGAGCGAAGAGAGCCGGGCCGGGGGGGGGGGGGGGGGGCGGGTTGGGCGGGCTTGGGGTGGTGGGGGGGTGCTCTTACTCGGCGCGGATCGCTGCGGGCTCCGCGCGGCCATGGAGGCGGACGGGAGCCAGGCTACCTCGGGGAGCCCCGGCGAGGCGCAGCACGACCCCGGGTAAGTCGGCGAGCGGCGGAGCGGCGAGGAGCGGGGCGGGAGGCGGCGGGGTGGGGGGGAGGCCGGCCGGCCGACCGGCCGGTCGGCCGGCCTCCCCCCCACCTCCTCCGCCTCCCGCCCCGCTCCTCGCCGCTCCGCTCCGCGCCGCCGTGAGGTGCCCCGTCAAAATGGCCGATCCCGCACCGGCGTTCAACTCCGCTCTCTTCTCTCCCTCCAGCAAGATGTTCATCGGCGGCCTCAGCTGGCAAACCTCACCAGGTAAGGACCGACATCCCCCCTTCTCCCCACGCCCCCCCCCCCTCCTCCTCCTTCTTCCACCCGCGTCCCGCCCCGCGTGGGCCGCGTCCCGCCGCGCCGGGGCCTGGCCGACCCCCCCCCCCCCCCCCCCATTCCTTCCCCTTCCCCTCCTCTGCCTCTCTGCTTCTCTCTCTCTCTCCGCAGACAGCCTTAGAGACTATTTTAGCAAATTCGGAGAAATTAGAGAGTGTATGGTCATGCGGGACCCCACCACCAAGCGCTCCAGGTAAAGCCACCGCCGCCCACCCGAGGGGGGCGGGTTGACAAAACTTCGCGAGTTGCCGCCGGGGCGGGTGGACACCCCCCATCCTCATCCCCGTCCCCCCTCCCCTCATCATCCTCATCCCCATCCCACCCCACGCATGGGGGTCTTCCCACGCCGCATCCCTGTAGGAAACAAAGCGGCCGGCGCAGGGGCGGCGGGTCGGGGCTCGTTACCGGCGGCTTTGGGGAAGGGGAGGGGGGAGGACACGGCCATTTATTTTTATGACTCCTCTCCTCGTCGCTAGTTCTCATCATTCCCCCCCACTTCCATCCCCATCCCCTCGCTCTTTGTCTCCCGCAGAGGCTTCGGGTTCGTTACGTTCGCGGATCCGGCGAGTGTAGACAAAGTCCTGGCCCAGCCGCACCACGAGCTGGACTCCAAGACGGTAGGTGGGCGGTGCGGGGGGGGGCCCGGACCCCCGCTCCCCCGGCTGTGACCGGCGACCTGCCGGGGACCCGGCCCGCGCCTTCGCCCGGGCTTTGCGGGGCCGTGTCAGGCTGTCATTGAACGGGATTGAACGGGGACTTCGCGTGTTTGGGGTTTTTCCTTTTTTTTCCTCCTCGAGTCCGCCTTTAACTTACAAAAAGTGGTAACTTTTTTTTTAAATCCGGATTTAGCCATACCGACCGATGGCTCCTCCCCCAGCCTTATATTTTATTGAGCGGTGACATTGAAAAAATTGTAGAGTAAAATCCAACTCTTTTTTTTCTTTTTTTTTTTTTTTGGTGTTGTGCTGCAGAATGCTTTTTGTGGGGAACTTTATCCTTCTTTTGATTGATTATTTATTTATTGGTGTGCGCATTTCAAGGTGCGAGTGACTTAAGTGGCAAATCATAAAAGCTGCTTCTAGTGTCATTTCCCAAAGTCATTTTTCGGAGAGGTTCCCCTCACCTGTGATGCCAGGGCCCTTATGAAACGTATGCGTGGATTTATGGAGAGCTGGAGAGCAGAGGTGGTAGGGAAGCACAAATCCCAATTCGCTGTTGTTTCTCCAAGAGCATTTTGCTACAGTCTCCAGTGGATAACATAAGGAAAAAGCTCATGAGATTGAGCTGGTCTGTTTATTTTTTAAGTAAATGTTACATTGTTACACTTGCCTTTTTTTTTTTATTTTTTTTTTTTAAAAAGCCAAACAACCAAACCCACATGTGAGTTTCCCCCGTGACCTGATACAGTTTTCCGTATTGGGTCAAACAAAAGGCATGCGTGGCTTTAGGCCCTGCTTTTCTCCCTGCCATCAAGGCCATGCAAAAGGGTGAAGTTTTCGTGCCTCTTACTTTCTCGCAATTTTTCAGCCTCAGCAGAGGTGGAAGGGGCGGGGGGGAAGGACGCGGGTAGAGGTCATTCTGGCTTTGGTACGGCTCGGTCTGAAGGGGGTCGCGCATTGGGAAGGGAAGGATGGTGCTGGTTTAACTGTCTGGCAGAGAGCTGCTGCTGAACTTATCCGTTCCTCGCTGTAACTGTCTTTTACTGTGTGTGTTCAGGATTTTAAAGGTTTTATTTTAACATGAGCATGGTGTTAGGAGGAATCCTGTCTCAGTGCAGAAGCATCTTGTGTGTGCCTGTGTGTATGAGATTATAGTTAAATGAAAGAATAGAAGAAGCAGGGAGCAAACATGAGTGTATGGTTATTTTGGTTTTAAAATGCAATTTATATGAAAACAAAAAGCCCAAAGCCCTCGTGGAAGCAGGTGGAATCTAGTGTTTTTTAATTCGACCTACAAATTCTGCTGGGCTTGTCTGAACACGTAGCCCATACTTTCACATGCCTTAATAATTTGATTTTAGGTTTAATCAGATATGGTAAGATAACTGATTCCAATGTGCTCCTGAGATTAAACTCACCAGACTTTTCATGTACAGCTATATTCTCTATGTGTTTTTAAAGATAAATTTAGATAAGAAGAACAAAGGCAAACAGTATGTTGAACGAGGGTTTAAAAAAAAATCATGGGAGGACACCCTGTCATATTTCTGACTATAATTAGGTCCTCCCCCAGCTTTTTTCCTGTATCATGGTCTGGTCCCTACAATGTATTAATTTGCTCCTCTCTGGGGGAGGGGTGAAAAGCTTGACCAGGACAAATTTGCCTCAGTTTTGGTTGCGTGATAATGATTGAATCAATCCGAATAAGAAATCGACCTTAGCATCAGTAACGCAGCTTAAAAGTAAAACAGACAACTAGCCAGGTTCCCTGTCAGGCGTTTATTTGTAGACATATTATAGTAACTGTTCTTTAGTATAACATAGCATTTGACTCTGTTTCAACGTTCAGCACAGGAGGCAGATCGGTTGGGTATTGGCATGGAAACGTCGCTCTTGTTTACAGTTACGTTAAAAGCTTTGTTTAGGTAATGGCCATTCATATCAGAAATAGTATTATAGTCATTTCCTAGAGGACTTGTAGATACAGTAAGTAGAATTGTACCTAACTAACTAATTTTTTTTTGGTAGAAGTTTTTTTTTTTTTTTTTTTGGTTGTTGTTTAAATAGTTGACAGGGATATGCAAAAGGTACGGATTTGCCATGTTGATTGCCGGTGTTCCTCTTCAAACGCTGATGGTGTTCATCCAAAAGGTTTTGTGAAGGAAAATTCAGTTATTTGAGAAGGGATGTCGCTGTGATGCAAAGAACTCTATGGTCTTTGACCTTCAAAAATGAAGGTGTTGCTTTAGAGTTTAATGGCTCTTCCAACTTTTTACCAGTGGGACTTTGCAGCGATGTCCTTCTGGTGGGAGTGGTGTTCTTTGTTGAGAAAACTTTTGCTTTCGAAGCAAACATAGAAATGTGCATATTTGCATCTACCTTTGGGTATCGCTGTGGAAAATCCGTACCTGTTGTATTTCCCCAGTAGACAAATGCCTAGTCAGTGCTGAATATATTTGTAGATAATGTTAATCTCTATGAAAAGGTTAGCTTTCTAGATAAAGAATGTTACTTTTTATGCTTTTTGAACAATAAAGTGGCATGTAATCGCTCATTTCTCAGGTGTGTCCTAAAAAAGATACTCCGTTTGTATCTGATGTAGACAAATCAGTTCATCAGTTGCACATCAAATGTTTGTGCTATTTCCAATTTTGACAAATTAATTGAGTAAAACTGCTTTTTAGGAGAGGCCCATGGTTATTTATCAGTGACAGGAATATTTATCACCCCAGGAACGACAATACCAAATGGAAACATCTCCTTTTCCTAATCGGGGTTAGCTTGAGGGGGAAAAACCCAACAGAAACCAAACCCAAGCTATGAAAGAAAGTCTCTACTTCTAAATATGCCTTAACACAATCAGGATTAGTTTCATCACTTTGTTACACAGTCGTCAGAGATGACACTGAAAGCAGTCACAAGTTGCACAGTTAAGGTGGGATTTAGTCCTTTAAAAAAGCCTTTTCCAGACTCTTTCTTTAGAACATGTATGTGTGCAGGTGTTGCGGAAAAACAGGTGAATTCAGCAGCACGTAGACATTCGATTGCAATCATTTTTTAAAGATGACAATTTAAGATGGGCAGTTGTTTAAAAGGTATGATTTTTATTTACATCTGGATGTGCATCTGCAGTGGTGTCTTTTTGTTTTTAAGGAATTTTTGAATGGTAGAGAAGAGTCCCTTTTTAAAGATGACCCATGTGGAAGTTGTTTTTCAAATTGCAGAATTAGCATTTTGGAACTGCAGAGTGGACACGCTTTCCAATTTATGCAGTGCAATGGGAGTCAATGTTGCATCTTAAACGAGGGAGCACGGGGTAAAACAAAGATTTGTGGGTTTTTTTTTTTTTTTTTCCCCTTTTTGTCTCTCTGGTGGCATGCTTTATTCAAGAATACTTTAGGTAACTCCTTCATGGAAAATATTTTTTAAGAACTTGGTTTCTTCTGGTTTAAAATGCCTGTGCGTTTCATTTGTGTCTTGCTCTTCCCTCTTGCCACCCCTTCCCATAAATGCCCCTTTCATGGCTCACAGATATTCTTTGAGGGTGAGCAAAACGCATCAACTTGGCGTATTGTTGTGAAGGATAATATTGTAGTCCTTCTAACGTTTTAGTTTTAATAATTGAAATGTGAATATTTTGACTTTGTGCATGGTATTGCTAGTCAGTTGGCAAAACAAATCAGAAAAATAAAAGAAAAACAAAGTAACCCCAAACCCAACTGAAGGAAGGTGCAGGTGTCGAACCCAACAGCTTTAGATCTTGATCAGGAATGCTGGCTGTCTTTCTGCGCGCCCTCCAGAGCATGCAGATAGCGTTTAACGAGCGGTTTTGGTTGTAGAGGCAGCACCCAGAGGCTAAGACAGGGCTCCCTGAGCCCCAGCGGAGGTTGCTGCCCAGAAGGTACTACAGGAGGTGTACAGAAGGGATGTTTTCTTCCTCTTTTCCCATCTTCCTTCCCCAGACAAACCCAGACTGTGATCCATCAGTTCCAGAGTAGTTCTAGATGACCCAGTGTGCTGAATTACAAGCCTGAGAAATGAGGGATTACTAATTCAGTGATTTAAAAAAATAAAATATATGAATTGACAACAAAAGCTATCTTGTTGATTTCCCCTTTCTTTTTCCTCAGATTGACCCTAAAGTTGCATTTCCCCGACGAGCACAGCCTAAGGTAAGTAGGAGGATCGATAATAGGATTTTAGGCACACAGAGAATCATTGTTGCCAGGCAGTTCAGGTTTCAAACAGGGAATTGGCAATGAAAGCTTTTAAAGCCGGAGTGCATGGCGTCTTAAGGGTATCAGCGTATGGCTGTGAAACTACAGGAGAGCTGCTTTGTGCGATATTGCGTGTCTCCAGTTTAACCGTCTCCTTGCAGAGTTGCGGTCAGTGGCGGCTGGCTGGAGAGCAGAGCCTTCTCTAGTTCTGGTGGGAGATTGCCGCTGCGGTACTTGCGTTTGTCATGCTATTTTATGCGATATGTTTTGCATGGTGTTTATGAAGAGCGTTTGGATTAAGTGCAGACTTCGGGCTTGTTTTGAGCTGAGCTTTCAGTTCTGTGGTTGTGTTGGATGGGAATATATCTCTGCCTTCATTGTTTGCAGATTTTCTTTTGTATAACTTCAGAGATGCGTTTGGAGACTAATAAGCATTGGATAGCAAGTTTCTGATGAAGCTCTGAACTCTTCAGGCCATGGGGTATTCTTTTGCAAGAACAGTGAAACAATGAGCTTTAAGTCTCTGAACCGATCGGGCTAGCTGGAGAAGTGACCTTCTTCTTCCAGGGCACTCTTGCTGTAGCGCGGCCGGTCTCCGCGCTGGGACAAAGCGGCCGTAGCCATGTGCCGAGGAGCTGTGCCTGCGCTGGCTCTGACGCAGCGCTGGGTGCCATTGCTGCTGGAGGAATTAGAAGTGGCTGTTGCTCTTTAGGTTGTGCCTAACAAAAACAACACATCAGTTTCAAAGCCAAACGTGCAGTCAGTTGTATTTGAATTTTGAAAGGCAGAGGCTGAAGGAAAACTTTTGTAATTTACTTTTTTCTTTTTTTATTTATTTGTTTTTGATGGCCTATTGGAATAACTTAATTTAGCTGGTGTGTGCCACTTGTGTACACTCTAATTGTGTTGCGTTACTACAGTGTTCCGTTAAACAGCGCAAAGACAAGGCTGCAAAGTTGTGGATGCAAGTCAATAAGGAAAAGTGGTTTAACGTTGGTGGCATGAGACCACCTGAATAAATTCAGCCTAACAATTTTATTGCATATAGCTCCTCATGAAAGCAAGCAGTTTAATAGCGTGAGGAACCATAGTGTTAAATACTGTACAAAACACGCGCCCAGGAAAAATGATGTGTAACTTAAGAACCCTAGGCACGTAGCAGGAGAGACGCTAGTGATTTCTCTAAAAGAAAAAAAACAACACACAAAACCAAAACCCAGCGGCCGACTTGCAGAATTTTAAACCAAAATAATGTAGTCAAATATTTAGAGGTTCTTTTCTTCATAGGTCGTATCTAATAACTAATTAGTGAATAATGGCGTGTCTGGCTTGCTTCTGTGCTAAGCAAAGAGTTTATAGTTCGCAGGGCTTGTGGCTTCTGGATTATGTTGTTGGATTCATGCTGTCTTTAAGATAAAGTTTCAAGTTATCCAAATTTTGAAGGGTTTCATAATTAAAATATGAAGATGATCTCGCACTGTGGCTGATGCTCCTTTCCCCCTTCCCAATACCTTTTAAAGGCTTATTTACATTTTAAACTGTCTTCAGTTACCAGTTATCTGTTTCTACAGTGTTATTTGTAAAAGTTTATAACGCTTACAAGAGAGCTGTTAAGCTGTCCCATGTGATTTCTTCTATAACAATAAAAAAAACCAGGGCATGTCTTATGCCGTGGGTATTAGCGTGTTAAATTTTCTTGTTAAAGAGTGCAAAATCAGGTCATTTTTACAAAGGGGATTTTGTTTTTCTCCATGTAGTTGGGTTTTTTTGTGTTTGTTTTTGGTAACAGACATCTTTCAAGCGTGGGGCAAATCCTGGAACTTACGCTGGATTCCACTCTTAGCAGGAACTCACTCTCTCTGGAGAGGTCAGCAGTGTCTGTTCCTGCTTTTTACACACTTGTCCTTTCTAAAGTGTTGGGATTTCTACAGGGCACTTGAAAAAAATCTTAAGATTGGAAGGAGCCTCATCAGGAAACTGGGGAAAATCAGATGCAATAAGGAACAGATTTTTACATCAATTATGACGTATTATTCTGGACTGCATTTCATAAGCTGGGTTTTTTGTTTTCTGTTTTTTAATTAGATACTGAATTAAGGTTTTGGACTTTAGTTGTTCATTTATCCCAGCTGAATACTGAATGCTCAGCGTTAAAATGTGACTGTACTTTAGTCTAATTAACTAGCTAATGCTTGGGTCTGTGGAGATTAATGGCATTTAATGAAATGTCTCTGTCTCTCTCTACGTGCAAGGGGAGATATTTCTCTTTTTTTCTTTTTTTTTTTTTTTTCCTGAGTAGTCTCTTCCTTCCTGGTGTATTTAGCAAAATGGGCATTGGCCCTTTTTTCAGTGGTCTTCCTGGCAGCGGCTGGGTGCTGAGGTGGAGGCAAGGTGGCAGCGGGCGCGTTCCCCCTTCTTGTGCAGGCAAACAGACCTTCTGGCAGCTTCCCTCCATCCATCCCCTTCCTTCGGGAGCCCTTTTGACCTGCCTCGGCTCGATTAACTCTTCAGTGGGCAGCAGCTGCGCTGGCTCTTGGGCTGCCTTCGCCTCCTTTACCGGATCCCATGCTCGCTGCGGTCTGCGGGGTCACCCGCACTTATTTGTGCACGCACAATAATTTGTGCTTGTTCCTTCCCCGCTTTGGGTTCACTTTAATTGGCTGGTCTTCCCCTTTCAAACCACAGCCCAGTAAAATGCTTTCTTTTGGGCTTTTTAAACTGCATCTCCATGATTTGACACCTCTCTGGTGATGCAAATTGGTTAGTGAGTGAGAAGTGGCAGGTTGTAACAGCAGAGCATTCTTCCCTTATTTTCTCAGAATGACCCTCGCAGAAAACCCTCGGTGGTTGCCTCTGGTGGATTACGCCTTATGTGTAATCCTGCTCTCCTTGTGAAGTCCAGGACGACTTGAAGCCATTGTTTTAGGAAATGTGCTGCAGGGGTTTAACTTGTTGAGGTTCTGGTGTATGGCTAACAGCGCGATGAAAAGAATATACGTATGCTTTCTCGTGGCTGCTGTTCCTTGATAAAACCCTGTCTTGCTTCCAAGTGCTGGAAGGCGCTCTGTAACAGTTGATCATTTATAACTCTGCTGACTTAAAGATCCTTAAAAAGCAGCAGTGATTGGGGGGGAGGCAGTAGTATTGTACCCCCTTTTGAATACTGAAGGCTACGATAATTTGACTTTTTAATATTCATAGCCTGTCAGTTCTGACATTACTTGCTATATTAGGTTGGAGAAGCCTTATCAAATTCAGCATGTTCCTTAGATATTTTCAAATGTAAGCAATTTCCACCCTCCTTCCCACCTGCCCCCTTGGTGATTTATCTAAAAACCAAACCAAACCTGAAGAGCAAAAGGACAGCAGCCTCAGTCCGTGAAGAAGCTCCTTGGCCACAAAAATATCCCTATGTGACTTACTGGTATAGAAATTTGGACGCTTCGTCGTGCAAAGCCACGTATGAAACAGGCAGATAAAACTTCAGTCAAAGTTAACCGCTAGTGAGGCTGCCCACTGAGTTGTATTTTGTGCTTGGGTTCCTCCAGGATGGGACCGAGGTGCCTGTTCTTCCCGTCACTTACTACAGGGGCATAACGCGAATGGTTGGGAATTGCTCCAGCAAGTCAACAAGCTGGAACTACCTGTAGTAGCATTTAGCGTCATTCATTGGCATCATGCATGTGACCTGCTGGCGATGGTCTGTGCCCTTCCTCTTCAGCGGTGGTTAAATAAAAAGGACAAGCCGATGACTGCTGCTGACTCCTGGAGCTGCTGCTGGAGGTGGGCGGTGTGGGCTGTGTCTGGGTGCTGGGTGTCCAGCGTCCTGTCTGCTCATGACCCAGAGGAGAGGTGGTTGCTGTCAAGATTGTGTATCGTAATTTGGGATCTGATCTGCTCTGGGTGCAGTATTCTGGTGACCGTTTGGTCACAAAATAGCAAAAGGGCTTTATTGGGTGAGCGAAGCCTTTTGTCTGATAGCCTGATGGTGATGCTGAGTACTGATGTTTTTATTAGATGTATTTTATTCCAACAGAGGACAGTGCAGAACTAGTAACTGGATCTGGCATCTCTGTGCTCCAGTCAGTTGGGCTATCTGGAAAGTGTGCGTACCTCTTCTGTGGACTGGCTGGTTTCCTGTCTGGCCCCACACATGGGCTGTAAGAGGTGCAGTTGTGCACATCTGTTCCTCCTTCTTTGGCAAAAAAACCAGTGTCAACAACTCTCCTTTCATTTGAGTCGCCCCTGGTTAAAGCCACGTGAAGCTGGCTATTCCCGAGCAGCAAATGGAGGGCATGCCCTTTTGGAATAACACCCAGGCTAACCTGGGATATTTTTTTTTTTAAAGCTAACCAGTGGATTTGTATGTCTGATTCCAATTAAGTTAACTGTGGGTGGGGTGTCTGCATCCCTTGGCTGCCTGATAAGTGTGAGCCAGAGTAGCAGAGAGAGATTTTACTCCAAAGCAAATGATGGACCTTGAAAATCAAGAGTTTTGTTGTTTGTTTCCTTCCCTGCTTTTGCCTGTGAACTGCTCCAGGTTAGTCCCACTACTTCCCATCTTATTTTAAGTACTGGGTAGACTTTGAAGTCTCTTTCAAAAGAATGTGAACTGAACACCCTAGCAGAACTCAGGATTCTTCCTTTCCTGCCACCCTTCCTTCCCCACCAGGCTGTAAAGAGGAGCAAGGTCAGGCCTTTGCCCTGTTTTTTGCTTTTCTTTTTTTTTATTCTTTTTTAAAATTCCCCTGCAGGTCTGGATGAAGTAAGCAAGGAAGCATTTCCGGCTCTTGGCATTGGGCATAGATGTGTACCTTAATAATGTCGCTGTATCTTCTGCATACAGAGTAATACGAAGTCCTTTCCAGGTGGTATGAGGGATCTCTTTGTGTGGCTGATGGCTGGTGTTTGGGTATCTCGTTCGGCCAGCCCTGATGCAGAACCCTTGTCCAGGGTAAGCTGCTCTGAGAATTTGTCTCCCTCTGGCATCGGAAGGTCAGATGGAAAAGTTGATGAGTCTGAGTCTTGGCCGATCAACCCAGGTCTTCTCAGGTAGTAGAGGACCAGGGTTTTGAAACCCGTTATTCTTGGGCTCAGATTCTTGCTTTCTGCGATCTGTTGGAGGCACACCATGATCTCTGTTCTTGGCTGCTGGCAGACAGAGGAAGACGTGGCCATGCGAGGCGTTCTGTGGAGTGCAGTGAGATTTGTCAGAAGCAAGAGTTGAGATGGATTTTTGTAATTTTGTTGGTTTTGGAGATGTAAACATTTATTTCTTCTCCCCAACCAGTCAGGTAGGTTGCTCATGTTGTCCTTAATCCCCACAGACTCTCTTGTACTTGTGTAAGATGTACGTATTTCCATTACCATTGCCTAAGGATGTCTTTCATGTTAAGAATCATCCTAATGTACTTTCCTTCCCTTTGACTTACTGCTAACTAAAAATTAAAATTGAACATCATCTAACTTGGGATTTGTTTGTTTTGTTTTGTTTTTTTTTAAAAAGGTGTTTCTACATCCTCTGTGCTTTTCTGTATTGTTGGATTATTTTTAATGGCGTCTACCAGGTAACTCTTCTGCACCAAGACCTTGCTGCTTGGATGTGCTAGGGAAGGGTCCGAAATGACGGAGGTCAGGGAAATGGAAGGAGTGCTAACACCCTTGTGCGTTCCTCTCTGCTTCCAGATTGAGTACATCTCGTCTGCAAAGTGCTGAGCCTTTATCAGCTTGGGGGTAGGTCTACTAATGACTGATCTAAAACCATCAAATTCATTTATTTGTCACTGCCAGTGACAGGCCAGTTAATGCTAATGGATTCTTTTTTTAGCCTGTTGACTCTGGTGATAGTCTCATAAATGTTGTGAAATCCAAAGCATTAAGGGAACTTGTAACTTATTTTTAGAGGAGAGCTATTGAAACAGGGTGACGTGGTGTGTGTAGATCAAGGCATATGTTATGCTGAGAAGGAAAAAGAACAACTCTTGTATTTCATTAAGCCATAGATGTCTTTTCTGTTCCTGATAGTTATTTGACTTCTCAGTTGTATTTCAGTGTTCTCCTTAAACACGTTTTGGGTCATGCTATAAAGGGAGGAGAGGCTGTAAATAGAGCCAGTCATCTTAGGAAAAAATGGCTTGTTTCAGAAAATGGTTCATCAGCAGGGCCTGAATCTTCTCTGTCCCTATTGTGCGAAGGCACTTAAGCATATACTTAAGTTGGCATAAGCATGTGGGTAAGTGCTTTGCTGAATCAGGATGGACTAAAAGCATATTATTAAATGCTTTGTTGAACTGTGGAGCTGTAGCAGAAAAAGATTAAAAGATTACTTTGTGTATTTGAGAGTACTTTGTATGTGGTCTGTCCCATCACTTCTTCAGAGATAGTCGGTTTCATCTCTCCCACTTTCCCCCCTTCACCAGAGGATTTCACTCACAAGAAAACATTAATCTGCTGTTTCCTCAGAAAAGTGATTGCAAGGGCAGTGTAGCATCAGACTTAAAAAAAAATTAAATAAATTAAATAAATCATTGTCTAAGCTTAATTTAGTCTCTAGCTCTGCAATCACACATTCTATTTGCCTTAGTCACTGGAATAATTCTGTAAACTATGTGAGTAGTGTTCAACGTGGCTTAGGTTTCTAACATTATTGCTGTAGAAATTGTGGTTTGCTGAGTAATTTGAAAGTTAATGTGAATCTCTGTAGTCAGATCAGCATGCGGTATTAATAAGTTACTGCTAAACTTTGGCATTTTGCTGCTCTCCTGTTGAAAATATTTCCTTTATTTTTTGAGTGCAGAGAAAATGTGAAGAATGTAAGGAAGTTCTTCTCCCCTGCTCAGTCATTCCTCGTGCTGGGGCATCTGCAGCTGGGTGTAATGTTGTGACTGAGTAGGCTTAAACCAAGTATTAAGATTGTACTCGGGGAACTTTGTATTATAAAGACAGACCCTGCCCTGCTAAGACTTAACGCAGTTCTCCACATTGAGGAATAGTTCCTGAGACCTCAGGAAGCACAGTTAAATGTGGACGAGGCTTCTTAATATGTTGATGAAGTGTATGTGGCAAGAAGGGTGAAGGAGAAGAAGTACTGACAGCAGCAGAAAGGGTTGCTCCCTCTGCCCTTCTCTCCCCCCAGCAAAGACTTGCATTAATTTCCCATTGACTCAGATGTACAATAGGGAAGAGGTTTCAAGCTGACTAAAGGGGCAAAGGTCCAAGAAAACTACTGTAGCAAGAACTGATGCAGAGTGACAGTAATGAGGTGGCCTGGCAGGTGGGAGAGAAAATGGTGGGGTCGGGGAAAGAAACTAATATCTAGTGAATTAAATAGTTCCCAGGGTTTGAAGTTGTTAAGTCCTGTTGGTTTTATTTTCCTCAGTATGTGCCATACAGCTATGAGCTACGGCTGGAGCAAGGCCTCGGCTGGGAAGGTGGGCAGGCTCCTGGTGCAGCTCCAGTCCTGGTGGTTCAGGGCTGGGTTGCTGAGAGTGCTGGTGTTGCCCAGAGGATACTGAATTCTTCTGTCGTGTCCCCAGACCTGCGCTGTGCTGGTTTAATTTGTGTTTCAGTATTCCTGACTCTGAGCTTGTCTTTATGTTGTTCTGTGGGTCAGTTTTGTATCAAAGAGAAGGTGAGGAACACAAGGTGAAGAGGTGTTTTGAAAATTTGATTTATTTAAAATAGGGACTGTGAAGTTCCAGCAAGACTTTCAGCTTCTTGAATGATTGTGGAAACGGAATGCCTGCTAGACAGGGAGTCGGTAAAGGGTTTTATAACAGTTGCTGAATAAACATTGTTCAGGAATCTTCCCAAAGGGTAATCTGGTGTGGTGTGTAAAGAGGTTGCAAGGAGCTGAGCA
Organism: Larus michahellis; assembly: GCF_964199755.1. Lineage (NCBI taxonomy): Eukaryota > Metazoa > Chordata > Aves > Charadriiformes > Laridae > Larus > Larus michahellis. Next base: position 8,583,656 of record NC_133902.1, on the reverse strand, counting down.
TTTGTCCCAAGTAATCCTACTGGACTGAGAGGTATCGCTGAAGTTGGAGGCTTGGATTGTGGCAAAAGCTTGGCAGCTGCGAGCCCCCAGCGCTGGCAGATTTGCTGTTTGTTGCGCTGCTGGAAAAAGGTGTTGCTGAAGGGGACATCGCTAGTGATTTTTCTGCAGTGCTTACTGAAAGAGTGAAACTTCTGCAGAGTTTTCCATTTGGCTACGATATCAATCATTTATGTTCAGAGATGTGCTGGTGCTATTCCCTGCTCTGAGCCCGAGCTGTGCGCAGAGCCTGACACAGACACTGAGCATTTATCCTTTTGCCAAAGGTTTGCAAAGTGTTGTAAATGAGTATAAAGATGTTCATTTGCTGGTGAATTTTGCCTACTTCGGGTGTTGTATTTGGCAGACCTACAAAGCCTATAGCAGTGCTGTGTGCTCAGTGAATTGTGGAAGGGAACAGAAAACATTGAAAAGAAACCTGAAGTTAATGCTCAGATGTGAAATATGATAGGAATTTTCTGAGCACATGGGGGTATCGCCTCACCTTTTGGTGCAGGGCTGCTATCGACCGTTGTGTTGGATAGTGTCGGGCCATTGCTCTCTGCCACGTCCTGAGGATCCCTGGCAGATCTTTCATGTGAGACCCGAAAGAGCCCTGCTGAGCCAACTACAGCAAAAAATGTCAGCTTCTTGTGGCTAGTGGTCCCTCTCCTCAAAAGGTCTTCAGTATAAGGTGTTTGGGGTGGGGTTTTTTGGTTGATGTGTTTGTACTAGACAGCTCACCTTCCTCCCCAGTCGCTTTCACAGAATCAGAATGATTTGGGTTGGAAGGACCTTAAAGACCATCTACCCACCAACCCCCTGCCCTGGGCAGGGACACCTCCCACCTGCCCAGGTTGCTCCAAGCCCCGTCCAACCTGGCCTTGAACCCCTCCAGGGATGGGGCAGCCACAGCTGCTCTGGGCAACCTGGGCCAGGGGCTTACCACCCTCAGAGTGAAAAATTTCTTCCTGATATCTAATTTAAATCTTCCCTCTTACAGTCTGAAGCCATTACCCCTTGTCCTGTCACTATATGCCCTTGTAAAAAGTCCTTCCCCAGCTTTCCTGTAGGCCCCCTTCAGATACTAGAAGGGGCTCTAAGGTCTCCCTGGAGCCTTCCCTTCTCCAGGCTGAACACCCCCAACTCTCTCAGCCTGTCCTCATGGGAGAGGGACTCCAGCCCTCTGAGTGTCTCTGTGGCCTCTTCTGGACCTGTTCCAACAGGCTCATGTCCTTCTAATGTTGGGGGGCCCCAGAGCTGTACGCAGTACTCCAGGTGAGGTATCATGAGACCTTTCTGTAGCTCAACTTTATAACCGCGGCCCTGGATGGGTGGCCAGCTGAATAGGCAGCATAGATAACATTTGAACTGTTCTAGTAGCAGTTGGTGAAAAAGCCCCTTGTAAAACCTGCTGCGGTAATGTCCCAGGACCACTGTTAGCTGGGTTTGGCCACTGAGGAAGCACAGTGTCGCCATCAGTAAGAGTCTTCCTTGGTGTACGAATGCCGATGAGGCCCTGGCAGGCCTGGCACTGCTGCTGAGCCGGGAGAGGCGAGAGGCGTAGGGGAAAAGGGCAACCGGGGATTATCCAAAGCATCTCAGCTTTGGATGAGGCAGAGGACACGGCCGTTTAGTGACACCCAGGGTTGGCACCACAGGGTAAACGGCCGCCCTGTCCGAAGGAGATGTTGGGAAGGAAGCGTGTGAAGCGCAGCAGTGTTGTACACTGTTGGCTCTTTGTGCGACTTGCCTTTGAGGGGTTAAACTGAGGTTTTTCTGTATTTTTTTTTTCTAACGACTTTTGATTGGAAAATTTATAAGGGAGGCCCTGGCTGGAGTGGCGGCGCTTTGGTGCGCGGCGGAGGTTGTAACTGCTGGCTCCCGAGGTTCCTGCCGTACGTTGGGGCTTCCGAACAGCGGCGGCGAGGCCGGGCTGCAGGGAGGGGGAAGTGAGATAAGGACGCTAGGCCACAGCATGTGAAAAGTAGTTTGTGGTACGAATTATGGCTGGTGCCGGTCACATGGTGGTTACAAACTAGCCTCGGGGCTGGGACGCAGCGCTGGGAGGCAAGGCGGGGGCTGGCAGTAGATTTAAATGGGCTCAGCGGTGCGTTGCAGCGCAGGGCTGGTCTTGGTGCCCTCAGTGAGGAGAGGAGGAAGCGCACTAAGCTGCAGGTGTCCTGGAGTCCCTCTGCCTCCAGATAAGCGCTGGCTCCTCTCTTCCCCGCGGAGCTGGGCGCTCAGCCATGCCGGATGCTCCTCCGCCCCCGTGGTCCCGCTCCTGGAAGCCGGCTTTCTCCTTTGTGCTGCAGGACTGTACCTGTTTCTCCCTGTGTGGCTTGCCGTTCCTCCCTGTTGGAGCTTGGAGGGATGGCTGCGGTGGTCCCTGCGTCTTGCGCAGACGAGGCGTGTGTCCTGACGTGCTTCCACTGCGAAGCTCAGCGCTGGAGATGGGCCGCACCATTAATTGCCTGCCTCTCTTCCCCTCTGCCTGCCGAGCGGGGATTTCCTGCCCTGCGATCCCGGGGGTGGGTGGATGGCGGTGAAAAGCACCTGGAAAGAGTCTCCTGCCACAGTACCTTTGTGCTTTAAATTCCTGACTCACCTCATCCCATGAACTGTGATCAAAGCAGCAGGTTCTGCATGCGATGTGCCTGGCAATTTATGTATGAAGAGGGACTTGTGATCATCTTGTCTGATTTTTATTTTTTTTCCTCTTTGTCATCTGGGTCACATCCTCTATGTCATTAATCTTCTGGATCAAACGCAATGATAGTGGAAAGTCCTCCAAAGTTATGATTCCCCCAAAGTTTTGTGAGCGTGGCTTTGACTTTATTGTAGTTATTAGAAGCCAGTTTTGATTTCTGGACCTCTGTTTTGTCAGTATCTCCAGTGGATATTTTAGTAGGGGCATTTCTCTCAATCAAATATGTGTATGCAATAGGAAAAGAACAAAATACAGAACAGAAAAAAAAATTGGAGCAATTTCGTTACCAGTCCGAAGACTTCAATGCTAAAGAGCCATGAAGAAACTTTATTGGAACTATAATTGCAGACATAAGCAGTGATTATCTGTCTTCATGCTTTTATAGTCCCCATCACTGTCATCTGAACACATGAAGCTGATGAGACTGTTTGCAGAACGTTATTCAGCTGGTGCTGTGTAATCCCGATCTCTTGCGGTATCTGGAAAGTAAAATAAAGTGTCAATTCATTTGAAAATGACGGTGAAAGAAAAATGTGGGGGAGGGCAAGTGTCCTTGCAGAAAACATAACCTTATTTCATCCAGCTTGCAGATGAAGGAATGCAACTGGCAGGGTAAGCTTCTTATATGGACGTGGTCAAAAGAAATTTTGCTGTTTCTTAATGTTCTTAGAGGTCTGCAGCAGGTGCAGCCCTTCATCTATGGAGGGTGCCTCCCTTTGTTTCCTCGAAATGTTCTGAATTTCCTCCAGCTGAGAGAAGGACAACAGCACCTGTTTGTCCTGTGTTCCCAAGAACTGGAGATCATTGGATCAAGGCAGACGAATGGATGCTGCCAAGCGCTTCTTGAGGTGGAACAGAGATCAGAGAGCAAGTCCTGAATTGCTTGACCTGATTATTGGCGCTGGTTATGCAGGTGAAAATGTGCTCTGGGCTGTAAAGAGGCAGAGGGAGGAAGAGCTAATTTGGTGGTTATATGCAAGATTTGTTTCCTGCTGCTTGGCAGGCCTAAAGATCTGAGATGCTCGGTATTAAATACCCGGTAGGTTTTGGTGAACTCGCTGGCTCTTCAGAGGACTGCTCACATGAGGTGGTGCTGCTCTGCAGAAGGGGAGCTTGCACTGCTGGTACAATTGAGTGACCAAATCTAACATGGCATTCCTGAACCGTGATCTGGTGCCCATTTTGTAAAGTGACTTTCATGTCTCTACTGCACTAAGAAATGTTGAGTGAGAGACTTTCTACTGCTTTGTAGCTGGAGTGCTAGAAGGAGTGGTATATGCAGAGCTCTGGCATTTTGCGTTGAGGTTGGTAATCCCGAGACAGGCACAGCCTTAAATGGTTTAAATTTACTTGTTCCAGGCCGGTGTTACTAGGACTCTGCTTGCTGTCCTTTCTGCCCCTTGCTCCTGCCGTTAGGGTGTTTTGGGGAGGTGTGTTCATTGCCTGAAGTCAATTTCTAACTCTTGTAATTCTCATTGCCATCACCTGCCCAGGGCTACCTGGACGGAATAAGACAGGAGCCAGAAGTCCTGGGAGGCTGTAGTGAGCAGTACGTGAATAGTCCGGGGCTAAGTTTCGGCCTTAAGAAGGTAACTGTTTTGTGGATGACTTTTGGGTGTGGGAGGCACTTGTTGGACAGGAAATGGGTTATACTTTTTTCTTTTTTTTTTTTTTTTTTAATTTGGAGGCAAAAAGCTATTTTGAAGGAGGAAAATAGATCCAGAGGAATCCAAGACTTCTAAATCTTTTTATTTGTTCTAGCACTGAATTAAGATCAGGGAAAAAAAACCCCAACTGACCATGTATAGTTTTGGTGGTCTTTTCTGAATTTCTCCGTGATGACTGTCTTTGCTTTCATTGAAGTTAGCTGGAGTCAGCCACTAGCTGCTGTTGGAGCAGGTCAAAGCTTCTAAACTGCCTAGTATACTCAAGTTCATTTTAAAAACAAAACCAGAAAACTACTAGTAAAATACCTAGATACACAAAGAAGTAGCTAATGCAGTTTTTGGAGACGTGTGCATGCCATCCTCTATTTGAAATCAAAATCAGAGAGTGATGTTTTGAAAACTTCTGGTCTTCAGCTTAGTGAGCTGCCAATGAAAAACTGGTTCTTGGAAAAGTTTTATTCAAAATGTAGTTGCAAGTCTGTGGGACATTCCTGGAGACATCAGCATCCTACGTTCACAAAAGACTTGTGTGCTGAAATGACTTAAACTACTTTAAATCTGACCTTTATTCTTATCATATGGAGATGAGGTAAGTGATTGTCATCACCGGTGTTTTATGGATGTGGAAAGCAGAAGTGCTGCTCGCGTGGTCTGCAATACTTGTAACAGTGGGAATCGCTGGTGCCTGGGGAGAGGTGCTTTGGAGGTGACTCCAAACCCGATGCGGTGCTGGGGCTACACCCGCTGTGCGGTGTGTTCCCAGGTGTAGGTGACGAGGGGAGGCACGGGGCTGAGAAGCTGACAATGCCGGCTGTGCCACGGTCAGTGCTGTGGGAGTAACTCTGCATTTTCTTCAGTCCCCATGAGGTGACGAAGCTGTGTGCGAAGATTGCGTTAGTGTTGCATCATTGGAGACGGGTGTGAGTCAGTCATGAAAACCCTCTGTAAAAGGCTTTTGTAGCTAATACTGGCTTATTAGAAACAGTTGTTCAGAATAGGCCTGGTTTCACTGGGCATTTGAAGCATCTTAAGAATGATGCTAGTGGTGCTCAAAGTCTGAGGGGTGACACAAACAGACGTGAGGGAAGGCTATAAAATGTTTAAGATGGAGGGGTGAGTGCCCGGAAGAACAGGCTGGATGCAGCATGCCCGTCCCACGTCTGACCGATGCTTCAGAACCTGTAGTCAGCTCCTGTACTCTGGGGCAAGAAAGGGAAGGAACGAATTTACAGCTGCTCCCTGCCAGGGTCTGATTAATGTCTGGGGGAGGCTGTGTGTGTTTGTGAATAGGTAGCAGCACGAAGCAGTGCTGGAACGCAGGGCTCTATGCGTGAAGGTGTGCTGGTGAACTTGGGTGCTGAGGAGTTTTGCCGTCTGTGTGGTAAGGGGAGGCAGCTGGAGCCGGCAAGGCGGCACTCCGTGCTTCTTTCCGAGCAGCCCTTCACCTCTGTGGCTGCTTCCATCGCTGTGAAATGCTGCTTTTACGGCCACTACTGCTGCCGTAGCTCTGAGCAGCCTGCGTGGGCAGCCGTCTGTCCGTGGAGCAACGCCGCCCTTCCACACGCCGGGGACCCGCCTGCATGGCACGTCTGTCGAGGAGGAGACATTGCAGCCCGGGCTTCTGGGTCCCAGGCTGAATACCCTGAAGACCATGCTGTCCTCCCTCGCTGCCACAGGCTCCTCTGCCAGGCGTGCTGGAAGCTTTAATTCATGTGCTTTGGGATCCTCTGTCAGGCAGCGCTGTAGAAATGAGGAGTATCATTGTGTTTTATTGTGGCTTCTAAGAACGCAGTGTGTTTGTGCTTTGGGGAGCCCCAGGGGCTTTGTTTTTCACCAGGCCTGAGCCATTCTTTAGTAGAGCCTTCCCGGAGCGTGATCTAGTTCTGCCCATTAGGAGTGAGAGACGGGCCTGACTGATTTCTGCTCCCTGCTGCATAATAAATCTGATACTAAAATTAGTGCCGGTCTCCCTAGGCCATAATTCTTGCTGAGATTATAGAGAATTGTGTGTGCAGAGAGGAATTGTGGTTGTGTGTGTGTTTGGGTTTTTTTTATAACCTTGAGTGTCCAATTTCCAGGTTTTTTACTTAACCCCCTCCCCATCTTTTTCCCCTTTTCCTGTCTTTTGGGAAGTGCTTAGCCTTTCTGTGTATTTTGGCTATTTAAGCCTCTGTCACTGCAGGCAGATGAGTTCCTTGGGAGCTCTTCTGAAGGTTTTGTAATTGAGTCTTTTACCACGGCGACAGGATATTATTAACCTTCAGTAAAGCAATTTATTTCATACTCCTTTGTGGGGATAAGCCTTTTTTCCCCCAGGAAAATATGTATGTGGAAAAGGTTTTACGTACAGGAGTAGCTGGACTTGCAGCAGTGATTATGATTTAAAAAAAAATACAATAATTTACATGAAAAAAAGGCAGTTCTGTTTGTGTCGGTTTAAAAGAAACCTTTGGTCCTGAATGACTCCCACCCCTGCCCCAGCGTTTTATTTTAAAGAACGTACTTTTTGTCTATCATTGGCTTTGAAAGGAGGTTGTATTTCATTTTAGAGCTCCAGCTATTTAGCCCCTGTGAGCACTAAAACATTTTGTTTTCATCTTTGAGACGGCCTTAAAAATGAACTGCGAGCTGGAGGGAGGAGTTCCTTGCGGGGTCTCCCTCTTGGCTTGGCCTTTGCCCTGAAATCAAATGCAGACTAGTCCAGAAGTCGTTAAAGATTGGATAGCTCCTAGAATAGCAATTTCCAGTGAACGAGCGGGAATGCTGGATAAGTGGCCAGCCTGGCTGAATAACTTGTATTTTCTATTGAGCGTGGTGACAAAGGCTTCGGTCTGGGATTCAGGGGCTCTGGGCTGGTCTGTTACAGGCTGTTGTGTCACTTCATCTCCCTGCGCCTAAATTTTTATTTGAAACAGAGGAAGAGAATCTTTCTTTTCCCATGTCTAGTTAGACTTTGCTTTTTTACTTCAGTAGACTTTTAAACTTTAAAAAAAAATAATTAGCGACACGCTTGTCCTGGTTTATGTCTGACTTGAAAACTTTGCACCGTCGCAGAGCCTGCTTTCTAAGGAGTTCACTGTACCTTGCGGTATGAATATCTTCTTTCAGCAATCATATTAGATAAAGAGGTGGTATCATTGCCACATTATACAGGAGAGCTTGGATGAGAGTTACAGTGCTTTGTCCAGAGCTGTACGTTTGTTAACACACTTGGATCTCTTGGCGCCGTTTGTAGGCTTTGATTGCAGAGTCATCCATTTTTCTCCACTCTGCCTCTTTAGCATGCTGAACTGCTTCTGCCTTGCTGTTGAAACGGGCATCCGAGAGAAAGTATTTTGGTCTGTGAGGCTTTTAGTGACCTTTGTTAGGGCTGTCCTCCAGAACCACAGTCTCCCAAGCTGATCTTCTTGCGTTCTGCCACTTTCGTATTTTTCCGGATGCGTTCAGTTATTTTTATCCAAACTTTCTAGCTTCAGTGGTTCCACCCCTTTTACATGAGATGGGCTTTTCCGCAGGCTGTGTCAGAAAGCCCTTCCTCCAGACCTGAGGAGCACTCGTCTGCTTTGGCTTGGAGTGCGGGCTCCTCGTGGCAGGGCCTGTGGGTGCTCGGTGGGCTGGGCTTCTAGCAGTGATGGGGTGTCTGGCATGTGTCTTGGTGCCAGGAGGGAGGAAGGGCTGCTGGCCCATAGCAGTGGCCATGCTAACTCTGCCATCTCCGGCAGGAGGGCACCAGGCTCTGCTGGTGTCCCCAGCTCATGTGGGCTGAGGTTACAGACCATGGAACAGGGTGGCGAGTGGGGTGGTTGGAGAAAGGATGGGGCTGAGCCTTCCTTAGGAGGCTAGGGACGTCCTAGGGATGGCAGGCATACTGCTTTCTCTAGGGTGTCCTGCTGGGGGAAGATAGTGATGATAAAAGTGTTTTGAGGGGAAAAACTGAAAGCGCTTTGTGCATGCTGTCCTTCAGCAGTGGTGTGCGCAGGTTTGCAGAATGGACTTGCTCCTTCCTTTGGCGTTATCGGTGTCTCTGTTTTGTCAGCAGCAGTGAACTGAGATTCTTTTTAAAAACAAAGATAAGTGCCACGACCTTGCTTTTATACTGCAGTCTTCAAACGCTGTCAGTTCAATGTGTCTTCTGCCTGGCCCAGCCCAGTGCTGTGGTGGAACTGCTTTGGGGGAACAAAGGGCCTTCTCCAGAACCTGCCCTCCCGTCGATGCCTCCCTTGTGCCTGGCCTGTGCTCGGCCCCTTTGGGAAAGGGCACTTTCCTGTGTGGTCCTTCAACCTCTGCTAAAATTCCAGGGATGTGTTACGTGCAACATAATGTTTTTGTTATCAAAAGACTTTTTGGCCCCTCCACATGCTGGTTTTGTAAAACTTTACAGCTGGTAGATTCATTCTTACGTCTTCAACCAGAGAATCTTTCTATTTTAAAAATGCTTAAAGTACCTTTTTTCCCCCCCCCTTTTTACTATAACTGTTGTTGTAAATGAGCGCCACAATCTGAAAAAAAAAAAAAAAAATTTCTTTAAAGCTTCCCCACCAGAGATTTAATTAAAATGTTGTGAAAGGCAGTCATTGAAAATGAGAAACCTTTTGAGTGGAAGGCACCCTGATTTCCCTCTGCGGAGCTTTTTGTCACCATAGAGATGAAAAGAGAAGCTCAAAATTGCACTTTCCCCTTGTGCGTTGCTGCCGAGGGGACATGGCTGCAGGTAGCAGCTGTGCTAAAATCAGCAGGGCCGGAGGACTGGGGAGGCACGACTGGGGCCGCAGGCTTTAACTCTTTGCAGGGCACAGGATGGGGATTTCCTTCCCTGGTGGAAGCGTTTCTTCTTAGTTTATTATTCGGTTTTAATTTCCTGTACTTCAGGGCTGGAATTTATCTAGGCTTGCGAAGGGAAAGGACGAAGGCGCCCGTCCTTTTGTCTCGGTAAAAGCATAACTAAGCAACTTTCTGCGCAGCAAGGCCTGTTGGGTCGGCAGCGGGGCTGTGGGAGCGGGCTGTAAATCGTTGCATTGTTCTGGAGGTGTTTATGCAGAAAGCCGGTTAAGTAACGGTGTTGAAATCCGACTCGGCCTTTTTAATTTTATCGTGTTAGTGTATAAATCAGAACTTCTCTTGCTGCTGTGCAGAATCAAGCCTGTCTGATTCTTACATAAAATATCTAAATGTTGGAGCTTTTTGTTTGTTTTTATTTTAAAATAAATGGGTTAAGGTTTCTTTTTCCTTTTCTTCCAGTAACCCCTCTGGAAGTCCAGGGATTAGTGAACCAAAAATACACGCTGCAAGTGATAAAAGTGCTCTGATACAGTTTCAAAGACAGTGAAGATTATTGGAGGGTACATAACACTGGGCAGTGTTATGCTTTTAATAATTTTAAAAACAAATTTTTCTGCCTAATTGAGTGAAGAGCAGGCTCAAGTGGATTCTTGGCACAAACATCTCAGACAAATGAAAGTAAAATGTATATTCAAGCTGTCTGCTGTTGTATATTTTACACCATACCTGTCTTTGTGCCTGATCTCAAATGGACATAATGGTTTAATTTTAAGCTGTTTGAGCGAGACCTGTTGTGTTTGAACTTCCAGACAGAACGTGAACATAACCCATGTAATGGCATTATTAATAGGGAGTATTACTAAATTGTAATTTGCAAATTAATGGTTTAGCTCTGAGATTAAATATACAGCTGTGTTCTTGTGTAATGTTACAAGACAAAATTAGATCAAGCATTTAAAACCAGAAGGGCCTCATCCAGAACCCGCGAGTGTCTTCCCAGGGACTTCACTAAGTTTTGCATTCGGCCTTGTCTACCCCGCAGTGAGGGTGCGGACCTGTATCACCAGCAAAGTTACTTAAATGTGTATGAATAATAAAATTACTTGTTTCCATGGTGGTGGTGAGTAGGGCCACCTATGTGATGGTTAGGTCCAGCTTGTACCTGGCAGGCTGATCTAGGTGATGCTGTTGTGAGTTCTTGCAAGATTATACATAAATTTTTAAATGAGACAGAATTTGGGAGCTGGGCTCGGCTCTGATGCAATTTGCCCTTGTGCTTTCCTTGGCTGTTGTTAATAAGAAGTGCTGGCCTAAATCAGTGTCTTAGAGAATCATCGATTCGCTAATTGCAGATAATCAAGTCCCTGCTCATGCTGAGACCACTTTTGTTTTCTGCCATTCCGCCAGGATTCGTCTTCCAGCCTTTGACGTAACCAATACAGTGGGTTTTGAGCTCTCATGTTGTTAATTCTTGGACGTGACAAAGTTATTGGTAGTCAGGCTTGATAAACAGGGAGCTATTATACCACTGACCTTTCCTGCTAAAAGAAGATGTGAAGGTCAAGGCTTGCGGGTTGATTTGGGGAGAGGGGGTGCTTGGAGAGCTGCGGCCACAGAGACTTTGGCAGCACTCGCCTGGAGTCACTGCAGCCCTAAGCAGTTGTCTGGCTGCGCCAGCCTGTGGAAATCATTCTGAATACACGTGGTAGTTGCTTCTTATTTTATTTTTTTAAGATGTACTTCTTTCCCCTTCTGGGTTCAGTTAGGGAGGATGTTTCTGTGTGCTGTAGATTTTGCAGATTATGTTTAAAATGAAGCAGGGGCTGATGAAAATGTCCGCGCTCTGCAGTTATCAGTCCAGAGAGGAGAGGAGGCTGCTGCTCCGTAGTGACTTCTCCCAAGTGTCCGGTCCCATCGGCATACCTGGGTGCCCTGGCTCTCTGCATGTCCTCTTCAGCAAACCACCCAGCGCGCCTCAGGCCTTTTTTCATTCCCTTGCTGGACTGAGTCTCACTGAAGGATGTGGAAAGAGGGGCAAGAGGTGCTAATGGCTGGCATGCTTTTCTAATGACTTTATGTAGAACAGCAGTTGATCCCAGACCATGAAAAAGCAGGAGGAAATAAGAGCCTTTCTAAGGAAGACCCCATTAGCTATTGGGCATGCCTTCTTGTTGTAGGTGTTGGTCTTCTGGGTCAAGGAGAGCAGGGCAAATCCTCTTAAACTCCCCTTGCTTTGCTTTGCAGGTGAAGAAACTGAGCATATTACCTTGGCTGATGCGTTTTGCAAATATAATGAGGGTATTTCAGTTTGCCCGTCTGGGTGGGAGCTGATGCTGTGTGCAGGGCAGTGCATGCCTCAGAGGTGGAGAAACAGGTTTGCTTTTTCCAGTGCCTCCTGCAGGGACTTAGGAACAGGACGTAGTGTTTAAATGGCGGAGCAGAACCAACTTCAGCCCTGCTTGTGTGCTCTTTGGTCGATTGCCGCATAAAACGTGTGTTAGCCGATCTTGCAGCGGAGAAGGGGATAATGCGGCACGTTCGTGGCGCACAGAGAGGAGGACAGTTGCGTGAGTCTCGGGAGTGTGCAGGGACGCTGGGCGAGTGGTCCCCAGCCCCGGGCCCTGCCGGAGCTGGTTGCCAGCCACGCTGCTACTTTAAAGCCAGGCCAGAGGAGCAGATGATCGCTGGACAGCTTAGGTTAGATAATCTCTTCTGGGTTTAATGTCAGGCCTCCCTGAGCCCCATCCAGCGCCAGCTTCCAATCTGGCTCGTAATACTCCTGAATGTCCTTTTAATTTTTCTCTTTATTAATAGTTCTCTTACTGTAGTGTGCTCTCTCCCTGGCTTTGTGTGGTATGCGTGCCTCAGAGTTCATTCCTCTGCTCACAGAGGTCTCTGCCGCCCCTGCTTCCCGCTCCTCCGCCAGCCCGGAGCTTTTCACATGTGTTTTCTTTCATAATTCCAGAGGCATTTTTGAAAAAATGTTGTGGGGAGGGAAGCGGGAGGGCTGACCAGGGATGGAGCTTGCATGATGAGTTGGCTGTTTCCATTTATGAATGAAGCTCCTGAGGCTGTCGGGGGGAACAGAGGCCTGGATAGAGACCAGCGCAGTGGTGGTAAAGTGATGAAGCTGATGGTGAAGGTGAGAGAGGAGAGCCCACAGCTGGCCAGCTCTGGCTCCACCTGGATGGAGTTCTGCTCTTTGCAACTGCAGATCTGTCTAAATTTTTTTTTTTTTAACTTTAGCTTGCTCGCTTCTAAAAGGGCTGTTTTGTTTCTCTATTCAGTTTTTAATTTTTATAAATAAAGCTCAGGCTCTTTGCTGTTTTTTCTCTGATCGCTGGGATGGAGTAAAGACCAGCAGTCCTGTAGAGACAGAGCAGCAGTGGGTTTGGATGCCAAAGGGTTGTGTGATTCAGGATGCCAGGGCTTTTCCCCTCATCCCTAACTCCATAAGTAGGTGCCTTTGCAGTAATTCTCCACTGCTGCTAGGATTGTCACTAATTTCTTGTATGCGTTCTGATGGCTGCCATTTTTCTGAAAGCCCTAGCACCGATTATGCCAATTATCTTTATTTAAAAGAATAACATAATTAAAAAATATATGGATACATATATACATACGTTTGTAGAGGGGAGGATGATCTGAGATGTTATTTCAGATCCAAGTCTAGGAATCAAGTAGAAACCACAAAATATGTGTGTGTAGAGTGGACTTGTGATTTAGCAGCAACCTCAAGCACTCAAAATACTTTTGCATTCCCTGAGACAGCTTCTCTTACATGAGCTGTTGCATAACATTCTTGTGTCAGTTAAAGCAGTTGAAAAATATTGCAGGAAAAGTATTTAATGCATTGTGAACATCAGTGCATTGTAGCAGATGTTTAAAATAATAATAATAATAACATTTAGAGCAGAGAGCAGTACACAGAGACTGCTTTCTGCAAGCACATTGGTAGCATGCTGAACCAAGGGGAGAGGATTCTGAGCTCTTCGTGTTTTTTTTACCTCTTGGGTTCTTGAGTTATTTTTGCGATTTTAAATGATGGTGTAGCTAGTTGGGAGGCAGGAGCTAGGTGAGGGGGGAAAAAAGGCAGGGAGGTGGGCAGGACAGATGTGTTTATTGCAAACATAAGCAAGTATTGCCCTTGCTACCTTGTACGCCAGTAGCTAGTACTTCCTAAACTCTGATTGTGAGTAAATTATGAAGGAAAACTGCTAATGCCATCATGATCTTGACTGTGAGCCGAGTTGTGCAAAATCCAGTAATATGTCTTGTCTATCTAAAAAACCAAAATAAATCGCAAAGTGCCGGTAATGCAGTCAGCTGCTGCTATTTGCCAAAGTGGGGGATTGCAGTCTGTGATCCCTAGGTGAGTAAGTCTCTATATGGTACTCAGAGATGGTATATGGCATAGCATTATTTCGCTGCATAACACGAAGGAGCAAGAATCCAGGACTGTTATTTTATTTTCTTTGTTTATTTTTTTTTTTTAGTTTATCGGCTTAACATTTTGGGCTGTGTCATTTTGCTAGTAGGTATGTGCAAATAGAAGTCAAGACTGAGATGTGTGGGGGAACATTAATTTTATTTTATATATAAAAATATGTATGAACACACACATAACGGATGCCACAATCTCTTACATATTTGTATTTGCTCAAGTGTACAAGAAACGTGATTGACTCCACTGAAAAAGGGAGAGGGGAAAGCAAAATGAGTTATAGCTTTTGGTCCCTAAACTGCTATTTCTTACTGTATCCTGGAAGAGCCTTCGCACTAATGATGCTGAGCAATAAATAACACAGGGAAGATGAATAGCTGCCTATGGTAGCAAATTATAGTTGATTTATTGCACATAATATATACAGGTGCAGCTAATTTAATTAAACACAAGACCTTTTTAATGCTGTAAAGACATCCCTCTCTACAAGCGAAACAGCATTGTGGCACTGTAATAAGGCTTTAAGTGAAATAAGCAGCATTACAAGCCGAGCTCTAGTTGGTCTGATCAGCCTCTCATGTATTTGGGGGAGGGAGTATTTTTCCATAACTATTAATGCCACTTTAAGTCAACTTACGCTGTAACAAAGTCCAATTTAATATACTGATGCAAGTTATCCCATCTCTGCTTCATCATGTAACAGCAGCTTCCATAAAACAGCATATGTAGCTTGTTATTTTCTTGGCTAACTTAACGGTGCTGCGCAGGGGAGGAGGGTTGGAGCTCTGATGGTGTGGGATCTCACCCTGGGGATGTGAACAAATAACAAACAAGAAGTCATAGTTCCCTGGAGCCTCTCCACTTGCTCGTGGGTTGTCTTCTTTTCATCCCTCACCCGAGACTGAAAAAGGGGACTGCGTTAAAAGAAACTGTCTCCTAGAAGAGCTCGTACATAGGTGTACACAGGCAATGCTCTGGGTTAGCTTGTCTACATGTTTGCTTTTTCTGTTGTGGTGGTTTTTTTTGCCTTTTTTTTAAATCCCCTTCTGCTCCTTTTTTCAAATTGACAAAGTAAAAAAGTTGAAGTGGGTATGTGTGTGTGCGTGTATGCATAAAACCACAACTTTAGCCTGGCTTTAAGCTGTTCCCTCTGCTCCCTGCTGTTGTAATCTTCACATGAGCAGGGGATGGGGAGCTTGTCCTGCAATGCAACCCCTCTCAGCTCATCGTGATGCGGAGTTGAATGTTTTTCCCTGCGTATGATAAGGAAGATGCTCTACGATACTTTGCCACCATTACTTGATTATTTGTGAAAGTGTAAAAGGCTCAAGTAGCTGATTGATTAATTTTTTCTCTAAGTTTTTCTTCCCTCTGTTGCCTTCATTTGGAATATGTAATCAGTGAAGGAAAATGTATTAGGAATAGATGGGTATGCATATGAATGCTTAATTTTTTCTAATTCAGGCATTCATGGGGGCACATGTATCCTGATGCATGCTGTGCTAAATAAATCTCTTCCAGCGCTTGCTGGAGACAGATGAGTGACTTTGGTGTGCTTTTCTCTTTCAATACTACAGTTTCTCTATTCTGAAACAGGCTGTTACTGTTCAGGCTACTCGGGGAGTACGAGGAGTGTCCGTGGGCAGGACTGGAGAGGGGTGCGTGCGAAGCTTGGTATCTCATAGCGCAAATCAAATATCTACTTGACCCTTCCATCCCTCACCGCTGGGAAGTAGTCCAGCAGCTCTTTGTCATAAATCTTTCCAGGCTGCTTGCTTTGGTCCAACACTTCAGTTAGTCACAGTTGAGGCTTCCGGGCTTAGGTTTAAACAGATATTTGTTACCAGAAGCTGGTGGGGGAAGTGTGGGGAGATGCAGGATCTCCAGCGCGTGTGCTGAGGTTGGGAGAGGAACAGGATGTGGTTCCGTGTAACCCTGAGTGCCTGCAGCCACCTGGGAGAGGGGAGAGCGGTGGTGGAGAGTGAGTTACGCGTGGCTGTGCTCCCAGAGTCGAGTAGTGGAAGTGATCCTGGTGGTGCGAATTAAGGTGTAGGAGGAAAAAAAAGCCCCAGATACACCTGCTGTACAAATAGGCAAAATGTGCTATTTTAAATACTCTTCCAAAATAAATAGAATTCCGAAGCAAAAGGAAACAAATACTATCTCCTATGTGTTTTCCAGGATGCGTCACAGAAAATTCCCCTAGTCTTGTATCTCTGGTGGTATTTGTTTGCATAGTACTCGCGTGGGGAGAGATATGTAAATGTAAATGGATTTTTTATTTTGAAAGTATTTTCATGGGGTTGTCAAAACTCTAGCATCAGCTGATGGCAAGTACCAAGTCCACCGGCCTGGCTGTATAAAAGGAACTGCCCTGTTGGTTGATGTGGTGGTTCCATCAGAAAGAAAATCTCTGATTTTCTTTTTCTTTTTTAATTTCTTTTTTTGTGGAGTCCTGTTTTCTGTATGAGGATCTCCATGCCTCAGTTTCTTATCTGTTTAATGGACAGAGTAACAATTAATCTCACTTCTCAAGGATTCTGTTGTGAAGTGCTTTTGAGAAATCTGGGCTGAAATGTCACATTTGATAAGGCTACTTGAGAGCTTCCATAGAAACTACTTTTAATCCAAATTATGTTTGATGATGAAATACTGCAAAATGTATTGCTCGCCTCTGTTTTTGCTCTTCTCTGTGCTCACTTTTTGTGTTAGGATGTGGAAGGGAGCTGGGAACTTGGAGCCAAAACGGGAACATTTTTTGACTCCTTGAAACCTGTACGGTTACTTTTACGATTTGAGCAGGGCGCGAAGAATTGCCTGAAAATTTCCCTGAGAGTGAAAATTCTAACTTTGTGTTTTAATTTCCCGTGAAAAAATTAACACTGTGTTCTAACTAAGGTCCAGTATTTGCCCTTCTGTGCTGTACTAATTCTTCTTGTACTCGTAGTTCTGATTATGTTCCCTCAGCTGGTACTTCAGGAAACGTGTTTCTCTTAGAGCGTGTCTGGTGACTCAGAGCCGTGTCTCCTTAGCATCTGGTGAGCGTAATTGTCATTATTAATCTGCCCCATGCCAATCTGTCTTCAGAGTGGCGGTGGGAGGAAGGGAAGGTGTTACGTGACTGGGTGTACATCCCTGGGCCGCCTTCTACAGAGAGATGTGACTTTTGAGAAAAGGTTAGCAAGAAGCCTGGGCTTGGCTGCTGTTCTTTCACTTCCCGTCATTGCCTCCAGTACCATCACAAATAAGCCGTCAGTGCTTGATGGACGTTGTTGATTTGATGTTTTTAAATTGCGTTTAGAGCATGACTGTATGCAGAATGATTGAAATAAGAGTCTGAAGGGAAGCGGCTCCATGTGGATGAAATATTCTAAGAGTTGTTTTTAATGTACGCTGCTCCTCCGGCTGGTTTGGGCTGCAATGGGAAAATTTTGGTGTGAGCAGTTGCACATGCACATTGTCTCTTTAGAAACTGTGAGGAGGTTTACTGGATCCCACTGGGTTTTCCTAAAAGCTGCTTAGTTTTCGTATAAGCCTGTCAGTCTCTCTTACAAAGCCCCCGCGCGCTGGTGAACGCACATATCGATGAGTGGCTCTGCTCGGTTACAAGCCAGCTTTCATGGCTCTGAAGGAAGAGTTAATTGCTAAAGTGGCTGGAATCGGTGTCCTGCCTGTGTTTGGACATCGTTAGCCAATGCGACCATCTTCAAATTATGTAATGCTTCTATTTTCGATGTTGTGGGTGAGTGTGTTGTAAGTTAATAGCGTGCTTTAGAGTCCAGAGATTCACTGGAACCAGATACAACTTGGCATTATGTCCAGAGCTTTGTGCATTTTCATTTTTAAACATGGTTGAATGAAATCTCCCACAATAAAGTCCATTCTTTCCTCTCTGGTTCACGCAAGGGTTCTGCTTTCCTGTGCTCTGACTACAAGGTGGACAATGCATTTGTTTTAAAATGATCTTTTCCCCTAAGCCCAGACACGCTCTCACAATGCCTGTTCTTACGGGAAGGCTTTAAACACTTTTTCTGCTGTCTATCTTTAGTGCTGTAACTCTCACTTCCCAGTTCGCATAATCACAGGCTTTTCCTTCGTTCTCCTTGTTCATCAAACCTGACTGCCTGCTTAATGCCTTTCTGGTTTTTTTTCTGACATCGTGATTTTTGTCATTGCCTCCGTAACAGCAATTTGTTGCCTTTGGCTTCGTAATAAATTGGGGAAATTAATAGTGCATGATTGAGAGCATGTACTTTAGAATAAGTTGCACTAGAAATAGATATATTTTTATTGCTATTAAAAATATCTTTTTTTGTCAGTCCTTTTGTTTTGAGCAAAGGGCAAATTCTGCTTTAACAATTTTATCATATGTGTGCTATTGTAATTTACATAAATGAATTTTAAATACAGTTATAAGCTGTGGGAAGACGTTATTGTCTCTGCACAATGAATGTGGAGATTTATGCTGTGCATACATCTTGCGTTAGATTAACATTTGTTCCCTTGTCTCTGTTGGATAGTGTCGTGATGGAGCCTTGAAATCTTTACATAGGTACTTCTCAAGCTTATTTAAAATAGCATTTGAATTATTCTTCTTCCGGTCCATTCATTTCATGTAAATATGTCTTTCGGATATTTGACTCAATTCTGATGACATTGACAGAAATAACAAATCTTCTGTTAGGAGCGACATGGGAGCTGCTGTTAATGCCCTCCCACCCCCCAAATATAAACCGATTCCCATTTTTGCCAAGGCCTGTGTGTGCGGAAGTCAAGCGCTTGTGCTGTTCCAGTGAAGTCGGTCCAACCATGTGCTTCAACTTCTGTTGCTTTGATGGATTGGGACCTTTATTTTCTGCTGTGTTTGTCTGTCTTTTGTCCAAAGCCATCAGTGGCAGAAGTGGGTTCGGCTCCTGCCAGGATTATTGCGGTGCTCGGCTATCCTGCTTGTGCCCTGGGACTGAAGAGGGTTTTCAGATGGCGAGGCGGGAGCCCCTACCCCAGGAGGTGCTGGGTGTGTACCCCTCTCCTTGGGATGAAACCTCAAGCGCAATACAGACGCGCTCGGTGTGTCCCAGGGGCGTGTGATGGCAGAGTTTTAAACTGCATTATAGCAATTTGGAATGAGGATCCGCTCTCTTCCCACCCTTTCCAAATCTTGCTTTTCCTCCAAGGGGAAAACAACCTGCACAATGGCTGTTGGCAGATTCTGCAGATTCTTTTTCAAGGCGATGTGATGATGAAGTTAAGGTAGTGAAGCATTCCATGAAAGAAAGGATTTCTTTTTGCTGAAGATCTGGGTGTGGACAGGATGGCCACATGCACCAAAATGAGTAGGGCAGCCTTTCCAGACACGTCTGGAGAGGAAAGCTAACGAACTGTAGCGCGGCTGCTTGCTGACTTGCCAAGTACAAGCCTCTGGAAAATGCTCTTGTGGGGACCGTTAGCATGCGTGTTGTGGGGGAGGAGAAGAATAATTTGACTTGGGGCTGGTAATTACTCTGTTGCAGTGGTTGAATTTCTTTCAACTATATTGGTGGTTTGAGTTCTGGGGACAATTACCAGCTCGATTAGATGTCTCTTTATTTCCACAGCTTAAAAATGGCCATTTGGGGCAGATCCACCTGAATATCGTGGCTTTCTTTCAAGGCTACCTATTGAATCCTGACTATCAAGATTCAAATTTTAATGCTTCCCCTTCAAGTAAGGGCCCGTTGCTGGGAATGGGCTGTGTGTGCATGGACACGCAGCAGCGTGTGAAGGGACGGTGTGCACCCATTTTCTGTGCACGCCACAGAGGGATAGATTATTATTCTTAATTTATCATCTGCACAAGCTTCCATCTGGATTATTTAAAGCAGACTTTGTTGGACAGCTGTTTAATTAATCTTAGTTTGTGTCAGAGTGCTGTCTCGAAGAGGTGTCTTTTCAGCTGCAAGCATCCCGGGCATGTGAACCCGGGCCGTGGAGTTTCACGTGTGTGGTGGTGGCCCAGTGGCTTTCCCAGGGGCGGATGGACCTGGTCTGCTGGGGTGCCAGGTGCTGGCGCTCAGGGAGTTGTGGGGGCTCTCACTCTCCTGTGCTACTGGAGCTTGTCCTTCGCTGCCCGTTTTGCCACTCTGCCGGCGAGGGCATGGAAAGCAAAGTGGCTCTCCCAAGGCTGCCATAGCTTATCAGCTGAGGGAGGGATCCTGAGTCCTGCTCAAACCTTCTCATCCTCCAGCCCGTGATGTGGGTGTAGTTGGCTGCCAAAACTAGTGGAGCTGGTGTTTTTTAACGTCACAGGTTTTGGTTTCCTGCCAGCTGGAATCTTTTCCCGTTGTGATGGAGAGCAATGTACTTACCATAAATGTTTCCTCTTAAAATAAAACTTAAAACAGAAAAAGCAAGAAAGCGTGGGGCTGTGCCGGAGGGCTCCGTGGAGCTGGCTGGCAGCTGGCTCGGTGCTGGTCACCTGCCTGGAGCCCCTCTGCAGGGAGCCAAGAGCCCGTGGTCCCCTGCGTGGGTCTGGGCAGCCTCGCTGGGGCTGGCCACGCTCCCTGGGGGGCCACCGGTGGGGTGGGGAGGGGGGCAGAGCGCCGGATCGGGCCCTCCGGGGTCATGCCGGGCTCAGTGGCATTGCGTAACTCGTGCCAGCGCGGCTGTTGTGGCTGGTGATGTTGGGACGGCTGGGCTGCCGGTGGAGGGGGGGGCTGCTTTGTGCCTGCTCTTGAGTTTTGTTTTTTCAGCGGGCGAGTGGCAGGGACACACAGCGAACAGGGCTCTGCTCTGTACAACCTGAATTTTCTCTGCAAGCTCCAGAGGGAAGCGCTGCCAGCTCTGCTCAGTGCGGGAGCAGTGTTATGCAGAGCCATGATTTTAATTTTTCAGCTGATTTGGAAGGATGTGTGATGAGAGAAGAAGGCTATAGTCAAAAAGGGGAGAAAATTATACAAATAATCCATGTATCTTTTTGTTCTTGCTGTTTTTCTGTTCAAAAAGTAGTTTACTGGTTACAGGTCTGAGTAATGACTGATTATCTGCAAAGTAAAATTTCTTTTAGGGGGCCTTAGAAATGGAAAAGGTTTGGTCTTATGGGGTAGTATGTTTTGGTTCTTTCTTTAATCTTTATTTGACTGAACCAATTCTGTTTCTAAAAATGCATGTGAAAGTTTCAAGGAGTCTTGTCTGTGTTTTTTGTATTACCCAGTTGCTACAGTGAGAGTTTTGTGTGCTTTAAGGTTGCATTCTTTCTCGCTCTCTCTCTACTCCTGCTCTCAGTGTTGCCCTTCATGTTTGAAGGAATGCCGTAGCCGTACTGTCTTGGTTTTGGACTGTTACTAGCTTTCATGGGAAAGGCATGAATAACACTTATTGTTAGGTAAATAAAGATGCTGTGTGGTTCCCCCTAGGAACCTGCTCACCTGGAGGTGCTTTCAGACCTCTCCAAGGAGTCACCCGGAGGATTTGGTAGATTGATCTATGGGGAGATGTCCTCCTAGGCAAACTCAGACAGGTTCCTCTGGCGTCCCAGCTGAGGGCCTGGCAGAGGTGGTCTGGGAGCCTTCTTGTAGCCTGTCTGAAGTCACCTCAGTGGGGGAAATAATGAATTGGCATTGTGTAAGAGTGTTAGTTTTAACTTCAGCTAGCTGTTAGGATTTCAGAGATTGGTGCTCCATGATGCAGGGTGTCTGCTGCAACTCTTTATCTAGGTAAGCCATTTGCTCGTTGAGGACTATGAAGGAAGGCAGCTTTGACAAGAAGTTGCCAGGCCAGGGTTGCAGCCATTTGCATATGACAGTGTTGATTAAGCTGCTGAAGAATAAGTGCCCTGGAACACAGGGATGTTGGTGCACTGATGGTCCCTGCCTCACCCTCCTGTAGTCATTACAAAAGCATGAGAAAAAACTGTTTGGAGTCAGAAGCTTTATGTTATGAGACAAGGATGGTGCCTGGCTTGCCACAGAGGTACAGCGTAGATTGGAAAGTCAGTTGTGATTGTTGCTGGGGTGGATGCTGTGAAGACTAGAATAATCAGAGGGGGAGATTAAAAGATGGTGGGTGCACATTTAGTGTCGTAAATGTCCAAAGCAACGTGCAATCATTTAATCTTCCATTGGTAAATATTACTATGCGTTCCACAGGTGTAGAAAACAAAGGCACAGAAGCTGATAGATGGGTGACAGTCTGTGCCAGAGTGTATTTAAATGAATGTAAAGACTTGAAACCCAAGTTGCATTAACTAGACTTCATCATGATTGCTGACTGGAGCTAATCAAGACTACGGTAGGCCTACTGAAAACTACTTGGGAGTCTCTGGTTTTCTTTTCAGATCTGTAACTGAACATGACAGCAGGAAAATACTTTGAAGTTTAAGAATAGTCAAATTGAAACCAAAGCCCTGCTTTCTGCTCAGAGAGGGACAGGCTGGAAGTTATTGCTGCAGGAGCTTGAGACCAGTGCTATGGCCGAGTTCAAACAAACCACCTTCTCTCCCTCCCTGTCATGAATAAATTCACGTTCCATACGCTATTTCCTAAAAATCCAACATGGATATTTGAAGCTGAAATGTACTAATGCACAGCAGAAAACAGGAAAAGTTTCTTGCAGAAATGGATTAATTGTATTGTACAGATGCATAACATGAAACTTCAGTTGCCTTTTTTGAAGCCATGAATTTTCGGTTAGAGCTGAAGGCAAAAAAAGTACAGAGTAGATGATTCAAATGTCTTAGTATGCTAATTATGTACGATATAGCCCTCTTCCCATGCACTTCTCTCGGAGGACTGCAGGAACAATGGCATGCTTCCCAACACCTGATGTTTCAGTTCTTTTTCTTATCTTTTTCTGTGTTCCTTTTCATGCTTTCATGGGGTCAGAAGACGTTTGAGATCCTTTGTGCGCAGAAAGCAGTGTAAAATCGGTCATGGAAACGAATGCTGAGTGCACTGGTTAGTGGGGTGGGAATCTAGAAGAAAGTTTTATTTCATTTACTTGCGCTGCAGTAGTGATGAGGAGCGGCTGTTCCGGACTCGGCACTAGAGGAGGAACACACACAGAAACGAAAGGTGGTCTCCTTCTCCAAGACCTTTTATTTTATTGACAGCAGGGGGGTAACCTGGACATCCCCAGTTTGACCTTACTTTTCTGGCTGCTTTATGGCTGGGGAAATGGCCGAGCCTTGAAGTCGATGCAGAAATTTTGTTTTGCAGACTATTTTGTCTTTGGTGTCTTTGAAGGTTCCAGCTGGTGTTTCTGGCTGGCCTCACCCATCCCTTGGGAAAAACATTAGGTCATTCAGACTCCGTTTGCAAGGGCACTGAGCAGGGTAGAAGGCAGCAGTTATTTTAAGCTTCTACTGACCAAAGCAGGATTTTAGACAATAAAAAATACTTGTGTTCTGCTGCCTGTTACCATCAGTTGTCCAGACTCAAGGTTTTATATCATCTGTTTGCAAGTTACCATGCAAGAGGAAAAAATTGGATGTGGGAGTATGTTTGTGCAATTCTGTGCTTTTGGTAGGTATTTTTAAATCCTTGGGAAAACCTCTCTGTGACAACTGTATGAGGTAATGCAGTATATTGACATGCTTTGGGTTGCGCTGAAACTTTCTGATAGTGAAAGAAACACGTGGCATGCTCTCCCTCACGCTGAATTGCTGCTGTAGCTTGTTGTGTGTGTTGATAGTCGTGTCTTTTCACTTCTGAGTTTTTCCTGTGTACAGTGCCTCAGAATCTGGGGGTTTCGGACTATTGCAATGAAGACTCGACTATCAAAGATGAGCTTAAACAGTAAAAAGCAGGCGGGGTCAGCGGTCAGCCTGCTGTACCAGGTGTCTGACCTGTGCTTGGCCCCTTCCTTTGCCTGAGTTAGGGCTGGCAGGTGTCCTCCTGGTGCCTCCAGTTCTTTCCCGTCTCTGTTCATCTCTCTGCTCTGTTGTGAGCTTTCTGGAGCAGGGACTCTCCTCTTGTCTCCACGCAGTGCCTTACTCGGGTACGACCCTGATCTCCTCTGGACCTCCGTGGGGGCTGCCGTAGTATGAGAATAACAGCAATGATGAAAGTGTCCTTAAATGCCTTGTGACACACATGCAGCTCAAATTCCACTTACGCCAAAGGAAAATATTGTGGGCAATTTAATCCATAATGCAGGGAAATGGCAGGGAGTTTTAAAAATATTGCAATGAAGAGCCACTAGTTCCAGAGGTATGGAAACGGTGGGATTGAGAGAAGTTCTATGTAGTTTCATTCACATCTTTTTTTCGTTGGTTGGTTTTTTGTTTGTGTATTTTTTTGGGTTTTGTTTAGGTCACCTGCTGATGTAATTTCAGGTTTAGCAGTCTTGTTGATCCAGGAGTGGAATTTAAGGGCAGAGAAGGGAATGTTTGCGATTAGCTACTTACATGATAAACATATATATCATAGTGACTGATCTATCTATCATAATATGATTTCCATCACTTTGATATATTTGGGTGATATTGAGGGGAGAGGAAGCTTTCTTTCCCTGAAAACTGAATTTCAAGTGCACGTTAATGTTGCTTTCTGTCCTTCCAGTCTCCTCCCTGGCAGAGTGTAAAGTTTGTGGGGGAAAGCAGCTTTAAAGCCATCACCGTCATTCCCTTGCATCTTGAAACGTTGCTTGCAGCTGCCATCCTACAGATAAAAACTTGTTTCCTGAGCCAGCAGGACTGCTGTTGGAAAATATGATGCGTTCCCTTTTCCCGGCGCTGAGAATTCCTCTTTCCCTGTGGGTGAAGTCCAAGCACCCTTTGGGTCCCCCGTGAAGTGGTGACTGTGGCTACGGGGCCCGCTGTGCTTGCTTTTGTGTAGTGCTTGTGGCATGGCTATGTATTTCGTGTAAGAGTCATGTCTTGGGAAGAGTAGCGGCAAGTGCTTACTATTAAGAGCAATCTCCAGAAAAAGAGTAAATACCAAGTCCCTCAGGGAGAAGATGCGTTTCCACTTTGTGGAGGAGTCCCCGAAGTCATGCTGAATGCTGGCAGTGCAAGGTGAGGGGACTTGTCTGGCTGCTGTCTGGCCTGGGGGTGGCTTGTAGTGCCCCATTTCGGAGTTGCTGAAGGCTGTGGGCAGACTTTTATTAAGTGTCTGTAATTTTGGAAGCTGAACCTGTGAAATTTGAAATGTGCCTTGATGTTTAGAAATGGGACTCGGTCCTGTAACAATCTGAACCTGAAGAGAGAATTTCAGGTTTGGTGCATAGTTAAATAAAAAAAAAAAAAAAGCAAAAAGCAAAAAGAAAAGGAATAACTTCCAGAGCTGTGAGCTTGGCTCGGCAGTGCTGGAAGGTGAGCTCTCAGAGAAGGGAGGTCCGCATTGGTTCTGAGGTTTGCTGGTTTGTATGTATGATGTTAAGCAAGTAACTTATCTTCTGCTTGCTGGTTTTTGTGGCTTTTTCCTTGTTTAAGAATGGATGCTTGAACTAAATGTTTGCTGAAATCCTGGTTTGCTGGGAGATCTGAATATTTGCCAAAATATAAACATCAGTGACCTTGGAATTTGGAGCCCTCGTTCAAGGAGCTGGGAAGGACGAGGTCTCTGCTGAGATGTTGACCGTGACTGTGCGTAGCAAAGTGTGCAACAGGCGAGCACTGCTGGAGCTCTTTGTAGCCGAGCTTTAGGATCCTGCCTAACTTTTTAAGGATATTCCTTGATGCACAAGCTGTCCAAAGTAGTCCAAAAGAGGGAAAGTTTGCTTCCTGAATCAGGAGGGGAATATTGCTAAATATGTTGCAGCATAAAGGCCATCTCTTATTAACGAAATGAGAAGGGAAGTTTGCACTGAAAAGAATCCCTTGAGCTTCTTTTAATGAAATGTGAGGAACATCTTTAGTGCTTTCTTTAGATGGGATTGCTGGTGAAAATGCAAGAGCTTGGTGGCAGGGCCAATGAGAACTTGTTTCAGGTGCAAAGAGTCTCCTTTCTCTTGTTCCTTCCCATCTTCAGTGGTGTGTGGCTGTACTCTTCCTGCTCCAGCTTTGCACAGCACCCAAGTCTCCGTAACAGAGATCATGCACTACCAGAATATGGCTTACTGCACACCTTCGCTAATGAACTGGAGATCCAAGTCTAACCAGCGTGAAATGGAAGAGACTGAAGCAAATCTTCCTACCTACCCCATAAAACTACTATTTTCTTTTCTATCGTGAAAACTTGAATGATGTTTCTCTTCTCTTGACTTTTATAAATGATGTCTCCATAAGCAGCGGTCTCCTCTTCCATAGATAAGCCTTTGATCATTGGTTTTGCTTTGGAGCAAAGCGCCTCCATTGCAGCGGGAGGGCAGTTGGTATGAAGAACCGATCGATACTGGCTTTTTTTTAGCATTTCTAGTTTCAGAGATTAAATATTCTACTAGACTTTATGATTTGAGGTCATTTTAACCTCCTACCTCTGGGCTAAGACAGCTCATCTGCCTCTCATTTTTCAGGCTTTGTTACATATGTATTTGGAGCCATATGCAGAATAGTAAAACCTTGTAGCTCACTTATGGTAGCAGTTAAAAAAGGGAAGGAGCAATGTAAGTGCCACGGGCTGTTTGACAGCCAGTACTCCCCCAGCTTCTGATCGGAATTCAAAGTAGGTTTACACCATTTGCCTTCCATCCTATGTTACCACATTAGTGGTTAACCTCAGCAGTACACTCCCATATTATTATTATTTTCTTTCAGGAAAATTGCCCAAAGAAAATTAAGTTCAAGTTGTATCAGGCAGATATTTTTTTTTAAGCCCATAAGGGGAATTCCTTCTGAAGGGGGCACTTGTGGGGAAGGAGGAGAGGCATAAACCTTACCTAAAAGAGAAGTAAATCAGGAGATCTGTCTCTTCCCACAGACAGCCGTGTCTGGAAAACGGTGATGGTGAAAGAGGCTGATATTTGCCCTCCTTTTCCTTTTGCACATCTTCTGATGACATTAGCCAGCCGAGATAAGTGAAGAATATTAATTCTGGTGCTACTGCAGTGGGAGTTTAACATGTAAGCTACCAGTTGCTGAGGGTTCCGTGGCACTTAAAACTCAGGCCTCCTTTCATTTTACTTTTTCAATAAACTAATCTTGCCTACCTGAAATTCCTCCTCCTCATCTTTTCTTTCTTTGTTTCTGGTTATTTGGTTTATCATTACAGCAGTGGCTGTGTTTTGCTCCGGAGATGACTGTGTAGGTCTGACCACGCTGCAGCCGATAACTTTATTTGCTTTGGAAAGCAACTGGGATCCTTTTGGAGTAAAAGTCTGCATGAATGAACGTGCTTTCCCGGTTTTGTGTGCTTTTTTTTTTTTTATAACAAATGCATACATGATGGTTTCAAGGTTTCTTTAAGGGGCATTTTACAGGATGAGGTTGGTGCTGGGAGTGTGATGCTGGTGTGTATGCCC
This sequence comes from Larus michahellis, assembly GCF_964199755.1. NCBI lineage: Eukaryota > Metazoa > Chordata > Aves > Charadriiformes > Laridae > Larus > Larus michahellis. The sequence goes on along the minus strand of NC_133902.1, from coordinate 8,556,646 downwards.
CCCTTCTTTCCTGAGCAGTTGTTAGCATTCAAGTAGCAAGCCCTTGTGGATGAGTGTTACTCACCAGACCCGAATGCTGCACAGAGGGGCAGGTGGTTTGTATTGATACATATTTCCATTACTCTTAAGCTGGATTCTGATTTCAGCAGCCAGGTTTCCGTGTCCTGAATTGGTTTTGGTGATAGGAAACGCTTACTAGAAAAAGTGATTTGCCGTGCATTTCTCTTCCCCCTAAAGGAACATTGTCAAGAATTGCAGGGGAAGATTAAGCACTTAGTCTTGCTCTCCTAATCTGAATTGTTCTGTGAAAGCTTAATTTTAAAGAGTGTGCTCCTGAACCAAATTTGCTGTTCCCCACTGGCAGTCAGTTTTGAAAGCGTATCTATAACATACACACAGGATGGTGAGGAGGAGTCATTTTAACCTCTGCCAAGAGGAAAACACAACAGTTGGGAGAGGCACAATGTAATGATAAATATTTTATTGACATGTTCCAAACATATTGGATGTAAATTTACACACTATCTGAGATTTGTTGAGTTTCCTTGTGAATTTTTATGTTCCTGTAAATCCTGGTTCATTAGTTGGCTGTAAAGTAACAAACATCTGAGCCAGCAAGGAAACCTGTGTTAGCTGCGATGGGCGATAATAACCGCCCTGTGAAGACAACCCCCGGCATCCTCTGAGCTCAGCTCCCCCTTCTGTGCGCCTTGGGAGGTTCTGGCACGCAGGAAGGCAGTGCATGAAAGCCCTGTTGGCTTGGTTCCTCTCCAAAATGCAGGGGAGATAAAATCCACACTTGCGTAAATGAATGAAGGATGGGTCAGTAGGCGTAGAAAATTATTTTCTGGCTCCTAAAAAGGGTAGGGGGTCTCCAAAGAAATTGAAAGTCAGATTTCCCCTGTAAACTTAATTTGAATGATAAACATCTCCATTAGATGTGCAATCAAAGTTTTTGCTCTTGCAACATTCTGAAAATGTTTTCTGATACTTGTCCTTGGATGTTGGCTTTCTAATTGGTGATTATTAAAAAGAAAACATAAATCCAGTTTTGGATGTACAGTTTGGGTCCAAAAGGTTACACAGCATTTATTTCACTGCAGTTCTTGTAAAATTCATTTGCTGGAGTATTTTGAGGCTTTTGTGATTTTTAGTCTATCTAATTAGATTTCTGGGGCTCAGAGGACTTAGCTAACTCTGCCAGTTGGGCGCTGTCAGAGCTGAGTCTTTGATGCCATGAGGGATCCAGAGGCAATAATGATATCTGTATTTCAGTCGTTAACTGCAGGGGTTTGCAAGAGCAAGTGATTGGGAAGCTGTGGCTTTCCAGCTGAAGGTGGTCCGATTGTAGCTGTTGCTCTCCTAAGTTGGGGTGGTGATGTGTGTGTTTGTGTGTTCATTCATTTCATAGGTTTTCCAGGAGTTCTATCTTCCATTCAAATCCCAGGTTAAGAAAACAGCTTTTAAAAAATAAACAAAATGGGCTTGTCTGCCTTAGTGAATCTCCTCTTTGGAGCCTCAAAATAACTGAGGCGTCGCTAAATTTTTTTGAAAGATGCCTCTTTAGAAACTAAGAGCTTGGGTGTGTGAATAAATTACTGGGAGGAAGGAGGTGCCTGAACCTGGTGCAGAACATCGCCCGTTCCGGGGCGTACATGTGCACACACATCGCTGCTGCTGCTGCAGGGGTGGTTTAACTAACCCCGTCTGCAGCCACACCTTCCAAATACCAAATCCACAAACTTCTGTCTCATCCCCTCAAGAGAGCACGACGTGAAGGATTGAGACTTCAGTAAGGCTTTCAAGAACAGGCTGGAACACCTGTTCTGGTTAAAATTTAGATGCTGATTTGTTAAATGTAAATTTTCTAATGTTTACTGAGTTGCCACAGGAGGTAGGCAGGAAATCTGTATAAACGTGTCTGTTATCCTTCATTTAGTAGCATGTCATGCATTATAGGTACCTAGTGATAACCCGTTTATTCATCTTGTACATAGTTTACTCTGGTGCTTTTTTGAGCAAATGTTTTGGAGACTGCGCTCCTTGGGGACAGCAGCGCTTGTCCCGCCAGCTCCAGCCGCAGCACCCCGCAGGGACAGTCCTGTGCCAGCAGTAAAGTGTCCTGCTGCTGTACTGCAGTTCTGCTGGCTGAAGTGCAGTTTTAGGTGTGCGAATGTCCATGACAGTAATGGGAGAACAGACAATATTACTCTGGAGGCTGCTCTTTTGCTACCTAGTACCGCTAAAAGAAATACTGTTGGAGTCCTACGCTGTTGTCTTTTTACCTGCCTTCTTTCCGTTCATTTTTTTTTTCCTCATTGTCTCTCATTAGATTGGCTGTTGGATTAGATGCTAGTGATTACAGTCTCCGGCTCTGCCTTTTGGAAGGAGGACCTTCTGGGCAATGACAGAAGAACAAAACAATTGAACTTGCCAATAGCCGTAGAAAACGTTGCTTGAAGGAAACAGGAAACACAAGGCATCCATTATAACTTTTGCCTACAACCTAGGTTAGAAATGCTGTGCATCGTACAGTGTCTGTCCCTGTACCCACCTGGGATCCTGTGTAGTCCTGTCGAGGATACGAGTTCACATGCTGACACCTAGGAATGTAGTTCACGGTTAGATCTGTAGCTCACCAAAGAAAATGACTTAAAAAATTCTGTTGGGGAGGATAAAGGGAAAGATCAAAAGGAGCCAACCTTTTGTCATCTCCTAACAAGCAAAACACTCTTCTCAAATGTTAGTTATGGAAATATCCCTTTTCACAGAAAGAAGTGTAGTCCCCCCAGCATTGTCTGTCTAATCCTCGCTTGACCTGAGCACAGGAACTCTTTATATACATATGGACTTTTTTTCTCCTGCATCTGCTTTTATCTTGCCTTTGCTCACCTGGCTTGGGCCTGTCTAGTGGTATGTGCAAATGTGCCAATGCAGATGTGATAGGACTTGAAGACAGTTGCAAGATTAGCTGAGCAATGCTATTTTTTTTTTTCTATTTTGCTGTTTTAATCTTGGTTAAACCTCTTAGTCAGTGGGTGATTTCCATTTCATCTTGAGTTATGTTGGGCTTCTATGGCTCATTTCAAGCTATAGCTTGCCTCCTTAAACTTCTGATGTAACCCCTATTACTGCATTACCCCGGTGGCTGCTCGCAGCCATGCCTACTCCTGGGTATATAAATATTTTCTATTCTTTGCCTTCATTTGTCAGACATTTGGGTTTGGTATGAGCATGGACGGAAAAGTTTATTCTTGTTTCAAGGCGAAGGCAACAAATGTTTATCTGAATGATCAAAGCAGAATTTATGGGGAAATACAATGGAAACTATTCCTGGCTGTTTAGGAGCTGATGTACAGGAGTAAGCCAAGAGGAACAGAAATGAGTGTACTCAGTTCACTTTTTCTTCTTAAGTAAGACTTCTCCTGGTCCTGTCCTGAACTGCAGTGAGTTTCCACTAAGTGAATGCGCTTTTTTTTTTTTTCCTCACGTGTCTAATATTTACTATGGATTTGTGATGTGCAGCAAAGGGTTGTGAAAAGCAATGGCCCTACTTCTTGTGATGTGCTACTTCGGTGGAGCCATGGAAGGTGACATGTATTGTGACATGAAAGTGACATGGGAAGTGATGGTATTTTATCATCTAGTATTATTTTATTACTTTTCACTTTCCTCATCCCTCCCCTCTATCTCCTCCCTACCTGCCATGGCTGTGTACCACCGTGTGCTCCAAGGTCGGATGGAAACTTGGCGTTCCTGCGCTCTGGGGCAGCTGCGTCCAGCGATGGTTGCTCCACTGCATTCCAGGTTAATGAGCCTAAACTTGTATTCTCGGGCGTTCGTTTTGTGTCTCATCCAAAGCTTGCTCTTCCTTGGATGAGGGCAGCATGCCTAGCCCACTTGACCAAGCTGTCGTCATTACAGCCAGGTCGCTTATCTTCTTAAGTTCACTCTAATGAAGTGTGACAGCCTGACGAGTTCAGGCACCAGCCGCTGGAAGGGAGCGGGTTCTGTAGAAAGTAGGGGTTCAAGTGTGGGGGTTACATGGCTTTAGCAAATGTATTTCAACACTTTAAAAAGTTACAACCGATTTAACGGACCTGACTGAAGACATGCTTGACACGAAGTTGTAGCAAGTCTGCTGGTACAGTAAGACTGTAACTAAACCGGATTCGTTCAAACAGGCGAACTGTATACCTGTTTTCCTCCGCTCCTTGCATCGGGGAACCTGGTAGGCAGCTGGTAAGCTGATTCTGTGCAGCCTCGGCAGGGTGGTTTGTAACCCTTTCCAGGCCAGACCTGCTTGGAATGGCTTTTCATCTGCAAATGCTTATCAGTGCAAGACCCGGTGGCCTCCTTCTTTGGCCTTGGCAGCCCGTGGCCTCTCCGTCAGAGGACAGTATAATGCCTCTTGATTTCTTGACTGAACTTGATTATTCCTGAGGAAAAATGAGTGTTTGTGTAAGGCTCATTTGGTAACAGAAACCATGGTGTCTCGCTGCTGTTTGTTTTACTGTGAATTAGAATCCATTAACCTGAGCCAGCTTTCTTCTGTCTTGTTGATTACCTGCCTTTGGGGCCGCAGGTGTGAGACCCTCTGCCACCACAGCCTGGGCTGTCACTTATGTTTCACCTGTGCTGGTCTTTCAGTGTGAATACGTCAGCTCTGTCTGTTTCTGCTTTCTTAAATACTTTTCCTCTAAGTTCTTAGTTTTGTTCAACTTGCTGATACTGGGTACACGCCTGTGTGCCCAAGGCAGGAGGATTTAGGGAATACTTACTCTCTTATTCCTTGCAATGGCAGCTTCAGGCTGTTGCTGGGCTGGGAAAGCCCTTCATTCTTTAGATGGAAATCGATGTAGTTAATGTCATGCCAGCTAAAGTTATGCTGTTTTTAGAGGACTGTATGCTGGAAAATGAAAAATTTGTGGAGTTCGAAGGCTTCTGTTGCTTTCTTCAAATTCTGTATCCCCCTCCTTCATGCTGCTTTGTTTAGAGATAGGCCTGTATAGCTTCTGAGATCTTGCAGAACAACATTCCTGTTGTTGTGGAGCTCCTGTAGGCCATTCCCAGATGAATATAAAGCTTACAAGATGCTGAATACATGAAGAGTGTTTTACAGAGTGGGGAGAATACTTAGTGGTGTCTCATATTAAATGCTTTTGTTGTCTTTTTAATGACAACCATAGTAGGTGTGTCAATGGGGAGCGTCGCCTTTTGGTGTAGAAGGAGACTGAGCCAGTGACTGAGAATTGGTAGAGGCAAGACCTGCCCTGTTTGCGCCAGCTGATTCTGCCCAGCACTTTGCAGACCTGTCGGTACAGCAAGACTCTCCGCTGCCCTCGTCGCGATCTCTTGAGTACAGCATCGTACAGCAGCCCGTTTTAGCCGGCTGAGCCAAAGGTTAGCGTGCAGCCTTTCCAAATCCATGACCGTACCATCTCGCTCCCTCCCACACTTAGCATTTTGAACAGCAGTGTCCAATTATGGCCAGGAGACGCTGCAAGAGCTTCACAGAAGGGTCATTATTTTGTCACCTAGGTGACAGTTTGTTACCCTGCCAGTTGTCTGGAGTGCAGCAAGGCACTTCACATACAGCTGACATGGTTTGGACACTTTTTAGTGAACAAAATGGGTAGCTGTATCCTTAGCCCTTGTCTCTCAGAAAAATCAGTTTCCAACTGTTGCATCTGTGATGAGGCTGCTTTGAATTGGTGAATTTTGCAGCAGTTGTCTGCTTTGTCTCTTTTCTGCTCGAGAAGGTGACATGAGGAGGGTTGCCCTGATTTAGAAGTGCTTTCAGAAACATCAGAAGGCGCTGGGAGATAGGAAGGTGCTGTTCCTCTTTCTCAGATAGGTAAACTGAGACGCGGTACCGTGACTTGTGCAAAACTGCCAGAGGCCAGCCAGGGATTGCCTCTTAGACTATAAACAGGCTTCTGTGTTTATATTAACATATATTTATAATCCCTCCCTTTAAGAGGGTTCTCCAGACTGTCCACTGTGGATTTATGCTGCAGGTCATGAATCTGAGCTGGTGACTCCTCTTTGGAGATGCCAAGTATAGGTTCAGTTTTTTAATTCTTTTAAGTTAGATTTTTATGATGCACCTTGGTAACTAATGCCGGGGTTTCTTCTTTGCCTATAGCCAAGTACTAAACAACCATCCCTTGCTTCAGGGGAAAGAAACTACATCTCTGCCGTGTGCCTCTTGCTCTTCTTCAGGGCTGGATTATGCATGTGGCATTAATGTCGTGTTGCACATAACATCACGTTAAGCGTTTAACAGCTCTGGTTGCCACAGGTTGCATTTTAAAGGAATCCTCTGCTGTCTCCTCACAGGAGGAACGAGATTAATTTAAAACTATTCCTTCCATTTTAAGCATGGGCTTTGGCAAGGCTGTGAGACCGGGTACGACTTTGCCATGTCTGTCTTGAGCAGCGCTGCTTGTGCCAGCGTTTAGGAGGTCTGGAGTGCACCCATCCCTGTGCTCTTGGTGGTGCGTGGGGGCAAATGAAACTGGTCAAAGAGTAGCCACTGGGAGTAAAGCAAGCTGATAGCACTTGCCAGCTGATTTTTATGAGCGGTCTACCCTCTGCTGCCTCTTGAGTTGTTTGTTAACAAAGGTACTCTCAGCTTGGGGAGTGCACTATAATCCTTACAAGTCATTTAAAGCGGTGTAGGCAGTTAAAGATTAATTTTGCATGCAGTGACCTCTTTATTTTTAACTGCTTTGCCTCCTGCATCTTTAGAAATAACAAACAAATGCTCCAAACATACCAACCCCCTTGGAAGACAATAATTTCATTGTGGCTGCGAACATGACATACATTATATAAATATTGGTGCTTACATGCCTGCTGATCCTTTGTCCTTGCATGCCGAGTCGTCCGGCCCCGCTGGCCGTGTTTTGTAAGAGCTTGGGAGGAAACACAATCAACAATTTAAGACACTGACGTTACTGATTGATCAAGACTGCTTTTCTAGCTTGGTCTGCTTAGCAAGGTGGATATTTTTTTATTAACGTGATAGGACTGGTTTATCTGTTGCTTCAGTTTAGCAGACCACAGCTGCTGTTGCACTTTTATGTATTTGTTTTGATCTTTTCAATGTCTTTATGTTGGTTGTTGCAGGATGCAAAAGAGCTTTACAAACACAGTTCAAGCCTTGTGTCATCTCTGGAAGAAAAGTAACAAAGCCTTATCCCTCTGAAGGCAGGGGGAGGTGGAGGAACGGTGCACAGAGAGACTGGCCTTGTCACACGCTTGTGAAGTGCGTTGCGTTACGCCCCTTCCTCCCACGTGGCTTCTGTGCATGGGCAGCAGCGCGTTCCTCCAGCGCTGCAGTCGTGCTGCTCTTTTAGCTCCAGTGATGGGGTATGGTGTTAAGGAGCTGCAAGTCCCAGTTTTCAGACCCTGCTGGCGACTGGTGCTGGAGGTAGTTTTAATTTCCTGAAGACTACATGTAACTCCAGTGGAGCTGAGAGTTGTTCTCTGCTTGTGTCTGTAGCTAGGCCACGCTGCCTTGCAGGGAATGAAATCTAAATCTCTACACAATCTAACGGTTGTTTCCTAAAATATGAACAAAATCAAAGAATGGAGAATGTGTGGTGTTCAGAGCAGCTTGAGAAGCTGAAATATTGACTGAAGTAGCTGAGAGAAAAGCAAGTAGGGGTTTTTATGTTTTTTTTTCTAGATTGTTTAATGTGTTAAATTAATCTTTGCTAGCAAAGCCTTTTAAATTGAGTCAAAGTAATGGTGTATATGTGCTCCTGTAATTGTAAGGTCACTATCTGGATACGGGCACCAGAGAGGATAATTTTTGGTGCAGTATCTTGCTCCTTGGAGCAAAGATATTTTATAAAACTGCGCTGCATGTGTAAGAGAACTGAAATGCAACCTGCATACAGAAACTTGGGGGTGGGAGGAATGTCTGATAGACTTGTTTAACCTTTGAATGCCTCTTGGCTTAATGGCCCTTGGATACTGCTACTTCATGGAAAGAGTTCTAAATATAGTACTCGTTTGTTGTTGAATAATAACTTTAGAGGGTGGATGCTAGAGTTTCCAGCTCCTTGCAGGGTGTAAGCTGTGCAAGAGCTATATACTGTAAATGAGACCCTTAATAAGTATTCAGTCCAGTAATACTGCTGAGCACTGACACAATTTACTTGTTATTTGTAAACATTCAGTTGAAAGTGTGTTTGTCATAAAAAGCTCCCTAAGATGAAACCTGAAGCTCGTTTTGTCCTTAAGATTTGTTGCCTTTTCGTTGCCTTTTTGCCTGGTGTGTATCAGCTGCCAGACATGGCACCTCTCTATCCGCACCTCTACTTGTAGAGCTGAAGAGATTTTGAAAATAAATAGAATGGGCAGGAAATGTTTTGGGGAAAGGGGTCAACAAGATCATCTCTAGAAAAGAGAGAGAGGAAATCTAAGGAAAGGTGAAGAAATTTGCCTGAGGTCACCCAGGAGGCCAGTGATGAAGCCGGGGTCTGAAACTCTTGTTTTTCAGAATCCAGTCCTTTAACCAAGATGTCATCCCTTACTGGAAGTTCAAAAACCCTCTTGGTTTTAACCACCCAGTGAGTGAATCTGCTGCCTTTGTTGCTCTGTTCTCCCAGAGCTTTTACCTTAGAAGACCCTGCCATCTTGAACAATTTCCCTGTATAATGCTTGCTTCACTGCTGTTTCATTTCACTAACTTTCACTTGAAAATCAGATGCTTCCCTATCTTTTCTTTTGACTTCCTTATACAGCTTTTCCCTGTTGCTGCTGCTCATTAAATTGTGCAGCTGTGTGTTATTTAACATCATAAAGCGTTTAGAGATATCATTCATATAAAAGGATACAGAATGAATGTGCATTATAATTCTAGTCTCAAGATAGCAAACTTCGATGTGGAGTAGTGACTTAACTTTCATGGCTTTGTAAAAGCTTTTACTTACCCTTTTTATTTAGTGCTTTTCTGATTCTTAATGATTTGTGTGTAGGTAAATATGTTTATAATGCTGTTATTAAGTAATCTGTATAATTATGTACATTAATATAGGTATGAAGTTGTATGGAAAATGTCAGTTATTTTCCTTTCCCCGCGCTCGGCGGCAGACAGTGCGCTGAACTGGATTGCTACCCGCTGGCACCGGTCCCCGCGTGTGCCCTGACCTGTGGTCAGAGGGTTCCTGTTCTGCTGAAAACTGATGCAAACAAAACCACGCACCAAACCCGTGCCCTCGGGGGAGGCAGGTGTGCTCCTGCCAAGGGGCCAGCCGCAGAGAAAGAGGAGACGATGGCAAAGCTTTCTTTTTCAATTATTTGGTAATGAGAATCTTGCTGGAGTTTGGCAACACAGGTTTGAAGCAGCCATGCCAGCTCTTCTGTATTGTATCAGGTATTCATAACTCATGATTGAAATGTAGCTGGCTTTTGCCTCTGCTTTCTTTTTCTTTTTTCTTTTTTTAAAGCAGGTTACTTAGCATTTGCGTGTCTAGGTTTTCTCTTCTGAGGCGTGAAGGTCATGTATTTCTTCTCCAGGAACATGGGGAGACTTTATTGGTGTCAATCACACCAGAAGCCAGGGATGATACCATCAGCTCCGCTGTATCTGATTTTCCTGATGGGCTTTTTTGTGTGCGTGCGCGTGTGTGGTTTGTTGGTGTGTGGGCTTGTTTGTTTGTTTGTTTTTTTACATTCAAATACTCATTTTGGGGCCTAATTGCCATTGTTCCTTCCAGTATTCTGGATCTGTGTCAAGCAGTTTGCCGGTAGCCCTGCAGAGCGGTTTGGGCGAGGGGAGCGCTGATCTTGCGCAGCTCTGGAAGCAGCAGGGGCACGGCAGCAGCGAGGGCTGTGGTGTCCCTTCTTTCAGGAGCTGCAGCCTTGTTCCTGCCAGGGGGAGAAAACCCCTCAGCGTGGTCCCCGGGGTGACAGGTGAACAGGGACAATTCGCTTGTTGGCATGTTTGTGTGTACAAGCCTGTGCACGTTTTCAAGGGTAGCGGAAACTGTCGGTGCAGGATTGTGTCCCACGGGGCAGGGGCTGGTGTTTCCATGAGAGCCGCTTTGCCCATCTTTTTGCCTGGCAGTGGAAACGTCTTCCCGGGCAGTGGTGTGTAGGAGACGTCTCTTCCCCACTTTGCTCTGTGCGTGTCGGTTGTATGTCTTACAGAGTGAAAGTAGGATGCCTTTAGGGGAGTGTCCTTGTGTCTTGCAGAACATCTTCGTAATACCTTTTCACATACCCCTTGAATAATCATTAAAAGCATTTTCTCCTTATTTTTCTTCCTTTTTTTTTTTTCCCCCCCCAGTATCCTGGCCAAAGCAAATAGGATAAGGAGTTAGAGCAAGCTGAGGCTGGTATAATGTACTAAACCATGACTCTCACAGCAATTAATGCAAAGGAATGAACATTTTACAGTGCCCTGCAGTTATCCTTAGTTCTCAGTGGTAAACTGAAGTAAGCCTAGTATCTATATACTCAGTAGACTAACTGCCATTTTTATTACATTACATAGTTTATTACTCATTTTTTCTGCCATTTTCAGGCTTCTCTCAGGCTATTCTCCTTCCACTTTCATAGGCACCCCCAAAGAAGAATATTATAGTTAGCGCAGCTGATTTTTGATGCAGTTGAGTACTAATACTTGTGCACGGTCTGTACCACTCAACATCTGACCACGTTACCTGCTGCCAGGACTAGAGGTGGCGATGGGAGCCTGGGCCCTTCAGGGGTGATAAAAAGGGAGAAGGTGTGGTTTGCAGAGAATTCACTGACTCGGAAGTGTCTAAGTGCATGCCTTGCTTTAAGCTCAGGGGGGTTCTGCTAACTTTGGTGGAGCTGCTCATGCGGTTGGTCAGGTCTTCATCTCCCTGTGTCCCAAATCTTTTCTCAACGAGCAAGATGTCCCACTCGATATGCTGTACAAATAAATCTGATTATAGCAGCACGCTGTGCCCCGTTGAGAAAGATGAGGTAGCTTTATACTCTTACTACACACATGTTTGGGTTTGGACTTGCATAATAATTTTCAGTAAGAAACTTGTTGTCTTGGTACTTGTAAGATGTATGTAAGATTCTTGGTACTTGTAAGATTAATGCCAGTTTAGTTTCTTTCCTGTTTAAAAGGTACTAATTGTGCCCCATTGCTCTCCCCAGCTTTGTCTTGGACTCTTTAACTTGCAGTAAGTTTGGGGTACAAACGGTACAGAGAGTAGCACAATGGGGAGCTTGTTTTGGTTGTGGGAACCATGAGACAGAGAAGATCCTGGCTGTCAGCGCCTCCCCAGGCAAGGTTACCCCATCTTGCCCCTCAGCCCTGCCGCTTCCCTGTGTGGAAAGGAGGAGGCGGGAGAGAGCCTGAGCTCTAGGAACTTGCTGCATGTGTATAATATTGCTGTATGAAGAACATCTGTGTGAAAACTTGAAGAAATATACTCTTCAGGCAAGAAAAAGAATGTGTAATGTAAGAAAACATTGTTACTTAATACTTTTTTTTTTTTTTTTTTGCTTGGAAGCTATAGTCAACACATGCTGTAATACTTCTCGCTTGTGTGATACAGTAGCAATGTGACACTTCAGATTTATTATTTTTGGTTTCCCTTTAAAGAAATCCTGAATCTGGAATCAGAAGAATGCTTTTTTTCTCTTAAGCTAGAGAAGGGAAAATTTTCAAAATGACATAAATCAAAAATATATTAAAGGCCAACAAAACAGATGAAAACTTTTTTGGAAGATTGTCTATAATATTTGGCAGAAGAGACTAGTGTGCTGTGGTTTTTGGCTGAATTTATAAATGTGAAATACTCTAGGGTCCATCTCCTTGAAATGAGCTATTTTTATGTATTTTATCTATCTATATAAAACCCACCAGAGGTGACTGTGTATATAATGTATGTATTAACATGTGTGTAATTTATGTTAAGTATATAGACTACATCTTATATAAATTCAGTTACAACTTTATATAAAGTATTCAATTACAAAATTATTTTTGTAGTGCAAACACTCACTAGATACCTTGATCTTGGCCGAGAAATCCTGTATCCTCATGTTGACTACAGGGTTGCAGTACCTCATTGTTTGTGTAGGTTCATTTCTCTCCAATACCTGGCCACACGGCTGCAGATACACTTTGCTGCAATTATGTTACTGTATGTATGTGCTCAGCCTTTTTTTGATAACCTGCCCCATCTAATATTAAAAAGGTGCAGGAGGGACTCGTGAGGAAAGGCAGGAGTTTTTGAGGCTCGCCTTTTGTCTCGTAGCAGCCGGATGGAAGTAATCAGGCCGAGTGGATCAGAATGAGTTGGCTTTGAGTGTTTGCTCTTCAGTAAACTTTTTTATGACATGTTTCTTCCCCTTTTAATGCATTTTTAAATTTAGTTATGTGGTTGTGTTCTGCGTAACCAAGTCGCACCACAAAGGACGTAGTGTGGGATAATCAGTTAAAGCCACTGCTTCCTCCTCTGATGCCCTGGCCTCCTGCCTCTGATTTCTAGGATGTTCCTGACATTTTAAGCATGGGCAGTAACCCTCTAGACTGCTCCTGCTAGTTTACTTTTAATCTAGGGAGGTTTTTTCGATTCAAAAGTCGCTATAACCCTTCCTCCTAGGCTGGGAATCTGGTAGGATCTCTGCCCTGTGCATTAGACAAAATGAATACTCTTCTTTTCCTCTTTCTCCCTAAATGGAGACTCTGAAGTTTTGCAGGGGAAGAGATTTGAACCCTCCTCATACCCTGGTCGCTTCAGTGATGCGCTCTGACACAGTTTGTGCTCCTAAACTCAACTGCAAACTTAGGGCTCAGGTCATCTTACAGAGATCTACACGTTTCCATTTTTAAAAACACATCTTTCCATAGAGGAAAGCTCGCATGTCTGTGTGTATAACAGTTCCCAAATTGTTACTGACACTGCTTAAAGTGTTTACAAAGAGAGGGCAACACTTAAAAACTATCAATTAGAAATGACTAGAGCAATGACAAAAGACGTGAAAACAGTTATCGGTTTGGTTTCCAAAATAAATCTTCGGGCTGACCCTCCGGGCATGGCTGTTGGGTTTGGAACCGACAGCTCTGGAGAAGATGAAGCCTTCCATCTGCTGCCAGCAGAGGCTTGAAGGTATCAGCGGTTCAGCGCAAGCTCTGCGGAAGCCAGCGAGTGTGGTAAATGAACGGACTCCAGAGTAGTGGAGACTTATCCTAAAAACTTGTGTGGCAGAACAGGAGCGGAGCGGTTAATCCCGTGCTGTGGCGAGGAGCCGGCACGGCAAAGGCTGCGATTGAACCTGACCCAAAAGGAGTCCCCGTTTCGGGGCTGGTGGTGCAGCAGCTTCCACGATTCTCCGAGCTGAACAAGGCAATGCACTGTAAAGCTGGGCTCCCGCTCTTCACGTTTTATTTTCCTTTCTGCTATAACTCTTTCCCTAGGTGCAGTAATGCTGATAGTGCTGCCGAGTTTTGCTGTTTGCAGTGGGGACGTAACAAGTAAAAGCTACATGTAAACAGCTTTGTTGGCTACTTTTACTTTTCTTGCTTATATTGTACACCTTAAATGTGCTATTTCTTTTGGCATAATGGCAAAATCGCTGCTTATGGGAACTGCTGTAGATAATACAAAAAGCTCTTTGAAAAGAGCTTTATCAGAGTACAAAGTACTTGGAATTGAAAGCCCCTAGAGGGTTGCTTTATTTTCCCCCTTCATTCAAACTTGTAGTGGTGTAGGATCGAGATACATCATGCCCTATTTTCAGCTGATTTGCATGTTAGAGAGAACGGAGTAATTGGTGTTTAACCAGAACAAAAGAGGATCTGTTTGCTAAAAGAAAAAGAATTCTTGAAGTAGACCCTAATACATATACTGCCTTTGTCTCTTCTCTCATTAAGAATTGAATAGGATGGCCTAGTAATTAGAATGTGGAAGGCATTGCTTTGGTGTTGATGCCTTTTGAGCTAATTGGTTTGAAAATTATATTTGATGTAGCTCTAAGGGATGTTGGCACAACACCTTCTTGGGACATGGACGTCCTGTACTCCCATTTAACGGCAGAAATAGGCACTTTGAGGCAGGGATTTGTCTTTTGTGTGTTTTTTTTTTTTTTTATTAAAACCGTATTTACCTTCTCATTTGAACACACAGGATGCATTGCCACATGTAAATAATTCTTCTCTTGCTGGTATGAAAACCTTGAAATGACCTTGGAAAGAGATAAGCCCCTCTTTTCCCAAATAAGTACCTAGTTCAGACTTTAGTAAAGCAGAGATTGGAGCTAAGCTGGGTTTGGATATCTGCCTTTGCATTCTTGGAAAGGTTGTGGTGGTGGTGTTTGTTTGGTTGTTCATTTGTTTATGTTTTGACAAAAAGATTTTAAAAAAGGTAGTTCTTCAGCAGACTGGAATAAAAGACAGGTCTGGAAACGTGCGGGCGGCTTTCTTTGATCAGTGCTTGTGCTCATCTTCAGCCCTGTCTGTGATGGGGAAGACATCAGGGAGATGTTGGATGCCTCTGTGGATCCTTTCTTTGGATTCTGAAATGGGATCGCTTTAATCGGAAAACTTTGAAACTTCAGAAACTTTTTTTGGATCTCTTGAATTGCTGAGGGACCCTTTGCTTTGGACAAGCCCCATGGAGGCCGCCTGATCTGTATCCCGTATGTGTACAATGGATTTTTAGGGTGCATGGAGGTACTAGGAAATTCAGAGAAGAAAGGTGAATTTCTTAGACGGAGAGATAAACTCAACAGTAAAGATTCAGCTATACAGAATTTAAGTGTGTTTTATTTGATAATGCTATTGTTTTGTGGTACAAATTGGAGTCTCAAACCTGTTGTTGATTCTCTGCAAAGCCCTATACAATCATCTTAATAAAGTATTACAGTGTAGCGGAGTTGTTATTTATTGTAACTTCTGAATTTTCCCCCAAGGTTTCAGAGATAGAAAGAACACTTTTAAAAATGACTTGAGGTTCTGGGGAGTATTTATTTAGCAGTGTTTTTGTTATTTGAATGGATTCAGTCTTGCAATGAACAAAAAATTTTGCTTTTCTTTATGTTTCAGCTATGTCTCTTCTCCCTTCTCATGGTGGGTAGGCACGTGCCTTTTCTCCCTGCTTTTGTTTGGCTGCCTACAGGTGTATGTCAAGTCAATATTACAGCTCTGATCCCGCTTTAAGATTTGCTTGTGTGTTTATTGTACTACAACTTCAATGGCCTTTAGTGTCTTAAGGCTTTATCTTTAGGTAGCGTAGGTATCTAGATGTTTCGGATATCTTATCTTTAGTTAGGGGTAAGTGACGCTAAGCTGTGTTGCAAGTTTTAAAGTACTGGGCAGGACTGATGGCCTCTGTAGTCCATTGCAAAGCGATTCTCAGAGTAATATTTTACTGGTGTCTCCCTTGGACCTCTGCTTTTCAGCGTTTCGCTCTGTGGTATAACTAACCCCTGCCGAGGGATCACTCTGGATGGGAGCTAGCCATTAGTGCAGTTTTCCTGCTGGAGACATGAATGCTGGCTGCAGAGCGCCGCTGCTGCGCCAGCCTCTGTCTCCTCCTCCCTCTGTGCACGTCAGCGCGTCGGGCAGCTGCCAGCTGGGCACCCAGGCCCTTTGGGCTGTCAGCGTAAGCTCCTTCCCGGCTCCATGTCTCCCTTACTGCTTGTTTAGTAAATCATTCCCTTCTGGACTGTCGGCCGGGGGCTTTTCAGGCTGCAGTCGCAGACTGATGGGTCTGGAGGTGTCGTCAGCCATTGGGCCCTTCCGAGGCTGGGTGCGGGTAGGGGTGGTCCTGGGCGTCCGCTCTAGTGGTGTGCCTGGACAGGATGGAGTGTTTTATTTAGCTGGCTGGTACATATGCGCTCTTACATTTGGCATTTACACAGTCCGTTGGTGGCTCAGTGTGGTTTGCTGTGTTGATGTGCCATTCCTTGTTGGCTGAAGTCTGGGTACGGCACCCAAATCCTGCTCCTGGTGTCTGGGGCACCCAGTGGCACCTGTGAGCGCACCTGGGGGAGGTTTTTTAGTATCTCTGTAAGGCGGACCTTGGAGGAGAAGGGTAGGAAGAGAAGCTTGAAGGATCAGACATAAATTGGAGGCCACAATGTTGATATTTCCTAATGCAAACTCCTTTTTTATTTTCCTTACGAGTTCTCCTTATGTAAAAGTGTGCCTAAAAGACAGAAGGTTTAAAAGGGGTTAAATAAACTGAAAAAACCCACAGTGTATTTCCGTTCAGAGTTAAAACAAGATGTTGTGGATTGACTCAAAATGAAATTTTTCTTTTCTTTTTTTTTCTTTTAAGTTTTGCCAACAAACTGGAAACATGTTTGTTTAATCATAGGCAAATTTATCCTCCTGTTTTTGGTTCTGTTTTGTTTTCAGTTTAACCAGCAAATTGAAAAATGAAACTGTTCTGCCAGCGCTACTTCCAGTTAGGATTGCTCTGAGGGAGCCGTGTGAATCTCCCCTTTCTACGCTTTATCTAGGAACCATCAGAATTTGTTCACTGATTAATACCTTGCAAATTATAAATTAACCATATGGAACTACTTCAGTTCAAGTAACTTGTGTGTTCTGATGATAGCTAATCCCCTTAAAACGTGTTTTTAATGACCAGTTTGTTTTCACCTGAGGTCATTAGTGCTCTGAAAATGGCTGTTAACTGCACCAAAGACTTTTTTTTTTTCGGGTTTTTGTGTTTGTTTTTTTTTTTTTTTTTTTCCCAAGGAGGAATGCTGCTGTGCACCATATTTAATGGTCTAATACTTTTTATTTCTGCCTTACCTTCCGGATGTGCTGGCTATTTTTAATGGCTGTGTTTGGAGGGGGGAAAAAAAAAATAAATGTTTATTTTCTGTCCGCTAATGACCGATCTTCCAGGCAGCTGGTGTGAGCGATGGGAAGCGTGCGGAGCACCGGAGCAGTGGTAGGAGCCTGCCACGGCTTTGGGCTCGGTGCGAGCCCGGCTGCACAGGGACAGGGTGCGCAGGCACTGCCTGCTCTTGCAGGTCTGCGATACTGTGAATCATAGAGTCGTTAGGAATATTAAAACTTCAGACAATGGGCTGTGGTAATTCTCCTGCCTCCTTCAGCTTAATCTTTGTGCTAATTTATTGCTCCTCTGTATTCCTACTTCTGTCACCTAAATGCAAATGCACTGGCAGCCTGCTTTATGGATAACACTTAAAAAATAATGGTGCAATAATGAATGGTGAATTGCAGTGGAGATCTTGCTGAAGTGCTTGCAATATCCGCGTTAATTTCAAATGAATTAATTGCAGTTAATACTATTGTATTTAAAACCTGTCAGAAGCCATAACCGTGATTAGGGTGTAAGTATAAAATGTTATTTCAGAGCAGCATCAACATGTTTTAAAATAGCAATATGTGGTGGTAAAGTGTGTCTGACCTAATGGCCATCATCAGCAGCTTTTGTGCCAAGCCAGCCTACAACAGATGAATCAAAAGTATCTAATTGAGAAAAAGAGGGGCCGTAAACCCGTTCATTTTTCCCCTTGATCAGAAGCGAACGGGTTCTTTACCTCGGCGCTGTAGTTAAGAGCAGTGGCAGGATGAAGGAGGGGTTTTATCTGGGAGGGCTCTGGGTCTTATCGATCTCTGGTGCTGGGCTTGCACACACTGCTGCCAAACCTCATCCGTCACCAGCGCGTGGTTCCAGCACAGACGTGGGGGAAAGTGGAAACAGACTCATGTAGCTATGAAAGAAGCATTTATTTAATATTTATTTCCAGTCCTTCAGAACAAATTGATGCTATGGCAAATATATTTATTACTCAGTAGTTAATACTCTAAAGCAAAAATGTCCCCGTGCCTTTTGCTTGAGCCCTTGTTGGTGATGCCTTGAGCATCTGCAGCAGTTCAGTGAATTTTCCTCTTGGGAATGTGTCTTTGCTAGAGAGGTAGATGGGGTGGCTGGTACCTGGCTAAGGTACCTTTGTGAGACGAACTGACACTGCACTGATGGAAATCCCAAAGCCTGCAGTGCTGCGGGAGGCTGAGATGCTCCTCGGCTCCTGGGAACGAGACAGAAAATTGCCTGTCTTGGTACAGGCTGGGAGCTGTGTGAAGGTGCTGAACAGCTAACAGCACTTGGTGATTCACCCCACAAAGTGGGTGACAGCGGGACGTGGGCTCCAGTCTCTGCGCTTCCCACCGCCCCCGTCCAGCGAGCGGCATGGCCCAGTTTGAGCACCCCAGGAACTGGGGGGGAGCGCCTTCCACGTAAAGAAATCTGCAGTGATGCTGCAGGGAGGATGCGCCGTGAAGAGGCTGGTGCCAGTAGATCATCTTCCTGATTACCGTTCTAATCAGTTGTTGAGGGCTGCAGCAGAAGCGTGAACCTCCTGCACATCAGCTCCTCTCTCTGTGCCCCCGGCCCCCACCAGCGTCTGCTCTGCTGGCCTTGGTCGCGTCCGTAAGACCGGCCGTTGGTCCAGCTGTATCTTCACTCCTGCCGCCTGTAGTGAAAGTTAAAGCTGAAATCCCTCCCCAGGCATTCTTTGGTGAGGGATCAGGGGTCCTTGAAGTTGGGCAGTTTGGGCAGTTAAGGTCAAAAAATCTTTTCTTTTAAGGTGAGGCAAGTATGAATGGAACTTTTAGTGCTTCCCCCAGGGTGAGGGCTGTCAAAGGCTAGAGCCAAGGATGTGGTCGCACACGGGCAGAAGACCTCTGCTCTGCTGCAGCTTGTGGAACCCGGGGAGTCAGCGGAGCAGGGAGCAGAGCGAGCTACTGCTGATGTTCTACAGCCACCGTCTCCTCCCGTGGTCCTGCCATGCCATCAGAGAGGCTCCCGCATCTTCACACCTGGCTTAGAGAAACAGGCGTGTAACTTTTTTCAGTTTAACCACTTGCATTTCTATTTTAGTTCTTACTGTCTGGCTTTGAAGAGCACTACACCTGCGGCTTGTCTCCTGATAGTGGAAAGCACAGAATATCATCTACCAGTTTAAGACAGCTGCATTTTGCTCATTTCAAGCGTGAGTTCTGCTTGACAATTTGTAGATACAGTTTCCATCTGACACAAAGGCAGGGACTAATTCTGGCATGTGTGGGACTGATAAGATTTCAGGCCAGATCTCTTTCTTTAAAAAAAAAAAAAAAAAAAAAAGAAGAAGAAAAACCCCTTGATATGTTACATAGTTCAGTAATCAGTTTTTAGGTTCTTTAATGAGATCTGTGCTTTAGCTGATTTAGCTGCATGTCTCAATACACAAATGATTTATAAAGGGGGAAAAAAGCATGTGTTAATCTCCAGTGGGTGATATTCTGTGCTGAAGTAACTTTGCAAGTAACTTTAACAAGGAATTTGAGTTCATTTTTTAAAAGGAATAACAGAGCCATACAGTTGTGTTGCTAAAAGCTTTTTATTGATGTAGATTTGTATGTATGTTTACATTTATATGTAAATGTAATTATTTAGTGAAGATTAGCAGTCAATTGAGGCCCTATCTTTCCATTTAGTGTGTTACTATTCATTTGCAAATTCATTTTGGTGTAGGTCAAAAATTATGGTTACCATTATATTTAATGCAGGAAGTATTCCTGATTCACCGTTTCCTTGGCCAGCCCTTCTGCTGCAAATTTTATCTGATTTCTTTCAAAAGCAGCGGAGAGTTCATCATAGACTCTCTTGTTCTTAATCCATCCCCGCACGGTAGTTTGGTAGCCACTTCCCGATGAAGAAATCTGTGGAACCTATTGAAACCATAGATAACTCTCTGTTTAATCAATTAACTGGTAGTGGAGACATTTGGAATTCCATTAGCGCGTCTGAGCTCTGAACACCCGTGTGGGGTCAGGCTGTGCTGTGTGGATTTAGAGGGTCTGACTGCTGTTGTCTGGTGGAGTTTCTTCCCCATCAAAGAGCAGAACTGAGCTGTTCTGTTTGTGGCACCTTCGCCGTGTGGCAGCGTCATGTTCCTTCTGTGCTAAAAGGCCAAGCGGCTGCTGGACGTGGTCCACATGGTGCTCAAGGAATGATCAGAGCAACTCTGCTTTGTCTCTTCTCCCATCTCTGCAGTTAGAATAGAATTCGGGGCCTGAGGCTATCCTGGCTCCTTCTTGTAATTGCATCATTCCCACTGTTAAGTAAAGACAGCACATTCTTTTTTTAATAAACGCTTCCTCATATGCATTCTTGAGTGTTGTTTTAGTTTGCAACTCCTCAAATTGGAAAGCATCCAGACACCAAGTCCTTATGTTTTCTTCGTGTCCCCAAACTCTCTTATGGGTAATTTGCATTTCAGCACTGCTCAGTTGCACTTTTGCTCAGTTTAGGGGAGGGAAGGTCCGTGTGGTAGCGTATGCTCATTTACATATGTTGCTACTACTAGCTAATTGTAACGTGGATGCTTTGCTTCCTTCAGGCAACCAAACCAGGATATTTTTGTTGTAATATCCTGTTGGTTTAAGGTGAGAGGTAAATCGCTGCTTGTTCTGCTTGATTTACAGCTGGAATCTTGGTTTGAGGTTTGGTGGTAAAGATCTGAGATGCTTGGAGGATGTGATCAAAACATGGTGAGCTGAAGGATATTACTTTAAGAGTTGCTGCAAAAACTTAGGAAAATAAAGGTTGCGGTTCGCTAACTGCAAATAATAAAGGAAGGGAAGAAACACTACAGGGCACTGTTGAGTAGCAGCGTGACGTGTCATTTGATGTCTCAGCCTTTAGCAAACACTACGACATCTCCAGAACTCCACCGCATGGCAGGCAGTGCCTGCAAGAGCCAGCTGTACAGGTTTGCCATCAGATCCCAGAGGTTTGTTTTCTTGAAAATATAGATGTTTCCAGGTATTGGATCATGCTGATTAGCCTTCGGTGGTTTTTAACAAAAATCAAGATTGGAGGGGAAAAGCTATCAGGAGGCGAGATCAATAAGTTGGCAGACAGGGGAGTGCTGGCTAAACTTGGAGGATTTTTTTGCCATTTTTGCATTTAGAGCTGCATCGATGTAACTGTGTCTTCTTGTGGGCCAGCGTGCGTAAGGAACCCACCAAGGCAGCGGCCAGACAATACGAGTACCGAGCTTTTTTGCTTTGCACTGGTTTTGCATCTGCTGAAAGGTTCTTGGAATTTCAGTGAGCCGTGCCCAGCTGAGCCAGCCTGGGAAGAGGTTCTGTTCCTGACCTGTGGTTGTGTTAGATGCAAGTGATTCTGAAGCCTCCTTGAAAAAGCATTCCCTGATTTCTTTTTGAATTTGGGCTTTCCCTTCCAGAGCTGGTGGGAATGTCCTGGTTGCTGTTCTCCATGTGTTTTGTAGCTGCAGTGTGGCTTAATGACAGAAGAGAACCTCATACTGGACAGAGCAAACCTCTAAAACCATCCTAAAGTGGCTCTGGGTGCTGCCCACAGCATCCTTTCCAAGCGCCCTCGGTGGCTTTTACGTGGCTGTGTTCTAACTTTGGTAACAGCAAATACGCTGTTTGTGTTTTGAAATGCTCTTAATTTGCGCTGTGAGGAAATGGACATAACAATAAAATGGGACTGCGGAGAGATGTCAGATTAAATTTAGACTGTGCAGCAAGGGCTGTAGATGGTGACGGTGCGTCTTGAGTCCTTGGTGATGCTTCCTTCCCTGAAAGCTTTGGACTGGTTCCCTTACCAAAATAATAACACCAACAACAATAATAACAATATTATCATTAATATAATAATAATTATATTATTCGCAGTGCTGGTGAGTGAAAAGTTCACGGAGGCAAGGAGCAAGGCGCTCGCCTGCAGGGCTTGTTGCATGTGGAAGTGGCAAGTTGACCACAAGGCTTGTGCAGCTGTTGCAGCCAGAACCACTGCCGTGATGCATCCAGAACCCAACCGCTTGGGTTAGGAGGACGCTTATGATGAGGCGAACCTGTGCTTGATAACAGGATTGAGCTTTCCAGCTCATTTTAGGGTTCTGGTTTTGCATCTGTCGTGTTTGCTGTGAGCGCGGAGAGCCCTCGAGCAGGTCTGTGCGCTCACTTTGGGCAGGGAGTGCCCGCTGCGAGATGGGGAGAGCGGGCAAATAGAGCAGCAGAGACGCTGCCATAGGAGCAGAGGATCGCTGATAATTGCCGGGTTAGTCTCAACAAACAAACTGGATGCGGTGCCGGCTGGATTTAAGTGCAGGATCCTCAGAGCAGCCAAAAGCTTTCTGCGTGCTCTGACTCATGAAGCTGATTTTAAAGAAAATGGGTATTTTTTTAAATCCTATTTTCCTTCCATTTTCGTCCTCCTTTGATGAAAACACTTGAAACACCTTTTTAACTCTACGTTTTAAATGCTTTTTTTATAGCCATGAAATATAACCTTGTGTGGTTTTCAGGTCTTTTTAATTTTTAAAAGCCCTCCTTATTGCTGCTGCAGATGGAGAAATTTTTAGATTATGGCGAGAAGCAAATGTGACATTCTGTTCTGTATTAAAAGTTAATTTAGGGCAGAACTGAAGACCAAGAAAAGTGTCTTTTCTTTTCCTATACCTCCTTGTAATGTAATTGACCCCTAATGCCTCTGCAAGATCTGGCGCTCAGGCAGTGAAAGCTAACTGCCTGGGGGCACAGCGCGCACACAGCTGGAGGAATTTGCCCAACCGGAATGAAACTTGCTATATCAAGGGGTTTAAAGCAGGTCTGTTAAAGCATGTTCTTGTCTAAAGCAAGTGTTGTGGTTCCAGATTTGGGCAGCGAGGGAGAGGATGGAGGTCTCTTGGGGGGAGCGCAGGCAGCTTTGTACCGGGCTGGAGCAGAGAGTTTGGCATTAGCCAGAACAGATCCAGAGCCTGGCCCTGGTTAGTCGTGGTGTAAATGGGCTGGAAGAACCCCTGGGCCACAGGGCCCCAATGCAAACCACGTTCTCTGTTACTGAGAGCTATAAAAAACTGCTGTGCCCCGGCCGTGCCCGTCCCCCTGGGCCACACGGGATGAGGTGTAATTTGAAAAGCATAAATCGTGCCGGTGCCAAGTTGTAGCCCTGAGTTGGTTTGCGTCCTCCTCTCTTACAGGAATGCTTTGGTCTTGTGCTGTCTTTGGGCATAGCAGACTATTAAAAATGACAAATTAATTCAGATTGTGGTCATGGAAACAAGATTTTTCCCTGGGACAGCTCTTGTCACTGCTGAGATTGATAAAAGCCTTCGATACCATGAAGCTGGAGAGAAGAATAGGTTTGTATAAATATATAGGCAGGAGAGATCTTGGATGGCCTCAGCCTTGTGGAAGAGGAAATAGAACTTTGCCATATTCCTTATGGTTCCCTTCCTCCCCGAGTAGCGTTAATGGGAACGTCCCTCCAAAGTGTTTTCGCAAGCCCTGGGCCGAAGGAGTCGGAGGCATCCTCCGTCCCTCCAGGTTAGAGCCGAGGCTACAGAGAAGACAGTCCGGCTGTGTCCCTCAGCGCTAAATTAGCTGTGCGGTCTTAATCAGAGGTAGCAACTGGAGGGTTGCTACTGAGACTTAATTATGCAATTGTAATTTTCTATAAAATGTGTCATAAAACCTATTCATGCCTTATATTGGCTTGAAAGAGTTATTCCAGCCTCTCCAGTTGTAGAATACACACTTTAGGAAATTGCCTAAATCTGTATTTTTCTTGGAGTGGTGCTAGTCAGCCCCACAGGTTGCTAATAAATATTTCATAACCTTCTATGAAGGATTATTAAAATAATTTAAATATCCAAATGACGTGCTCTCTTTGGCCCAGGCAAAGCCCAGAAGCAGGAGTTGGTTCATTTCTGTGGCCTCTCTTGGCGTGCCATTAGAATGCCCTAATTTGTAGACCCTACATAAACGCTGACTTGTTCTTATTGGCTTTGAATTTCATCTGCCATTAAATCCAATTTATTTTTTTTTTTAACACTCATAGGTAAAATATATTTTTGTACTTCCACAACATTTACAGTGAAGGGTTTAAAAATATCTGGCATGCATTAATTTAGCAGGAACTCCTCCATCAGGGTTGAGGAAACACTTTTCCCATTTTAACAGTCAGAAGGGTGGGAGGAAAACCCGCGTTTCCACCTGCTCAGTTCTTGTGTTGTGTTTTATCCCTCACATTGACAGAACAAATAAGAAATTCGAAGGGGAAGAGAGAGAGGCTGACACAGCAATCATCATAGCTGAGAGAATGGGCAAGCATACCATTAATTTCCTGCAAGTTTTTTATTTTTTTTTTCCAGAGTGAATCTACACCGATTATAAATACACTTAAATCACCTTTTCCCTCTGGAAGAGGCCGTGCCCCTGCGGGGCACCGCACATTGCTGTTCTGCGGCAGGGCTGCCCGGCATGTTTGGGGATTGAAGCCCTGAGAGCAGGGTGGTTGCGGGAGGCGTTTGTTTATTGCGAGCTGAAGCACAGATGCAGGAATGAGCACGTTTAGTGATGAGCCGAGCTGTGATTGCTCGGGAGCCGTCCTCCTCCGCCTTGGGAGAGGTACTTACTGCTCAGCGAGGGGAGATGTGACAGCCCGGCTCCTCTTTCTGGTGGGGTTACTCGCAGCAGCAAGTCGTATGCTTGATGGTGTTTGTAGGCTTTCAGGGCTCTTCATTCTGCTAATTTGACATTATTGAAGTTCTGTTTCCCAAACTGTGCTGTGGGTTAAAGAGAGAATGACAGCTTGATCTTTATTTGTGTGTGCAATATTTATGTATGTAAATTGCTGGGATGTTTGCCTTTATCTCTAGATATAAATACAAGAGATGTATACAAATATAATGAGGAGGCACAGGAAGCACGTTTTGTTTAAGCAAAATGCAGCGCATTAAGCCGTCATGCCCTGACACTTGTTTCGTAGTGGAAAACAAAAAGGGAAGCGTCTTGCCTTTGTTGGGAGACATGAAAGTTGCTGCTTCTTTACATATTGGGTATTACGGCTTTAGCACGCCAGAATCATTGGGGTTTTTATTATTATTAGTTTTCCTTTTGGTGAAGACTGAAAAAAGACAAAGGCTAAAAATAAAAAACATAATTTTTGATAAAACTGTGGAAACATGGTTAGTTCTATCACAGCAGGTGGCTAAGGGACTCAATCGGCAGAAACCAGCAGTGCTTTCAGTGCAATCAAAGTTAAGTGCAGAAATTTAATTAAATGGTAGCAAGGCTGGCAGAAACTTTGTAAAGCAGCAGTGCATTGTCAAATCCAACAATTATTTCAAGGAACACAATCCACAGATGGCGTCTAATTGATAAATTAAGGTTCTGGTGCCTGATTCCGCTTACATTTAAAAGTTCTCTTTTCTTAAACAAAACCTTAAAATTTTAAGGCTGCATCACTGTTCCAAAAACATACCAAGCTGGCCTGGGTTTTTTGGATTGAGAAATGCATGCTTTTTGTGTTAAATGGAGAAGGTGCTTGTTTTAGATTTTCTTTGTCCGTGTTTCATTCCAGAGGAGATGTGGAATGTTGTTGGTAAGGCTCTTAACTGGAACCTCGGGTATTCGGAGCTCAGCTCTTGTGGACCTCCCCTGTGTGCTGGGGCAGGTAGTCAAATAATCTCTCTCAGCTTTTAAAAGCTTTTCAGCTTGCCTGTCTATACCTTAAAGCTGTCTTGTCGACTTTTGCAGCTCATTAGCAACAAATGCAAATCCTTCCGGGCTCCATATCCTGCTTTGCAAGCTCTTTCTGGCACGAGGCTGTTCAACCTGGGGAGCCAAGCCTGGAAGGACGGTTGACTAATGTCTTGTTACTGTGGTCACTTGCATGCATTGCATATCTCTTTTTTTCTTTTTTGGGGGTGTGTGTGTGTGGGGGGGTGTGTGTTCTGGGCTGGTTTTATGGTTGCCCCCTTGCTTTGGTGTTGCTGAGGGCTCCCCACCGCTTTTTGTTGGTGGGAGGGAACCCAGAGCCCATCTCCAGGGGTTCTGCTGGAGAGCTGAGAAAAGCTTCATGTGACGTTATGGATGCTGTAGAGTTTAGTCAGACAAACAGGCCCAGTTTTCCCCCTGTTTAAACTGAAGATATATCAGGGATATTTTGTCTCTGTGTGTTTTTGATTTCCATGTGTAAATACAGTTGCCTTTCCAAGGTTTAGCATAGCACTTCAGAGAAGGGGGCAGAAAAGATTGCATCCAGCTCTTCAAATACACTTTGCATGTTGTCCTTTAGAGCTGGAGAGGGTCTTTTCCCTAAGCTAGTGGCACTTTCCCTCTCAAAGTAAGTGTTTTGAACAAGGATGGGAGTTGAGAGAGAAAGGGCATCAGACTACATAATGGATATATGGTGTGTATATATATATATACACATGCACCTGTGTATACAATATCCATTTGCCCCTTGCTAAAAAGAGAAGGTGATTTTTTGACCTTGCACTTTCATGCTTCCTTCTTTATTTAGGCAATGTTAGAAGATGGATGTAAGAGAGAAATGACCGTTTCATCATGTATGTTGTAAATCCAGGGTACGGATTCCCTCATTGCTCTTCTGAATGTCTTCTGTGTCTTTTCTGGCATTGCCCTTGTGGTAGTAAATTCTCCATTAGCCGGATTCTACGCGATAGAGCTGAATCCCTTCCGAGTGATGTAGCTGAATCGGGGCTTGTTATTTTTGGTTACTCGCCGTATACTTGAATTCAGTAACTCGCCTGCTCCCTTCCCCCTTTCTCCCCTCCTGTGCCTAAATATAACCAACCAGTCAATCAGCACTGGCAGGCATCAGTGCTATGGCTGTCGGATTGAGTTAGCTGGGGATAGCCTAAACTACTGGCTTGTTTTCTGGGGGCTTGAAAATGTATTCAAATAGTGGCATCATCATTTGACTTGCAAATAAGTACAGTCTGGTAATGGGGCCCTTGTATAGAAAGAATGATGCAGCACTTCAGACAAATATACGTCTCCTTCCCATGAAGCAGGTTAGAAATAATACAATATATGCTGATGTTTATGGCTACACGCGTAGTGAACAGAGGCATTTTCGAATTTTCATTAATGGTGGATTTTGTAGTTCTTAATAGAATAAAGAAAAAACACTGGAAATCAAAGAAATGCTAATGCCTTCCTGGGAAACTTAGAAAACATTTGGTTTAGAGGCAAATCTGCTCTGGTCGTCGTTTTCTCTTTTAGTTTTTTCCCCCTTATTTAGTTGGCTGGTTGGTTGTTTAAGAGCAACACTTAAGTGAACACATTATCTTTGTTGCTGCTCCCTCCCAAACTGAAGGCAGTGGCCTTTGCCGGTGACGGCATAGCGATTTCCACAGCAACCAGGCAGGATGTCACAAATTCAGAAGTGTGATTTTACATGCAGAACAGCAGCAGGAGCAGATGGATATTGGAAACAAAATCCCCACCCCCTCCCTCTGCCTTCTTACACTTCTTCCGAAAGAAATAAAAGCAGTTCTCACAACGTCTCTTTGCACATCTTCCAGCACGTGGCATAACTTGCATGAATTGTTTCCGCTGTGCAGTTGAAAGGCAGCAAATGCTGGGGTGCAGCGTGGTCGCCGTGTTTGTGGCAGCAGCGCTGTGGCAATGCCAGGGTGCTGGGACAAGGCATGGAGAGGAACATCAGGTCTTTTTGTAACTTTGGGACTGACAGAGGGAAGATGAGCTCGCTTGGGAATTTGGGCTGAGGTTTAGCTCGGAAGTTGTTTCATTACCTTTAGTAGTAGCCTAATTCTGTTAATCTTGAACTTAAAACACATAAACAAACATTTGCCGTAGGTATTTGGACACATTTGGTAGCCATCTTGCATAGAAGTTTGTCATAGCACCCACCCACTGTGTGGGCAAAAACCTTGGGAACATATGCTCAGTCTGTTTTCTCAAAAAAGATAATATTGGAAACAGATGCAGAAAAGGTTTTGCAGTTAATAAAATTTGAGGTTAGGGTCTCTGGTTTGAAAAACAGGGAATTGGTTCAGCGCCCCAGTTGAAGACTCTCTGGGCAGCTTGCAGAAGTCACCGTGGGATGGGCACACAGCAAATAAAGCTGGGGTGCAAAGGAAACCAAACAAGTCGTTCTTTGTGCTCCCGGTTGAAGCCTGACAAATGTATGAGGAGTGAAGCCAGATGTCCATTGCTTATCACCAGGTTGTAGGAGTCGGGTGGTGAGGAGCCGTAATAACGTGCTGGGCCATCCTGTGCTGAAGCCTTCCAAACTGTACAGGGAGAGCGCTCTGTGTCTTGGGCGGATGTTTGGTATTTCCTGGGAGCGATTGCCCCCACTTGCCCGTGGGCTAGTGCTGTGCAGGGGCTGCTGTGCAGGGGCTCCAGCGGGGACACGCAGCCTGTGGGGACCCACATTGCACTCGCCAGGTTCCCTGAGCTGAAGCCACGGGTGGTGTGAAGCCACGGCTGGAGCTGCAGAGCACCCACTTGGTTCCAGAGAGGGAGCCACCTACACTCCAACTCATTTTGTGCTGGAAGTTTGTTTCAGAAGTCAGAGAAAAGGTAAGATCAGTTATAACAACACCAAACCAATAGGTATTTGTATGGCTTGACCTTGGAGACCTGAAGTGGTCTGCCAGTCTCTCCGAGTGATCTCATAATTTAGCAAGTTTTCCCTTGTATCTATCTAAGTTACATCTGCTGTCCTGCAGGCTCAGCTCCTGCCTTTCTATACCCTCAAACTTGGCTAATGGTTGGTGCTTGCTTGCTTTGTAAATGTTTTTGTACAGACTGGAAGACAGAGCTTAAGGCTTTCTCCTTACTGGTGACCACTGGTGAGTGAGTAACAGATAGCGCGTTGCTGGTGTCACTCGGTGCTCAGTGTATTCCTTCCTGATAACAATAATGCGTCAAGGAAATACCTGCCTGGTGGTGGAGTGAAGGCTGGGCACCGAGGGTGCAGCATCCGGCCCGTTGCTGACCCACGAGTGCCGGTCCTGTGTCATGGCCACCTCTGACCTTGCGTTTCCTCCTCCCATCGAAGTAACTGTGTCACTTCTTTATCAGCTGGATTGATCGTGTGGAGCTGTAATAGAAATCATTGGGTTTCAGCAAGCGTGCCAGACCCTTGCAAACGTCGAAGGGATGTGCCTCTGTGGGCTTACTGTTAAGGAGGAGAAGGCAGGTAAACCTTAGTGATCTTCTGCCTGAGCTGACTCTTGGTCCTGCAAAGCCTTGAGCAGACTCTTCTGTCAGGCTTTCACTTATTAGAAAATATTGGGTGCTTCTGTGTATTACAGCCGCTCAAATCCTGATACAAGAAAGAAATAAGACTTGGAGAGTCACGGAGACCAGATTACTTGCACAGACCTGGCCACGGGTACTTGGAGGCTCCTTGTTGTGGTGGGAATTGTAGGCTCTGCTCTAGTGGGTTGAGGCACTCTGAAATTATGCTCAAGTTTAAAGTTTCAAAGGAGTTAGGTGTCAAACTTGCGCTGACTTGAATTTCAGTAGGAGCTGGGTGTCTATTTTTGTCTTGTAGCAGGAGGGACCAAGATCCCCTTGTATTTTTATTTTGTTATTTGACTTTGAAAACACCAGCTGTGATCCTCTATACTGTTATTGGTATGGATCAGATGAAATTTTAATTAGCTTGGGTGAAGGGAAAGGAAGTTCTGGTAATTGATTTAATATACAAATGCCCCTCTGCTTTCTTTGGTTTATGTGCTGGAAAGATTGTATTAGAAATTTTCTATTACAAGGGAGATTAAAATGTGTTTTTAGGATTTTCTTGAAATCAAAAAGTTAAGTGCCTCTAAATTGTTCAAATGAAAGGTACTATTGATACTTCACTATTTCAGATAGAAGGAGAAAATGTTGTTGTTGTTATTATTAGCTTAATGGAACCAGTCACTGGTGGTGGAAATTATGCGGTTGGAGGTGACTCGACAAATCCAAGTGCTCTTTGGTTCAGCCAGTTGCAAAGCACAATCCTCTTGCCAGGAAAGTTACAGCACATTTTATTAGAGTGGGATACAAAGCATTTTCATCTGCATGCGATAGGAATTCATGGATGTAGCATCCTGTTTGTGAAACACAGCCTGACGTTACTGTCGCAGTCATTCCCGTGCCTGAGGGCCGCAGCAGGAGCACAGCTCTGCTGGTGATACCCAGAGTGGCTGCTGAAAAGTGAACGAAGTGGGTATTAGTACTGTCGACAGTGTATCATCCGAGGTGTATCCCGAATGATCAGACTGTGATAATGTCGCTATGGTCATATGTTGCTGGGTGGCTTTGCTGGTAGATAATGTATTTACCAGGTTTTACACTCCATGTCCGTAGAGGGACATACTGGGAATAAAGTTAGTCTTTGTGGTTTCTGATAGGGTACTTTCGCCATCGAAAGTGTAAACTTTTAAGACTCAAAACTGTTGTCAGAGAGCAATATTGAACTGCTCTAGGAACGGACATTTCATAGCTGATATTAAAATGTAATAAAAAAAACCACTCCCCACCACTATTTCGTATCTTTAAACCTGGAACTATTTTGTGTGTGTTGGAAAGGGCAACTGTAGCCAATGTCCCTCACTTTTGAAGAGGAGTTAGCTTGAACTGTCTCCTTCATTTTGCTTGGCAAGTTGTCTTCCTTCGCTGCATCCCAAAGCTGAAACATATTTCACCTGCAGCTGGTTGCAGAAGTTAATAATCTTCTTCCTTTTTTCCTCTTTCAAAACTTTGTGGGATTTTCTTTTATGGCTACTTTCCCACAAAATTTCTTGTTAAGAATGGCATTTTTTCTTGGGGAAAAAAGAAAGCATCAAAACCTAAAAAGCCCCCAAGCCTACAGGGCTTTGCCGGGAAGACATTTGACCTGCTTTAGTCCATGTGTTTCTATAAAGGGCCATTAATTAAGCTTCTTGTTTTCCAGAGTGCCCAGAAATTCCCTTTTGGGATTGGGAGACTTGTTGTGTTTGATGCTTTCCGAGGTCCAGCACTGGTCCTGGAGAGCTGTGTCACTTGGGAGGTGCCCTGGCAGATAACGTCAGGAGGACTTGGCTTTGGCGGGCTGGTGCTGAGGTCAGGGGCCGCTCGCAAACCAGGACCTGTCAGATACGAGTTTCTATTTTAGGGAATTATCCTTTGCTTCCCCCCTCTCCTTTCCTGGTCCATCTAGTATTCATCTGTAGTCCCACTCCTTTCACTGTCTTTTCAGTCTTCCTCCCAGTTAATTGACTTGGGAGATCATGCTAACTTTCCTTGATTGGGGCTGCCACCATTGCTTTCTCCTGATCTAGTATGCACGGACTCTGTTCTCCGCCTCTTCGGTTCCTGAAAGTCTGTGGACAGATTGCCTGTGCTTCAGAGAGAAGAGCCCAGGCACGGGAACACCGTTTCTACAACAAGTGGTTGTGTCTCTGTGGACTGACTTTATCCTGAAGGCCACATTTTATTCTCAATATAGACATGCTGTCAGCAGCAGAACTTCCTCTGCTTACCTATCCAGAGCTTTTGGGCTTTCCTTCTGCCTCTGTCCCTCATGCACTTAATTTCTGTTTGCCTTCTCTGCATTCTTTTCTTTTGTGCTTCTTAAAAAAACAAGGAAAGATTAAAAAAACCCCTCCAAACTCTTCAGGTAACTCCGTAAGAAATACGGCAATGCTGATATTAATACCTGTTCTATCTGGGATAGGCTGTTAGTGCTAGAAATGATCTCTATTCTCCCCCAGTATTTTACAGATGAGCACTGAAAAGCGTCTTTATTCAGTTTGACTGTTGCTATTATGTGGCGAGGCATTCAATAAAAGTTGTGATTTATGAGATGTGTGTGGCCGTTGTTGTTTTTTGCTCTGTCATCTATCAGGGAGAGAAAAGCCAGGCCTGATAATTCTTGGCACATAGCTTTTTCAGTTAAGAATGTCAGCTGTCAGGCTGTCAAGAGAAGTTATTTCTCTGGGTTTTTTTTTTAAATAGGCAGAGATCCTGCTTCTTACTGTGCTACGTTGATAAGGGAGAGCTTTCTGTATTGCTGAAAAAGTGTGTCCCATGGTAAGGCCCTTAGTGTATGCCCACTTAAACTTCCAGGGCTTTGTGTTTTCAATGTGTGACAGCACTTGATTGCTTAATATAAAAATGCATTCGGTTTCTTTTTTGCGGCTTTTATGTGGTTTTTTTTCCCCCTTTCTCTCTTACTGAATGGAATGGCTTTTTTTCCTCCCTTCTCTGTGACTAGGTATTTTAAAAGTGCTCTTTTGCAAAATATGTGCACATTAGATAATCTGGTGTTGCATAAAAGCTCTTTCATATTTTGGGGGCTTCATGCATGCATAAAGTAGACCTAATTGAAGACAGAGGCTGTTTGTCACAAATGTGATTATAAGAATGGGGGACAGAGGGGAAGAATTATGTTAAATGCCAGGGTGATGGTTGGTTTTTTTCCCCTCTTATTAGTTATTTGCAGAAATGTATCAAAAAGTCATTTTGATGCAGTGTACAATAGTATCACAAACTTGTGCTTTGCATCCTAAGTGCCTGGTTAGAGCACAGTTAGAAGCTGAAATCATTCCTCGATTAGTCCCTGGAGTCCTATATAAGTCTTTAACTCTCAGCATGTGGTCTGTGATTTAACAATGGATGAAGGATTGCTGAACTTGAGCTGAATGTATAACCTGAAATTTTCAAACCTGCAACCCCTTTGCTTTCTCCTCTCCCCTTCTTCCCGGAGAAGATCCATCAAAACCTTGCCACAGCTGGCAGCGTATATGCCTTCAGGGCAGAACTTTGGAGCTGGGAAGACTGGCAGGCTGCAGTTCATAAAAAATGGGTAGGAAAGCACTATCAAAAGGAGGCAAGAAAGGTGTCTGGCTGCCGTGGAGTCCTTGGGTGTTGCGTTAGGGCTGTAAGTCCTCATGGAGGACAGGAGGGGATTAGTCCCGTCTTACTGCCAGCTTCATGTGGTTGTGGGCGCAGCTTGCGATGACCTCCTTATTGTGATGATGTTAGTCTTCGTGTAAAAGGAATTTCCCGTGTATTAGTTCAGTCCAGAAGAGCTCAATTACCTACTTCTGTAACTTTAAAGATATGAGTCTGGGGAGGTGGGATGTAAACCTCTATAAAAGCTTTTGTTGTTAGCCTGTGTGAACTATTTTGATGCGTGGCACTGTGTGTGTAGCTTATAGGTGCTCACATGGTTCATAGCTTATTTCTTACAAATGTTGGACTCTTTAGCCCTGTGGCTGGCTATGCAAATTGAGGCACGGAGCTTCTGGTCTTACGTTAAAATTTCCAGTGTAGTTACAGACCTTGCGATTCCTTGGGAGGAATAAAATCTCCCACTGCCCTGCAGATAGCCAGGCAGTGGCGTTCAGTTTGTGTGCAGTTCAGACTTCAAGCTGAGGTGGGTTTCTCCTGTGCCAACAGCACATCTGCCTCTTGACAGGTCACCTGCTGGCAAGGGTGTTGCTGCCCTCCTCCCGGTACCGTACCCTCTGAATATCTCTTCTCCTGCGATAGGTTTTAAGCTCAAATTGCAGGAGCTAGCTTTAGAGGTCTTCAGCTCAATCCCCATGTATCAGGCAGGAGGCAGATGTTAATGGTGTTCAGATTTAACTGGAGTCAGACTACACAAGTGGCTGCTCATGGGAAGCTGTCCCAGCTTTTCATGTCCAGCCAGACCTGGAAATCCAGTCATCTCAGTGACATGGCCTTTTTATGTGAGATTTTTGGCAGTGTTGTAATGATCTATGTGCTTTCAAGTCTGTAGTATATTGAGCTGTGATAGTCTTTGATACTGGCGGAGTTCTTGTACTGGGGAGGACGAGGAAGGAGTGTATTTCCAGCCAATTGCTTAATTTCAGTAACATAATTATTATTAGAGACCTGTTGGTATTATGGATTGTGTAAGAATGAGTCCCTTCATCGTAGCAGGTGCTGCTCTAAGAGCACCTGTAGAGCACAGCACTGAGCCTTGGTGGAGAAGGGAGGACCCAGCAGCCCTTCTTCTTATCCTTCGGTAGGTAGGAGGCTAAGCTAGTGACTGAAATGCCGCAACTCCGTGATTTCTTTGAGCTCTGCAGGTCTTGCAGCCCTAGGGAGAAAAAGAAATGACAGGACTGTCAACATGACAACAATTTTCTTTTAATCCACTATCTATGCCAAATTTTGTGAGTGCTGGAACAAGGGAAGCCTCGCGTTTGAGAACAGAGAGAGGTGCAGTGCAAAAATACCTCTGGTTTTGATGTCATGATTTGCAGGGAGTTCATTCTTGCTGAGCTTACAGAGAGGGGATGAGTGTGTCTCTGAAGGGAGCCCAGACCCCCTGGGTCAGGCTGGCTCAGAGCTGGAGGCATTGCCCGGTGCGATGTTCACATCGTTTGCTCACTTAGCCAGGAGGGAGCAGGGAATCTTTGTGAGCTCTGGTGCCGTTTACTGGTTCTGCCTCTTATCCTGGAGCCTCCGCTTCGATGTCATGCACTTCTTTTCCCCAAATCCTCACTTCAGAGAGGGAGCTGTGGTGGGGCCATCTTGAGGATCTGTGGTACCATGGTTGCAACCTGGGTAGTAGCGCAGAGCTTGGCAGCGTGTCTGCTGTGTGTGCTTGCCTCGCTGTGTCTGCCGGCGGGCTGAGGGGGAGCCTGAGCTTAACTACGTGTGCCCAAAGTTGGGCCAGGCTTTGTTCTCTCTTGCTTTTGCGAGCCCCCTGTGCTGCTGCAGGAGGCTGGCACGCTGTAATCCCAACCCAGGCACAGCCCCAGGCTGGCAGTGAGAAAGGAGCCGAGTGCTGGCCTCTTCTGGTGGACAAAAGTCCACCCGAACCCATCAAGGTCTCGCTTAGAGATGGTCTCGTTAAACGCCGGGTGCTGAGTCACGCTGTGTGTTCTGCCATGCAAATGCCAATGTATAAACACATCCATTTTCGCAGAATCTCTTGCCAAGTACTCGGGTTTACAATGTTAACAGCTTTAAATAAATTCTTCCTGGAGATAACTGATTTATTAGGCTCCTACCCTTCTGAAGGCAAAGCTAGTCACAATTAACAAACAAAGCAGCATGAGGCAGTTATCATTCTGGGTAATAAATCTTTCAGTGTTGGGTACCACTTGCTAATGGGCTTTGAAAGTACAACTATATGTCAGTCAAAGTGTGCCTTCAGCCTGGGCAGACGGTGTGTGTGCGTGTAATATAATAACTATTAATGTGGCGCACTAATGATTTCCATTTGTGTGTCCGGGCGTGTGTTGGAGGTGGATGATGGGTTTGTGTTCGGCCAGAGGCAGCTGGTGTGGTGCGACCCCTCGCAGCCGTGCCGCCGTCCATCCTTGTTCTGGTGCTGGTGGACATGCTGGCGGCACGGTGGGCTGTGCTTGTGTCTGCACGTCTTGGTCTCGGCAGGGTTACGGGTGTAGAAACCAGTGATCTGTGTGCTTTACTGGTGGTAGCAGTAGTAGAAGGGCAGCCGTTGGTTTCCTTACCCTGAATAACGTAAGAAGAATGTTAGCTCCAGGGTTCAGTGTGCTGTGGAGAAATGAACCATTTTGATTCTGCTGCTGTCGTACAACAACAGCTACACAAAGTTGGAGGCAGATCAAGCTGTCCCTCATTTTTCACTGGTTTTCCTTGGCAGCAGCTGGAGTTGGATCTCCTTATTTAATCCTGGAAAAAGGACCACTTTTTGCATCTAGTTCTTCGGGGCTTCGGGGCGGGCTGGCCGTGGGTGTGGGGAGGAGGTCTGGGCCCTGCCGAGGGGGAGCAGCAGGAGCTGCTGAGCCCACGGGAATGAAAGCCCGTCGCAGGCAGAGTTTGCTCCGGTGCCAGATGAGGCCGTTTAAGCACACTGGTGATACTGTGTTTGCCACCAGATGAGGTGTGGTTGGCACCTGAAAGCGCTGGGATCGTTGCAGGGTGGTCTTAGGAAAAAGCGTGTCTGGTCCTGTGGGAGCTGGGGCCCGGCTCTCGCTGCTGGTAGTTCACAGCACCAGCGGCCGGGCCCCGCTGCGCGGGATGACGGTGCTGACCGGCCTCGGGACAGGAGCACTGCAGGCGAGGTGGTTGCCATCTACTTGGTCTGCTGGCAGCTACAGAGCGGCTGCTCGGCGGTGCTGCGGGGGGACTCGGAGCCTGCAGAAGGAAACGGCTGTGCGCTGAGGGTGGAGGCAGGGGCAGCTCTGACTGCAGATACCCGCTCCTTCAGGGCGTAGCAATCGCTCTTGGTCCTTACTGGGTTTGTTTTGTTTTTACTGGTAATCCACCCCTACTCCTCTGCCACTTCTCACCCTTACCTCCTCTCCTGCCCCTGTGTTTAAGGCTTGCTCCCCTTGCAGCCTGGCATCCTTCTCTGGCTCTCCGGTGTGATGGTACACGGCTGAGAAATGAGCCCTCCAAGTTTTGGTCGGTAGTTATTGTTGTTCCCTGATGGCGTCTTTGTTTGGATAAACAATTGGTCCAAGACCTGTTAGCATGGTTTCCAGCGTCGGGGAGATATTTCTTGCCGGGTTTGTAAAAATGATCTAAATGGATCCGACATCCTGGCTATAAAACATCTGTAACATTACACATTTAGTTATGTTACTAGAGACTTGAGTTCATTTTGATGGGTAGTATTTTATCTGCTACTTTTCCTCTTCTGAAAGCAAAGCTTTCTGTAGAGGAGGATTTATAGAAATATATTTCCAGCACAAAAAAAGTAATGCACATTAAGATGTTAGAGTAAAGGAGAAATAATGTCTTTTTTTGGAGACCTTGGCTGATTTATCCCCTGCTTGGTAGTTTGGTATGACCTTCCTAGCTAGGAATAATATTTTTTTATTCTTCCTTTAATAACAATAACATCAGTAACAATGTCTTGCACTATTCCAGCATCTTCAAATCAGACTTTCAGCGGGTTAGACATTTAATGAGTGAAGCCTCACGGGCTGCAGTGAGCTGTGGGGATATATTTTTGTTCTTCTTTTCGTGGAAATCAAGGCACATAGCACTCGATTGTGCAACGTACTCAACCTAATGAGGCTTCCACAAACGCTGCGAGTTAAAATGTACGCTTAAATGCTGAGCCCTGCAGTCTCCAGCTGAGTTTCTCCCAAGACTCTTTGATACATCAGCCCTATGGAGACTAAAATGACTTGCCCCGTGGTCAGTAAGTGAGTAAACATCACACAAGGGAGACAAGCTCTTGTAGCTGCGAGGTGCTGCCTTCCTTTGGAAAAAGTATGAATGTTTTCTCTTGTCTTGCTTCCACTCTTCATTCTCGATGCCGCTCCTCAGGGGCCCTTTTATTCTAGTCAAGGGTTATTTGATCTGCTTTAGAGCGACAACTATGTTGCTTTTATAATGGCTGGTGGGTTCCCTCCCTGGCAAGGGAAACATCTTTCTTTTGTGAGATGAAGGTGGGAGTACTGTAATTCTTGCAATTCACCAACCCATTTGTGTGGGGGGGTAAGAGGATAAAAGAAAATGCGGCATTTCAAAAAATTGTGAAAGCATTTCAACAGCAGTAATAGGCAAATCTGGACATTTTGCAAGATTTCAGTGGTCTCGCATCAGAGGAAAAGATCACCCTTGTGAAAAAGCCAAGCAGCGTGTTGCATAGACATTAGCTTGACTCAGCAGACGAAGTAAAACTTGCTCATCAGTAACTGATTGCCATGTGCATCTATATTATGTAGATGAAATTAATCAAGGCTAAGGGTTAAAGTTTTCCATTTGTTCTTTTCAGAGAAATCATCTGGAGTATGTTGGGAGGGAGGTAAATTGCTTTACACATTTCTTTTCCCTTTCTGTGAATTTTTCTTGTTTTAGCAGAACATTATCTAGAATCTTAACAGAGAGCTCTCATCACTGATTTGGCTGGGTTATCAGGAAAAATTAGTTGATACTAACTTAGAAGTATTTAAATTATGTCTGCTTTCTGCACTGTAGAGGCAATAAACTTTTTTTTTGGAGTGACCTTAGTGTTTGGAGCTGGAAGAATTTATAAACTCCTACAGAATGCGTACTTTTCCTAGTCTCAAACAGTTTAACAAAATTCAATCTAGTTGGATTTTGTTAAATGCTGTGTTAAACCTCCAAATACGTTTCTTCGTTCTCCTTTTTGGAAATGCATGCTTAAAGAAAGGTTCATTGGCAGCACCATAAAAGCCCTTCTGGCTGTAGAACCACGTGCTTTTGGGCGTATTGACAGAGCAAGCTGCTTGCATGCTAAAAGGTACGGCTGGCTGAGAAGTGCAACCGCCTGTGCGTGCTCTCCGAACTTTGGAGGTGAGTGTGGAGCAGACAGAGAAGGAAATGTGATAGTTTTTGCCCATAGGGTGAGACACGTCCCCTGCAAATCGGTGCCTTGCCCCGTGGCAGTTTGTACAGCAGCAGTGCCCACCCATGGGAGGGGTCCGGGCAGGGTCTGTGCTCTGGCTCCCGGGTGACAGCCGTGATGTGGCACTGGGACTCCATGGGCTTGTTAGTAGTCACCTGGTTAGCAGGCAGCAGCTCTTGGTTGAACACGGCTCTGTCTGAGCTTCCACAAGCCGTTTGGCTTGAGGTTGGCCGATAGGAATGTCTGCCCTTCTGCCTGCAGCACCTGGGAGCTGGCGATGCTTCGGGCACAACCGCAGCTGTATGCAAAAACGGCAGCAATTGAAGGCCCTTAGTCGATTTTTACCTACTGGTTCTGCTCTAACACCTTTATAGATTTTAATTGGGTTGATATGACTCAAATCACAAAAAAAACCCATGTGAAGGCTCTCGAATGAGCGTTTTGAGTCAACGGGAGCTGCAGGACCTGGAAAAATTAGGCCACTTAAGTGCCACAGTATGGATTTTGGCATCCAACCCCAGGCACACAGCTTTTGGAGTTGTTGGCCTTTGTGAGCAGCTGTCCTTGGGGCAGGCCCTCAGCTGCTCTTAGCTGTGGAAGCCCCACAGCGATCTCTGCTTTCCGCAGATCTGCACGGGGGAGGCAGCCTGCCCTTCGGCAGAGGAACGTGCTGCTCATTGCCATACCTCACATCCATGCAGCGTCTGCCTCGCTGCACGCCCTCCTGCGTTTGGGAAAGCAGGGGCGGCTGGTGGCCTCCTCCTTATCAGTCCAGATTAAAAACCGAGGGCTTTGGGTATGCTGTGGGAAGTTTCTTAGCTCGGTTTCCCACTTTAACCCACTCTAGTCCACCCTGCTTCACCTGTAGAGCTGTACTCCAGATCGACCTTGAACATGCCCTTGTAAACATGTTCCTTCACAATTGTGTGTCCTGTTGGAGGACACAAGTTTTCTGGTTGTATTTTGGCTATGGCACATGCTGTTTCTTTCCAGAAGACAGTATAATATAAATAGAGGAACTGATGAACGTTGTAATGGCCAGTTAATGCTGTGTTCCCATTGAATATTGCTGCCGTGTCTTTGGATGTGAGATCCCTGGGCAGAACGCCATCTCTCTCTCTCTCTTTCCCCCTCCCTTTTCCTGGGCAAGGTGAAGTTTTGCCAGTAGCCTGTAGATTTAGGAGCAGAGTCTTAATTGCTTCCCACTGGGCCCTTTGTCCCTGAATTACATGGGCATTGCAAAAATCCCGCCCCTAGAACATAGACACATCGGGCAGGGATCTCCACTTGTGGTCCTGAGAGGTATTTCTTTAAAAAATAATTATCTTCATTTAAACGTATTAACGCGGTTTTTAACCACTGCTGAACAGTAATCAGGCAGGCATGTTAGAGAAGTTGTCTGCACTCAGTGAATTTAGAGTTACCTTCCTTAACCATAGCATGCGTGAGAAGCTAAAGCAGCCAGGGGGATTTAAATAGATTTTTTTTTTTTTTCTCTGCTCCCCCTTCCTGCCTCTGTCCCTTGTTTCTGTAACCCATAAAAGAGTTAACTAGAGCACAGGAGAAGGGAGCAGCCCTAAGGGATATGATATAACTGGTTATAGTGAGGCTGTGGGGCTATGATCTATTCCTGTTCTCTGGAGGGTGTGAAGTCTGGCTCTGGTGAATTTTACTGTAGCTTTTGATATGAAGCTTGAAGCCAGATTTTGCTCAAAAAAAAATATAAAAAATGCTGAGCTCTCACAGCTGGATCTAATTTTCAGGAGATTGCATCTCCCATGAAGGAAGCTCTTCGTGGTGGTGCCTGTACAGGCGTTGCCGTGCCGGGAGAGCAGGAGGGGGTTTGCAGGGTGCCAGGGATGCTCCTGCCCTGACAGCAAGCTCTTCTTCTGGGGAGGGCCTCTTCCTGGGGGGCGGCTGTGGCCCGTGCTGGGAGGGAATAAGGGGCTGGTCCTCCCAGGGGGCAAACAAGAGAGTTAAATGTGGTGGTTGTAGTCAGGAAGATGACCAGGAAGGTCTCTGCTGGACCCAGGCCAGGCTGGCTTGTGAAACTCCGGGGATGGCTTTGGCGATTGCTGCCAATTCAATCTGTCACATAAACATCATTTTGTGTGTTCTGCCTCCTGCTGATGCCATAGTCATCGAGGGAGAAAAGGAAAACACCAGCCAAACCCCGACCCTCCCAAAGTTAACAGCAAAACCAAAGACAGCCAAAACCGAGGAATACAGCAGGGACTAAGTTAACAGTTTCGTTTATGAATGGGTTGGGAGAATACAATCCATCTGTATTTTCCGCAGAAATCAAGGGAACTGATTTACCCCGCTGGGAATCTGTGCCGCTTGTTTGGATTAAAGAGCTCTTTCAGTCTTCAGTACCTTCCTCTAGCTTGAGTCGCGTCTCACAGGATGACATGAGCTTACTCAGGGGTCAGGCACAAGGTATTTGCACCGTTTAAGTCGTGCTGAAATCCTCTTTTGAATACTTAGGCGTGTTGTACGTGGCACATAAAGCCGTGCTGCCTTTGCACAGGACTGAGTTCCTCTTGCTGTTCTGGAGCTGGAGAGCCTGATGGTTGCTGGCCGATGGTACGCAAAAGATGCCCGTGGTTTGTCAGCCGGGCAGTAAAGCTGGGGAAGGGGATGGCTCCAGGGGCTCCTCTTCCTTGGTGAAGGGAGAAAGGTTGGCAGCTTGCGGTAAATGCTGCCTTTTTCATCCTGGGCTTTGCATCATGTTTCAGTTTGTTTTTTAATAGCTTTTTGGAACTTGCTGTGAGGATCCTGGAGGCAAAAAAACCCAAAACCAAACCCCCAAAACAACAAAAAAACCTGGAGAATTCTTGCTTATGGTTTGTGCTTTGCCAAAGAAGCCGGGCAATTTAGTTAACAAGATCACTTCCCCTATTACATGAGTTATTGTTGGTTTTAATTAGAGGTAATGCTGTAGTTTGAATGTACAACACAATGGGGTTTAAAATGCAGTTCAGCATATATACCAAAGATGATTTTTCCAATTATAAACCTATTTAGAAGGCGGATACATTAGAAATGATGAAATGTGAAACTGCAGATTAGGTGAGCAAGCTGGAATATGCATGCACCCACGGATACATGTTATCATACAAGAAAGAGGAAAGCGCTCTGGAAAACAGTTATATATGCGTAATTAGTTTAATCTGAAATTAATGCTAATTTCAGCAATTTGCGATGCAGATTCACTATTAATACTCTAGTCCACTTCCACCGTATTGAGAAGTTGAGGATGCAGAGCCTTAATGAATTCCAGACAGGCGCGCACGGAGCTGAGCTCAGGCACCGGTTTGCAGGGGTTTCTCTGAGCCTCCTGCCGTGGATTGGCTTCGGCGCCCGGCGCTGCCTCTCGCTTTTGGAGAGCTGCTCGTTTAACAAGTAGTCCTGTTGCAAGGAAAGATGCGGCATGCAGAATATCTCGGCGTTTCTGACTCTGCTGCCATCTACGTTTGCCTGGGTCATTTTTAACTGCACCTTTGGATAGCCCGTTTCAGAGCACGTGTGTTTCATTTGCAACAAGACCTGCCAGCGACACGCGCGGTCTCTTCTGTGCTACCTGGATGCAAGTGCTCGTCATCCCTGCCTC
Source organism: Larus michahellis (assembly GCF_964199755.1). Taxonomy (NCBI): domain Eukaryota; kingdom Metazoa; phylum Chordata; class Aves; order Charadriiformes; family Laridae; genus Larus; species Larus michahellis. The sequence continues at coordinate 8,514,928 of NC_133902.1, read as the reverse complement.
CCACGCCAGGGGCTCTTCGTTAAAACTGGGAGGAACAGCAAAACAAAAACAAAAAAAAAAAAGGGAAAAAAAAATCTATATAAAGAACGGTAGGGAAGTGACACTTGAAGCCATTATCCTGAAGTGAAATATGTAACTCCTGTGTTAAGCACAGACTGGGCCTTGGCTCATCTGGAAAGAGTAGTGGCTACTTGTTGCTTGAGATTTTGAAATTGTGGGAATTCTGCAAAATATTTCATCAGCTTAAAATCCCTTTTATTCATTTTTGATAGTCGTGATAATAAGACAGTTTTTGGGGGGTGGAACCTAGAAAACTAAGAGCAGAGCTGGTATGTGAGGATGTGAGGATATTAGTGGATGCGTATCTGGAAGCTCTGACTCTGCAGAACTGCGGTTCCTGCCCTTCACCGGAGTCGGCTGGTTTTGGGTCACATAGTGGGACAGGATTTTTGTTTCCAGAGACTGTATCTTCAGCATGTTGTTTCGAGAAGGTTTACCCAATATGCCCCAAACCAATCCAATTACAACCTCAACCTTGCAAAAAAAATGGCATAAAATCAGAAGACTTGTCTTCCCAGAGCAGGGTGGTTTTTTTTCCTGCTTCTGCACCACCTGAACTGTTTGCTCAGTTTCAGAACACAAAGGTGAATGTATGTTTCAAAAGCCAAGCTGAGAAAGGGACTGTAACCTTGAATGACTCTTCGCTGTAGCAGTCACATGCGTTTTGATTAACTGCAACACCAACACAGTATACAAACAAAGCAATTCTGCAGGTACTTACAATTAACGGACTTTATAACCAGCGTTAGTTCTAACCTCTCCCCTCTTGAATCCTTCTGCAGCGAGAGAGAGACACCTTCAGTATAGAAAAGCTCCAAAACCATTTAATATCTACATTTTTGCAGAGCCCTGCAGTAGCGAATGATAGATATATTATACTGCAAATTAAAACCAAAGGCACAAAGCTGGAAGTATTGTGGTTTCTGAGTGACCTAGACCTCTTGGAGTCATTCATAAAACATGGCTTTGTGATTGATTCGCACAAATCACTTCCTGTTGCCCAAACGCTGCCGTTCCCACCCCAGGCGAAGGGCAGACAGAGCCACTGCCTGAGGGACCCAACCCCGAACCGCTCCTGGTGAACCCCTCTTGCTCTTTGTGGGGGGGCCCCGCTGTAAGCAGCCTCCACAAAACAAATTCTAAAGTTACTCACCGGAAAAGATAAAGATCCTCAGTGACTTTCACTGGAGGGACTTCAGGCTGGGAACTCATAGCTTTTGGGCTTTTTGTTAATTTTTTTTTTTTTAAATAATGAGTGTTTTTCTTAGATGCATACATATTCTTTAAAATTTTAGGGTGGTTTGTTGTTAAAGAAAAGCTGATTTATTTTCTGAGCCAAATGAGAAATTTGTATTTAAAAAAACCTTTAATTTTTAAAAGAGGTGATGGTAGAGAATGTCACATCAGATGGTAAGAACATCACTCACCAGGAGGAACCAGGAGGCCGTTGGTGCCCTGCCTCTGACTGCAGTCAGCTGGGGGTCGTTAGTGAGAAAGAAGGGGTCTCCTCATGTGCCACCGCAGCCTTTGGCAGTGAGAGTTTGGGGGACTTCCTGGTTAATGTCAGTTTTCTCAGAACTCATGTGTGAGTGTGCCTGGTCCTGGCAATTTGATGGGCTTTAGCATCTCTTTCATTGGTGATTCAGTGGCTGATTTACACAGAAGGTGTCCCTGGTGTAGTAAAATCCCGGAGCTAGTGAATACTTTTTTGTGTGTGTCTCTTTGGAATGCTCTGTAGCTTGGCTAACACGCTTGCAAACCTCTGGCCATTAGCCATTCGGCTAACTGCTTGTGCTCTGTGGCTCCCTGGGTCCCGGGCACAGCTCTGCTCCGCTCCATGGCAGCCCCATGCAGAGCAGGACCACGGTGCTCCGTGGTTTTCACCCTGATGAAGCACTGCCTCGGAACTCGTCTGTTTGGCTGAGGAGGGAGGGTTTGCAGGTTAGAGCAGGAGTTAGAGGCTTTGCTTCCAGCTGGTCCAAATCCCGCTGCACTTATCTAATAGTTGGAAATTGGTGAGGCTGTACCAGCACAGACAAGTCAACTGCGTACAGCAGCTTACCTGGCCTTCGTGTTTGAGAAAAGCTGCCGTTGGTGCTGGAAGCACCCGTTTCTCTCTCCTCTGCTGGGGCTCTCCTACGCACCCCGGGCTAAACCTGAGCCAAGCCCATCATGGCACCGGGATGAGCGGGCTTTGTTCGTGCATCCCTGTCAGGCACATCCAGATCTTACAGGGAAAACGCTGTTTCCCAAACCCGTGCGTGTCTCATCTCCAGGGCGGCTGGGCATCTCCGTCGTGTGGATGGGGTGAGAAGGGGACTCCAGGGTGAGCCCGTGGCCAGTTGGGCGTACGTTGGTACCTCATGTTGTGGGTGGAAGAAGGCAACGAAATCTCCTGTCAAGGCACGCCAGGCTAGGAGGAATTGCTAAGGCTACACATTGCTTCTGTTCTTTTGCTGAGGGCAATATGTATAACAAAGCGATTGAACCGTCTCTTCAGGAAAACGCAGATTGTAAAAGCAGACTTAATTTTGTGCTTCACTTTTGTACCAAAGAGCTGATTTCTGAAACCATTTCCCAGCTCGCTACACATCTCTAGGCATTAAAATGTTGTGAATTTGCTTGTCATTACCAATATTTTCTTTGACTGAAGCTATTGGAACAACGTAGTAGTCTCTTTTTTTTTTTTTTCTTTAACCTTCAATCTTGCTTCTAAAAGAAGTAGGTCTCTTTTTCTTTCTTTCTTGGCCAAATATAAAAATGATGATAATTTCAAATATTGCTTTAGAATAATTGCTTTCCTCTCTCTTTTGTATGACAACAGAAGCTTGGCCTGATCTTAAATCAGATGCTGGCAGGCAGAGGGCTCTTGACAGCCCTGCAAAATCCTTTAGTTACAAGTCGGCTTTAGCCAATTCTTTATTTGTAAATGACAATTTTCTACAGAAAAATATATGCTTGGGCTTCAATTTTGGAGTCCTAGATTGCAGCCAGGAAAAAATAATTGAATTTTTACACTAGTGGTTTTTTTTTTTCTCTTTTCTTCCTAACTTAAAAAAAAAAACGAAATAAAGTGAAGCTCTGTAAAGCATGGTCAGGGGCCGATTGAGGGAAATATCTACCCTGGTTAATTTGAATGGCAGTGGAGACGGGAGTGATGTTTAATTTGTTCTGTGCTGAGAGAATTTGGGGCTACTCCAAGCTTTTTGTTCGGTGGCCCAGGCTTTGCGCTTGTCCCCGTCACTCCGCTCCGTAGCATAGCCCAGCCGGGCAGGGGATGGTTTGGGGGACAGCATCGCTCTTGGGGGAGTCTGATGTGTGGGATGGGGTCTGATGGCACTGGGACAGAGCCATGTAGGAGCCACAGGGTGGCTGTTGTGCCGCAGGAGCCTGGTGGCCCTCCAGGTAGCCCCTGGTGGCCCTCCAGGTAGCCCCTGGTGGCCCTCCAGGTAGCCCCTGGTGGCCCTCCAGGTAGCCCCTGGTGGCCCTCCAGGTAGCCCCTGGTGGCCCAGGTACTGGGCTGTACCTTGCGACCTTTAGTAGCTATTGTAAAATGTATCCTCTCTTTAGTGAAAACATAAAAAAGTGAGAAAAGTGCAGGCTCTGCGCTGAGCAGCTGCGGCAGTTGTGTCTCCAGCCGACTGCCCGGTGTTGTTCCCGTTGCATTTGCCGGCCGTTGTTTAACCCAGCAAGTCCAGGCTCTGGAGTTACGGGACACTTTCTCTCTCTAGCTGCTCTAAGTTGTCCGCTTCATCCAGTTTCTGTCATACAGGAAACAAACTCAAGCATTTTAATGAATGAATTTCTTATTGATGTGTTTGTTGGTTTCTTAGTTAACATGCAATGTTGACTTCAAAACACCTCTACATGGTGGGGTGGGCTGCTAATTAGTTGTTGTCTCCAGCGGTAAGGGCATTGCCTGCTGTAAGCTGGGGTGTTTCCCCTCTGCTCAGGTATAGGGGATGATGCCCCCCACTCCAGAACGTGCTGACAGCATCGTCCTGCATCACCTGTGGTTTAAGCTGGCCCACAAGGCCCAGGTGGTTTGGGATCAGCCCACCAAAGACATCGCCCTCCCCGTCACCACTGAGGTTTGGGTCCCTGGGCTGGACCCTGCCCGTCTCGCGGGTTATGGATAAGGGGTTATCTGATAGCGCGTTCTCTGTAGGGAGTCCAGCGTCGTCCTGTCACCTTGTATGGATCAAACCTGGGGGGCGTGTGGGTCAGGAAGAAGAGCTGGGTGCTGAGTTGGGGTCTTTGGGAACACCGAGGGCAGGAGGGCTTTCTGAAGGGCCTGATCCAGCCCCAGATGGACGGCGATACTGTGAGCAATTCAGCCGAAACCTGGTTTGTGGCAGCTGGAGGCTGCATTGGTAGCTCTTGCTGTCTTTTTGTCATTTGATTATTTTTAAAGTAACTGTGCAAATTCCTTTTAAACTGATCCATGGAACCTTAATAGCACATCGCTTTGATTTGATGTAATTACCTTTTGTCTGCCAAAGAGCATGCACTCTGTCTTTAGGAAAAAAAGGGGGGAAAATGGCACGTCTTTTTGAGACAGGAGCTATGAGGATATGACACTTGGACTCCTCTTTCACTTATATTTGCATTGAGACGCACAATAAAAATCATTTATTAAAAAAAAATATCCGGGGGCTAGAGTTGTTATTGAGTGCCTTTACTCAGCCATTTCTCAAATAAAAACAAAACCAGACAAAGAAAAAAAGAAGTATCTAATCAAATAGAATCTGAATTGCTTTTGTAAAGAAATATTCTCATTAACTGGGTTAGGGATGGCATCTGAAGAATATTTCTTTTTTCCACATACCGTTTGAAATAATCTGGTTAAACCGTATGCTTGTCTTGTAATTTCTTACAGATGGTCACAAGAACAAAGAAAATATTTGTAGGTGGATTATCGGCTAATACAGTAGTGGAAGACGTAAAGCAATACTTTGAACAGTTTGGCAAGGTAAGTTCCTGCCCAAGTGAGCACTACATATTTTGAATTCCTCTTTTTTTTTTTTTCCTTTCTTTTTAAAGTGTGTTTTGAAAAACAAAAGTGCAATGAGGCCTGTGTTCAAAGGAGGGCCACATTTTTTGCCTTTCTGTGTAATTTCTCGAAGCCTCTGGAACCGTTTCTGGAATTCCTGTTCTGTTTGTTGCATGTGTATGTGTACAACATTGCCAACACTGTTTACCTTCGTTAGAGAAAAAAGAATCATTGAGAGGTGAATTTGTGTATGTTCAGGAAGAATTTGACCCTTAGCTGAATGATTACACAGTTGTCTACTCCATAAAATCAGCCTTCTGTTTACCCCTGATTGCAGTGGCGAAAGGAGCAGATAGATGTATTTGAGAGAGCTCATTAAGCTGGGAAAATGTCTGAAGGAACCATGTGAATAACGAGAGTAGTATGGAAGTCACTGGAATATCTATTTAATTTCTTATTAAAAAAAATCCTTATGCAAGTTCCTTTGGAAATATATGTAGAATCCTGACATAATTTAAAAAAAAGAAAAAAGAAAAAAGTTTATGTAAGGAAGGAAACCTTAGCCTTGCCAGCATAGTCTTTTCAGTGATGGAACAGCTCAAACCCCATGGTCCAGGCCCTGGCTGGAGCTTAGTGCCACCGACTCCCATGAAGCTTCCTGGATCCCCAGAGTTTCTGCATGAGTGGTCAGAAGTCCGAAGAGCAGAGCTGCCTGCTTTGAGAGCAGTTCATGGTATCACCTTCCATGGACGCCCCGCTGCCTGCGGGGCTCCGTACAGCTCGATTCCTGTCCTTCGGAGTGCATCAGTGGATGATTTAGATGCACGATTGCATGAGGACACAGCAGGATGTCCCAAAGCGAAGCAGCTCCCATTCCTTGTAGTTAGTTTATGTTACTTTCATCTTCCCTGAAAAGCCTTGGCCAGGCAGTATTTTGTTGAGGGCTGAGGAGGGGAGTTTATAAATTGTTCCTGTGCTGGATTGATAGTTGTTTTGCGAACCATTCATTTTATTTTCAATAATAATCTTCGATTCCGGCAGGATGTTTACAGCCTGCTGAGCCTTTTATTAAAGGATTACATGAGCTTTTGGATGTTTCTTCTGTAGTTACTTCTAATTGCAGAACTCCTCTAACCTGTATTTTTGAAGTTAATAATAGTTTCAATATAAGTGCTTTGCATATTGTCTGGATGCTGGCTTAATATAGTCTTTTTAATTTCACCATCTGGTAGTTTCATGCTTGCAATTTTACAGTCCCTGAGAACGCAGACAACCAGGCTGCATATTTTTCAGTAGTGACTAGTGATTCGGGACGCTTCAGTTCCTGCTTCCGTGCTCTGCCTTTCTTGAGACAGCTTAAAAGAGGTCTGGCTTTCTGAAGGCAATACTTTTGGAAAATCGAATATTTTTTTTCCAAGTGTCTTAATTGGAAGGATAAGAAAATTAAGGCACTGAAAACAATTACACAAGTTGTGATAAAGGCTGGAAGCCATTCCTCTGGCAGTAGAGCTGGGGTATGTCCTGCTGAGAATGCGTGGTCCTGTCGTTAGAGCTCAGCTTCTGTAGGACTTGGGCTCATAGGGCTTGGTGATCTTTTCCAGTTGCTTCCCTGTTCTAGCTTGTGGAAAGGAGGTGAGTTTGGTGAAGTTGGTGGTGTTTTGGAGGAGACCCTTCTTGACTGTGTCACCGTGACTCAACCTGCGTGCTGGCGTTCCAGGTCTCTCCACTGCACTTTGCTGTTTATCATCTGGAACAGTTTGGTCTGTGGGGTGTTTTGAGGTGACGCTCCCCAGGGCTCTGGTTGTGAGAAGGCACAGAGCTACTTAATGACTCTAGGAAATGGGGACTTGTGGTCCAGCTAAATTAGAAGACTCATTAATACACTGCAGTGGGTGGGATGCTGCACTCAGATACAATGACCCAGGATTGGCCCTGTGGGATCTTGTAGGAGCTGCTTCCTTCTCCTCCTCCATTCTGCATCCCACCTCTCCTTGACTTGCTTGCTCAGGTTGCATGCTCTTTGGGGCAGGGACTGGTGGCACGTCTGTGCGCTGCTCAGAACACAGGCCTCGCTCTCCAGTTGAGCCATTACCATGCAAACAATGCATCATGATCGATTGGCAAGGTTTGTATTTGCTAAGCACTTTCTTAAAATAAAGAAAATTGCATTGCATAATTAATGTGTAGAGGAGCCGCCCATATTTGATAAGAGCATCTCAGGTGACTTGCTCTTTGAAATGCTGAGCTTATTTATTGGTGTGAAAAAAATTGCTTACCTACTGCTGTGATTCTTGAAATCCTGTTTGTACTTGCTGCAGAGAAGAGCTTTGCAACCGGGGGAGGTTGTTTTGGTAACTGGAGGTAGCTCTCAAAATACATGACGTGGTTAGAACACTTACCAACTTTGGGGCCAGGCGGACTCGCTCATTGACCCGCAGTTGGCAGCAAAGGGCCTAAAGTGTTGAATTTGAAACTGCAGCTTTTTGAAAAGTGAACACTGCAACCTTTTTCTCCAATAAAAAGATGACTGCTTTAATAAAGCCTCTTCCTGACTTCACCAGTGGAAATGCCTGCCCGTTAGAGCACCAAAATACGGGGTAACGATAACTCCTGAGACTTAGATCATGAAATTTCTCATAGTGATTATTTTTTCTTTCTATAAAGCCGGGGATCTGTAAGAGCCCTGGCTTTCATTTTACGAAGATGGGCATCCCTGGCTGCTGTAAGCTGTGGAGGAAGACTTGGAAAAATTACCTGAGTGAAGCCAAAAGGTTTAACAGAACGAGCATGAAGCAGTGTAATTAACAGCCTCGTGACTGCTGAATGCTTACAGCTGGTGATGCTCTGCCTGCACACGTACAGTTGTTCTGGGGCTCCCCAGAGAGGCTTGGTGGGGGTCTGGGTGATGGGGAGGGAGGTCTGGGTGCCTGGGAGGGGGCTGGCTGCGGGGCCCAGCACTGGGAGTGCAGAGGGCAGGGAGTGGGGCCAAGGAGGCCAGCAGCCGATGGGAGATACATCTGGGCGAGAGTTTGGGGTCGAGGCTTCTCCTTCCAGTGATTTCAGGGAGCAAGATCCACAAGAAGACACGAGGGGGATAATCTGGGAAAGTGAAACACCAAACTAAGCCATAACCACTTACAATCAGAAGAAAAAAATTTAAAAAAAATCCATTGTCTTACTACCTAATCCTGATAGTCTAATTAAGTTGTTTCTGTGATCCGCTGTTGTTTCAGCCAAAGATGTTTCAAACATTCTTGCAAACAAAATAAATTCACCAGCCATGTTAACCCATCCAGGGTCTGCAGCACTGATGTGTGAAAAGCTGGCTGTTGAGACCAAGTTTTAAAAGAACTTAAATGAGAAAGCGTTAGAAGTGCAGAGGTCCAAAGGGAAGAACTTTCCTCCCCACGTGTTCCTCCCTCTGGAGAGGCCACCAGTGCCTGAGCCATCAGCTGGGCTATGCCCAAGGACATACCTGTTTTACAGCTTTCTGCAAGCGTGAGCAAACGGCGCTGTCCGAGATCAAGACGTGTTGGAGCATTTAAGGCTTCTGGTATCATTTTAAAAAGGAAAAAAAAAGCAACAGCCTCTTAAAGCCTCCCCCGGAGGACTGTGACAAGCAGCAGAAAGCCCCCGAACTCTCATGAATTGCACTTCTCTCAGGACGTGCGTGTTCTGCACCTTTTAAGCTGCAAGTGACTGATGATAAGGGACTTCTTAGGGTTTGTTTTTTACTAGGTAATGCTCCCTTCATAGAGCTCCTGTGAAAGTAGTGTAGTCCTTATTTTGCGAGTTGCAATTATACTTCACATGGCGAACTGTGTAATTAGTTTGGAAGACTTATGCCTAGTCATTGGTTTATCCTAATCGGCTTTGGCTTTTCCCAACAACAAAGTGAGCTTATTTTCCTAAGCTGAAACAACTCTGCTCCCTTTGTTCCTCTCTTTTATTGTCTCATTCCTTTCATTCTGTTTTACTGCCAAAGTTTTGTTTCATTAGGCCTACAAGTCATTTCCAATCCAGTGGGCTGCTACAATAAGGCCTTTATGGCTCAGCTGCCCTGGTTCCCATGTCCCTTCTGGTCTGGAGCCAGGACTTGCTGTTTGACATGGGATTTTAACCCTCTCGGTGCCCTGCTGCCCCCGCGCGTCGAGGCCGCCCCGCTGGGTGCGAGCCAGGCCCGAGGTGTGGGTTGGAGGCACTCAAACGGTTGTGTGAGCTCATTAATTGATACGTTAACATGGTTGGGCTCCAGGTACGCTTTTTTGACCCAATTATCGAACCAGAATTCTGTGTAAAAAATCTTCTCACTGAATACTGTAATCAGTCTTGGTGGGAACAGCCCTTTGACTGCAAAGGCTGCTGTGTCCTTCCCGCCCGACTCCAGCGGGACGGGAGCAGAGGGATGGCAAAGGTACGTTCCAGGTGTCTTCAGCGATTGGAGCAGCCCATACATGACTGTTCCTGGAGAAAAATCATGTTTTCTTGTGTGGGAGAGAATACATGTAAACTTATGCTTTTTTTGAAAAAGAATGGTGTTTTTTAAAGGAGATGTGTGAAATAGCTTTGTGGACAAACAGTATTTTTGCATATTGTTATTTCAAACTGCTAGAAAAGCAGTGCTGGTGTCATGGCCCAGCTGTTTTACTTTTGAAAATCATGATTGGCTCTACGTTTTTTCTTTTATAGCAATCCTAAAATGAGTTTTGGGGAAGAGGGCTATGGCATTTGCTTTTTGTTTTAAACTTTCAGATGAAATTGGAACAGACCAATGTGCATTAATTTCGTTTTCTGTTCTGGCTTGCCACGAGGTCCCTCAGACAAATTGTAGGCATGTTTCAACTTTGCTTGGAATATGTTGTTTCCTCAGGAATGGCTTTTAAGATTTGGAAATTTTGAAACAAGACAGGGTTTCTGAATTACCTCTCTGGATCCGAAGCGTTTTGTACAGTCACTTGTTATTTCCTGTGAGACGCAAAACAGACCAGTGGAATAATAATATCTAGCTTCTGATGTTTTTTTTTTTTTTTTCTGGGAAACTGTTGAGCTTTTGAAAAGTTGTAATTTTCTCATCTCTTTCTTCGGTGGCCGTGACTTAGTGTGAGAGGAGAGCGAGCTGCCAGGCCCCGTCTCTGCCCCGGCCCGTAGCGGAACCGGGGCGCTCTCCTGCGAGGGCACGGCCGCCAAGGCTGCGGGCAGCAAGACGTGAGAATGAGAATCTCCTCCTCTGGTTGCACAACGTCACGCACTGTAACACGGGCAGCAATGCAAATAATGACCAGTTTAACCTTTGAAAAAAGAAAAATAATCTTTTGTAATAAAAGTCCCTCTGCTCCCTCCAAGTGTGGCGGGAGGGGGAGAGGGAAGGAGGTGTGATCCACAACGTGGATTTCAGCCCGATCAGGCGCTTTACATAACTTGCTTCCTACGTGCTTTTCTCGCTGGCAGCTGTGAAAATATAAATAGAGGAAACAGGAGAGAGAACCCCTCCTTGTTTGGCAAGACTGTCTGGGTGTGAACGAGTTAATGCGCTGATGTAGTATTAAGCACTCCAGTGGTTTACTTTTCCCGGAGACCTTGAGTATGGCCTCTGAAGATGTTATTACAATAGAGTCATTAGCATGAGAAAAGGTGCTTTTCTCCCCACGGGTTCATTTTGGGGGGCTTTGGAAGTCTGTGTGGAGCTGGGGCTAAGGGCAGAGTCGGGAGGTGCAAGGAATTTTGCTTGTATGAAAGTGAAAGCTTAGTTAATTTAGACTTGGCATACAGTTTGAATTGTATTGTTACATCTGTTGGACATTGATCTGTAGATTTAATGGTCAATAGGATACATGGAGTATTTGCTTTGCAGAAAAGTAATTTTTCGGTTTGACAAGTTGATAGCCTTTCACATTTTTCAGCTGTGTTTTCACTGTACTCACAGATTCAATATTTGTGAATTGGTTACGTTTTATGAAATGAAGGGACAGATTTGGACTCTTATTTACATTCTAGTCTGTAATAGCTGGAGTTCTGGAAACGTATGTAATATGCAGTAAAACAGAGAACGTGTTGGCATTTTTCTAAGTGCTGCTACCCTCACTGTCCCCTTCCAAAGCGATTCGGAGCTCTAGACCTGCTGTGGGAGAGCGCGTAGCTCGTGGTATTCTTCTTTCTGAGTTACCTGGGGGTACCTCAGGAGAAGCTGCTTAACTTGAGTCATTGCACCTCCTTAAAACAGAATGAGCAATAGACAAATAACGTCATTGTTGGCAGCTTCTGGGAAGTTTGGGACAATGAAAAACACAGTTTGCGGGGGCTACTCTGTTACAGTAACACGGAACAGCATTCAGCCTTGTTCCCGCTGCTGCCTCTGCCCTTTACTTGTGCTTTTCCCAGTATTTCTGGATTTCCATGTTTGAATGTCCGTAATATTCCAAAGGATAATGAATGTTCCTTTAAATTTTTGCTTTGGCATGTGACAAAAGGATCTGGGATATGGTGGTCCCTCATGGCGTAAAGCACTTTTTCTTATTTCTCCCTCCCACGCATGCTCTTTTTTTTTTTTTAAACAAACTGACAAACTTGATCGTTGCTTAAAAAGAAGTCGGTGTTTTCATTCTGCTGATGAAAAGTTGTACACAGGAAGTCAGTTTATAGGTGGTCTGTAATAAGACATATGTTTTGTGGAAGTGGTTTTGTTATAAATTAGATGTTGGTTTCTACCTGGATTTTTATGAAAAGAGGAAATGTTAAGGCAGGATTTGCGGGCAAGAGGGCTGTATCAGAGCTCAGCAGAAGTTTGAAGTACAATTTTATTTCCTTTTCTAGTCCGGTTAAACGAAATGGCAAGGAAGCTTTAGTGCTGTAGTGCCGTGGCCTGTGTGAGATCAGGTAACTGTGGTGGCGAGTGGGGGCCCCCAGCGTCTGTCCCCTGCTTCCCGCTGTGACACCCACTTACTGCTTTATCTCGGCTTACGTTTCCTTGCCTTTCTTTCTTAGTAACCTCTGAAGGGCGTGGGAAATGTAAATATGCCAATACTGGTGTCACTCGCGGCCTCCATGGATGCGGACTGAAGAAGTCACGCCTTGGCCCTGGGCGAGTGCGTCCAGCGGCTGGATCGGGGTGTGTGCTCGTGGCGGAGCATCCCAGCTCCTCGGAGCCCACACAGCAGGGCCTGCACCCTTTCTTTAAAACATATTTGTTTTAAGAGAACTTTGCTATATCCTTTGATTTTTTTTTTTTTTTTTTTTGGCATAAGGTGCTCTGTATTCTGTCTCACATACTTCAGTAATGGTAGGGGAGCAGCGCTGATCCTGAGCTTGCAGAGTCTGATACACCACTGGGGACCCAGAGTCATACCAAGAGCCTGAATGAAATCAGTAATTAATCGGGGGCTGTGTTTAGGTATAAAAAAATTGTAAGAAAATATTCATGTTTCCTTCTCCAACAGGTGTGTGAATGTTTGTTTGTAGCTGTGTAGCAGTTTTGCAACTGAGCCAAACCCATGAAAATGACCTGTATTTTTTCTGAGGCCCCAAGAAAGTCAATTTTGATTTTCACCCCTGCTTTTATTTTACGTAAACGCGATAGGCTATATAAAACACCTAACAAATGTAGTTAATCGTGTTTGGTAACATCTTTAAATTATCCCTGGAGTGTTGCTGGATTCAGCCCCAGTGTGGATGTGTGGGTTGTAGCTGTAGAACTTCTCTGGCAGGGAATGGCTTGGTTTGGTTGTGCTGCGGTTGTAGCTCAGAGCAATGTTTCGGAGCAGGGCCCGTAGGGCTGGCTGCTGCGCAGAAAACCAGCAGCAAGATGAACGCTGCCCCAGCGAGCTGCATCAAAAGCAAAAGATAGTGGTGTTAAACCACAGCAATATGAGTCAGGTAGAGTTTGCTGGTAGATACTTCAATATATGCCACGAAATTGTATCAGATTCCGCTTTGGCCCTTGTCTTGAAGCGCAGCCTCCTGGGCTCTGCAGGAAGTTACTTATAAATGTAGGCACCGTCCTGCCATCCATCCCAGTGGTAACCTGCGTCCAGAATGTTACTCTGTTCTTTGAATAGCTGCAGCTGAGGGTGCCAAAGCTTTGCCTTGGGAAAACTCATGTTTTAACATTGGTTCTCTAATGAAAAAATAGCAGCAGTTATTTATAACTTCGTATGGTGTAATTGAAGTGTGCACTATACTGCTTATGAATTTGGGGTGGGCTTATCAGCTAAAGTGAGCTAGTTAAAACATAATTGATTGGAGAGTAAGCGTTTGATCACTGTCATCAAACTACATAATAAATACACCCGTATTGAGTGATAGGATGTGAAGTGTGAGGATTTTTTAAATGCAGCTCTGAGTCTGGGCCCTTAAGAAAAAGGCTTTTAAAAGTATCCATGAGGAACTTCATACAAATGGTTTGAAATGCAGAAAAAGAGCACACATTGCTGGAAGGAGGTGTAATAACGTTTTTTCCATGTGGAAATGGTGGAAGTCGTACCCTGTTCAGCTGACGGTGCAGGCTCGGTGCTGGTGAGCAGCAGGGAGCCGGGTGCTCCGGCCCCAGGAGCGGCTGCGGAGCTCACTCTGCTCCGGGAATAATGCCGGGTGCTCCTCAGCTCACCTTCCAGCCGTTGCTCCAGCCAGGTCTGTCTTTCACCCTGCTGCACCGTGTTTAAGACATGCCTGGCTTGAGCTGCAGCTGGATTTTTAAAAAAGTTACATATTTGTGACGGAAGACTTGTTTTTAAAGTGGAAGGTTCTGTGTGGAGCCCGGTGGTTTTGGTTTTGTTTGTGTGCTTGTCCTTTTTACTTATTCCTATGATTTTTCTATTAGGGTGCTCAAAATCCCAAAGATGATTTTCAGTCAGTCCTGGAGGTGAAATAACCGAGATTTGCTCACACATGCAATATTGTGGTATGACCAGTTTAATTAAACTTATGCTAATTCTGCAAAGCTAGAATATGAGATTCATTTGATGTCCCTCTTACACAGGTATATCTCTCTCAGGAGAACTTAATGTTTTATTTTCTGGGGAAAAAATGTGCCTGAGCATGTTTTGGTAGAAGTGGAGCCGTCGCCCAGCGTGGCTGGTTGGTCGCCGTCAGTCCTATGGACGATCATCTGGTACTGGGGAGCACGTGTGTGGGGCTGGACTCGGGGTGTGTGGTACAGTAGAGGTATTTATAAATACAGCTTCAGAAATGGGGACAAGGGCAAAGTAGCTCAAATGAAGAGCCAATTAAGATAATCTAAGCAGAATGAGGATTAGCTGTCTCTTAATCTGAAGGACACCTAAAATGCATGTGGTCAGTTCAGATCAAAGAAATGTTGTCTCTGTCAGGGACATTCGCAAGAGGTTTGGGGTGAACAGGAATTAACAGTGGGGTTTTCAGCCTACTGTCCAGGGCAAAATGTTGTTGAAATAGTGATCCGGGCTCTGAGGGGTCCTGCTGGCAGAATATATCACGGAATATATTTCATTGCTGTAAGGTCATCATTGTGGAAGTTCGAAGAAGTAGGAGTATTGGGTATATCATAAAGAAATGATTGCTCATATAAAAGGAGTTCACATTTTGCAGTTTTTCTTTTCACTGAAAGTTGAAAATACTGGCAAGTCCATCAGAGAGGAAGCTGCTATGTGTTTTCTTTTTTAAAATGAGTTGTAGTGCCCATGGTGACCTTGACTGCCGCTCCTGATACTGAGAAAGGCTGGTCTGTAAGGAAGTGGTGAGGCACGTTCCCGTACCACGGGCTGGCAGTGACAGTGGGGCTACATTTGCACCTCTCTTCCGGCACATTGATTTTAAATCTAAGCAGATATGAGTGTGTGCAGGATTCCACTTTGGGCATCTATTTATTTTAACGCCTGCATTACAAAGTGTTGTGGGTCTGCGTCACCTGAAGGTGCTGGGCTGCGGGTTGGCTCTGGTGGTGGCTGCTGGCCGGGCGGGCGGCAGAGCCCACTGGGCCACGCGCCGGCTCCGAGGAAGTCGCTGTGCTGAGCGGTGACTTTTCAGGAGAAGGTCCCTCTGTTGACTCTATTACTCTGATGAGTGGTTTAGCGAGTTCAGATCGGTGCCATGTTAATTGTCAGGACTGGGAGGGTGGGAGCAGATTTCACCGGGGGCAATGGAAGAGATCCAATGAATTTCCACTCTGTTTCCCTGCTTGGCAAACCAGCACTTACTGTCACTTTGCATAAATAGGTTTATTTCAGAGGGTCAACCGTCACCACTCCCCCTCTTCCCCTCCCGGCCCACCCTCCCCTGAAGGATAGGAGGCCGACGAGCATTTAATTTCCCCAACAGCAGGTGCTTGTCATCCATCTGAAGCTGGCTGCCAACATCTGGTGCAATTGCCTCAGCAAACGCAGTAACAAGGCGGCCTGCAGTTCAAACGCAGAGAGAGCATTGCCTCTTTAATGATAACAAGCTGTTGGCTTCCCCTCGGAGATGAATTCATCTCACAGATGTTTGTCTAGTTTTGGCAATCTTATCACTATAGCTTTGGTGATTATGCTCAACTGGAGACTATTACTATAAAAGAAGTTTGAACTTGTTCCATTTTTGCATTATTTATTTATTTATCCATTTATTTCTTTGCTTTCTGGATGTAATTTGTATCAACAACTGTAATGTTGGTCCCATTACCCAAGTACCCTTACGTTTTTTTTATTGCATCTGCTGAACAGTAGCTCGCTACTTGACATTCACCACTGGCGAATGTCTTTCAGCCACGCTGACATTTTTAACATTCCCCATCAACAGCTTTGTGGTTTGAACCCTCTATTTAACACTACATTTTCTGGGATTGCTTGGCGCTCGCTCTGTCTGTTCTCTCTAATAACTGCAATATACTTACTATTTCTGCAAAGCGCGAGTCGCCAAGAATGTTCTGGACACCTCCTTTTGGACGGTAGCACTCTGGTGACCTTGGCAGGGGTTCGTAATGACAATGTAGCACCATCTTCATTGTTGTATCTTAAACATTTCCAGCCTCAGCAGGATTGTACGAAACATGGCGACCTGCAGGCTGAAGACTTCAGTGCTCGTTTGCTATTGTTTGCTTTTCTAACATGTCTTTTTTCCTGTTGTTTTAAGGACACATTTTCTCCTGAGCGTGTAGAATTTAATTCTGGTAAATAGGATTTATTTTTGGAAACATGCTCGTGAATAGGTGACTCATGCCTGAATGAAGATGTGTCACTGTTGGTGGGGACACCACGTATATAATTTCTTAGGCTATAAATAGATGTCAGTCCAAGTATTGGTGACACGGTGATGCTTTGCACTGACTCGTTAGCTGCAGAGTGGCTTCTGAGGAAAGTGTTTAGAGTGTCACTCTCTGCTGCTGGAGCAGTAATTTCTGTGATGCTTAAGGAATAGGCATCAAGAGCTTCATAAAATACTGGCAGTACTTTAATTGGCAGAATGGAAATCAGAATTCAGACACGTTCCCATGCCCCTGTCGTGCGGTATATTTGTATTGCTTCTCTACAGTGCAGAAGTGGAAAAACTAAATTGGGGAGTTTGGTGGACACTTGTCAAAGCCCAAGGGTATCATCTGCAAGGTCCTGAAACTCAGAAACTCACGTTTGGTCATGTCATGCACACACTAATTGCTGTTACTGAGGGAGATTTTAATATTCAGGATTAGAGATCGCTACGATGTTCAAATACTGGAAGTAACAGTTCCTTCTTCCCATCGCTGATGCTAAACTGGTTACGTGTTGTTGATGTTTGCTCAACACCATTTACCCACCAACACAGCACATATGGTTTAATGTCTGTCTTCTTTTTTTTCCTGCTTCTGCTGTAGTTACAGTATTATTAAAAATCCATTAAATTTTAATGTACATCATAAAGTATGTGCTCCTGTGAATGTGAGCACAGATAATTATTTCTGATGAATAAACCAAAAGGACAAGTATGTAAGAAGTTCATCCTGCAGCTTTCAATTTTCATTATATACATCTCCTGCAGGGGCAATCGTTGTGATGTTGCAGCTGGTTATTTCTGTGGCCTGGCTCTCCCCAGAGATGGATGATGACAATGCAAACTTGAACTAGCAGAAGTGCCAATGTTTTTGCGGGCATATCTGTAGATAAATGGTTTACCAGGGGAGGTGACCCTCTGGAAGGTAGAGGATGTGAAGAGCACTGCAGCACGGCAGCAACTTTCTCAATTTTTGTTCCGTGCGTATCGGCTTTGTGGAATCTTGGAAAGTAACCCAATTATTTCTCATTAAAATAACCCAGAAATCTAGCAACAAGCAAGGTGTCATTGCTAAAACACCACCAGGAAGCTAGGCAAGCTCTTCTTGGTTTCCAGGGCCTGAAGTAGGCAAGGGAATCATTAAAAATAATGCATTACAGTGTCCATAAAGTTTCATGCAGTATATAATGGTCCATAGGGGCTTCACCTAGTTTTCCATATATGATACATACATAATGGTTACAGCTTCTCATTAACTTTCCCGTAACACTGAATATGCTTCTCTTTAACACCCCCTTCAGGCTTCACGTTATTTGCCAAGCGTTTCCTAATAAGCAGGAACTTAAATATTTATTGTGCTTGCCTCCTGTCCCCACCAGGCTAAAGAAGTTATTGGCCTCTCTCCTGTCTGTTTAATTTCCTATTCCTGAATGCTCTGGACAAAACCCAGCTCCGTCAGAGTCCCGTCCTCTTGCCGAGAGGACTTTCCTAGGGTTTTCCTACTCTAAAAGTCCACCCCGATAGTTCTTGTGTTTAAGAGCATGTCTGCACCCAGGGAAAGTAGCCTTGGGGTAGCACAGAAGCTCTTGCAGGGACCCTGGTCTTAGCAGCAGCCCGTGGCCCTTAGCTATCCCGAATAAGAAAGCCAAGTTGTCCCAAGAAGTCTTAAAGATGCCACCAAATCCTTTGTACCTATGGTTTCTCTGCATTTGGGTATCGGTGCTAAAACTGCTCAGGACTTGATGGATCCTCCATGGTGACTCAGTTGTTTTTTGCCCTGGAAAGATGTCTTTCAGGGCTTTGCACTGCTGATGGTGAGTTTTACCTGAGTTTAGATAAGTTAGTATTGAGGAGAAGTGATGTTTTTGAGCTGGCGTGGTCTGCCAGAGGAGTCCAGGACTAAAGAGGAGAAAGACAGTTACGGCTGCGCTGGCACCACGGCTTAGGAGCTTAGCTTTGTGGACGTGGCACTGATTTGCTGTGTTATTTTGGTCTCATTCAGGTCCCCGCCCAAAATCTGGGACTAAGAGTGTGGCTTTCCTACTGCTGCCGTAACTGCAGGCTTTTCTGAGGGGGAGCGAGCCTGTCTGTGTGCAGCACCTTGCCATGACCTTGATCAAAGTCATAGTGCTGCTGTGATACCAAATGATGACAAATAAATTCACCTTCATACGGTTTAGTCTAGCTGCCTTTGTTCCTTCATCCCCGATCCTCCCTGTGAAGGATTTTGTTTACTTTTCCTGAAATGGAAGAGGCCCTGTTACATAGTCCTCTTTCAAAAATAAACTTCTAAAAAGGAAAACAAAAGAGAAGGAACAAAAATCAGATGTTGTCTGATAATACAGAGCAGATACTGATCTTGAGTTCAAAGCAACTTGAACCAGAGGTCTGTTTAAGCGTAACACAAATTCTACCATTTTTGGATGGTTTGAAACTCTTCTCCCTCCCGTACTTTCAGAAAACAATCAAAAAAGAGAACTGCAGTAAAATTCTAGAAGTAAAAGCTATTGTTTTTTTTTTTTTTTCCTTTTTCCCCCCCTGCTGTCCTCTTCAGTTAGATTTATGCTCCACAGTTCACAAAGTCAGTTAGGTGCTATGGAAAAGCTGTATTTCATTTGACCTTCTGACTGTATTTTGACTTTAAGAAAGTAAAAATATCTGCTAAAGGCCAGGCTGCATCACTTTCAAGCCCAGGAACAGATTCTGGGAGAAAGAAAAGGGGTGAGAAGGAGCGAAACCCCTGTCCTGCTGTCTAAGGGACCCCAGAGCCATGGTGGCCCCCTCTGTGGGGCTGGGGCTCCCTGCACGCCATCCTCGCGCCCCTGCAGCTCCATGTGCTGTGCTGTGGGTGTGCTGCTAAGTTCATCGAGCTTTCTTTTGTCTTTATTTACTTATTGGCCACTCAAAATGTCTTATTCCTGTTTGGAGCTTGGAAAACCCGCCTGTCAAAATGGAAGGGAGCTCTCAGCAGTCGGTGACATGGGATTGAGCCGTGCTGGCTCTTTATGGAATCCGGATGCATTTACTTGATGGACTCTTCAGGCTGCAATGGCTCCGGAGGAGCCCATCGTGTCAAAAGGAAGGAGCTGCAGAGATGAAACACCCAGCGATCGTGAAAGCAAGTGAATCAACATAAACATCACTCGGTCTTCCTGCTCTGCCTCCCTGGAATGTGACTTTGTCTGCTGATGTCCCCGGGGCCAGCTGTGGCGGGTGCGCAGGGAGGAGCGTCCCACCGCTGCCGTCACCGTGTGTCACCGCTCGCTGCAGGCTGCCTGTCCTGCAGCCGGGTCTGTGGCTGCCGGAGCTTGGTGGGGAGAGAGAAGGGGCTCGAGCGTTTCTTTTAGTGAAGAGTTCGGCTGCTTTTTCTTGCAGATTGACTAAGGATGTGTGTTGGATTTTTACTAGTAAAGCAAGAATGAGCAATTAGAATCACACCTGAAGGAACAGTGTCCTCTCCTTTGCTGCTGTTTGATGTTTCAACGCACACCATGTAGCACGTTTTACTTTCCTTTTGGTTATCTGGGGAGGCTGATGTTGCCTCACAAGGCTTCCAGTGGCCAGAGTGTTTAATGCTATAACCTCACCGTTTCCTTTGCTGAAAATGGAATTCGGGAAATATGCCCGTCAGCGGCTGGGACACTGCTGACTAACTGGGTGGCACGTGGGAGTGCTCAGCTCAGTTTGGGTGACTTCAGGCTCTCCCTCGACACTGCTGCTGCTGGCCATGGGCCTGTACAAGGCGTTGAGGCTTCGTGGCGTGGGTTCATTGGCAAACGAGCCACTTGAGTGCCACTGACGTAAATACCTCAGTGGCATCAGCAGATGCATTTTTAGCAGTTTGCGGTTGCATTTCTGAAGTAAATAAGTAGTAAATGTTGGCTACTCCCCACCCCCAAATGGCCGAGGAGGATAAACGAAAACCTCTGTAATGCCAGAACTGCACCTTGTTTATCAATAATTAGGATACGGGTTCCTGGTGAAATGTAAGCTTTGTGCTTGGTTGACTCATAGGTCATATTTTCCATTCCTGTTTCCTGTTTAAGTGGATAGGTTTATATACTGTTCCTTGACCTAAAAATTTTCTCCGTAGAATGTACAGAAGGTGCAGTCTGAGATAATGCATCTTTTGGGACTGGAGGCTTGCTTTTGACCTCTATTTACATGATGTAAATCAAACTGGAGTAGACTTGTGAAAATAGGACAGGCAGCTCTTGCGTCAGGGGCTGTTCAGCCTTATCACAGTAATAACGCTGTGTAAAAATGCTAATACGTCGTATGGTTTTGCTATGGCCTTTGGTGATCAGGGAAGCGCTCTAAATATAAAAGAATTAGAGGTGATTGATGATTTCAGCCAGCTCGTTTGGATGTGAACTGGCAAAATTCCTCAAGATAAGGGGAGCTGTGCAGATTTACACCCACGGGGCAGGAGTGAACGTGATCTGGGCGTCAGCAGCCCCAAGGGCTGTGCCGGTTTACACGAACTGTGAATTGGACACTTTATTTTGAATGGTATATGGCTGGAAAAAACATTCCCATTGAATGAAGGATCAGCCGGCTCTCTTCCATGTCTCATTCCTCTCTGTGGTCCCGTGGCCTCGCCAAGCAGGAGTTTGCAGTGAAGCCCCGGTGTCGGGATGCAGCCGCCGCACGTGGTGCCTCCGGAGCGCCTCTGCTCGCTTGCAGCCCGGCAAGAAATCCCGTCATTTGCTTACAGCGCTGCTGAAATATTAATGCAGAACAAATCATCCGGTTTAAACCGAACATCAGAGCAAGGAGAGAGAAATGGTGTGTGCTGCTCTCCGTGGTTTGTAAGGAGAAACGTGCCTCCGCTGCGACTGAACGCTGCTGGCAGAGCGCCCCGGGTCGGGTGGGCAGCAGGGTCTGGGGCAGCCGGGGTGTCTGCGTGGGGACAGTTTCGGTCTCGAACCTTTCCCCAGCTTCCTCGGAGCTAAGGTGAAATGGAAAGAGGAGCTTTGCTATTCTGCATCGTTTGTGGCTGATTGGGAGGATATTTGGAAAATGTTAACTGCTCTTGGGACTTTTTCAAACAGACTGTTTAAAGTAGTTATTTTTCCCAGATGGTAAATATCGGAGACATCCTCAGCAGCCTGCTAGTAATAATAATACTTACATGGCACTTTACATTTTCAAAGCGCTGTCCAAGTAGCTGATTTGTCTTGTCTTTTGCAGTGATGTGTAGTTAAACTTGAAGGATATTGGCCTGAATTTGTAGCAGTTTATCAGCCACATCTGTGGGTGAATTTACTTTTCTGCTGTTTCACGCTATCTGAGTAAACTGATTTCTCCTGTGTATGTTGACATTGATTCCAGTCTTTCATCTTGGTAGTGAGGATGATCTCTAAGCAGAATGGAGAAGAAAGACGTCTTTCTGCCTATTGCACTACAAAAAAGATGAGCGCAGCTTTACAGAAAAAGGATATTCTTTTTTTTCAGCTCATATAATGTATAAGTGAACTTAGACTTTCTTAAAAGGAGCGTGCTTTTTTCCTGCGGAATGGCCTCCCTAACTCTTAGCCACATGCTGGCTCAGCGTGTGCGTTGCGTGCTCAGGAGCGGTTGCCGTGTTTGGTGTTTCCTTCAGCCTTGTTCCTCCCCCCGGACTTCTGGAGACGCGGGACGGATCGTTACCTTAAACCTGGACTCTGTCACAAAACTGTTCTCTGTGTTTCCTTCGTTTGCGGACCGGGGCAGGGCAGGGACCGGCAGCAGGCCACGGGTTCTGGAGGCAGTGGAGGCATTCACTGCCAGCGATGGCCTGCGCCTTGGTGCGGGGACGGGGTGGGTCAGGAGCGGGTTCTCCTGGCCCCCGAGGAGCGTGGGCATTGCTGTGCCGTGCCCTGGTTGCCCATCTGTGTGGCACGTGGACAGCCATGGCAGCTCTGTTGTGCAGCGCTCCAATGTAATCTCTCCAAGGGTTTTCTCCTCTCTAAAGGTCTTTAGAAAGAGCATTAGGTGCAGGCAGAGGGAATAAGTTTGCACACCTGCCTGCAATTAAGTAGTTTGTTTTTATGCACCTTAATCTTTCATGACAGTCGCAAGGACAGTCTGCGTCATGTGAAATTGTCATTAAGCCAAGAGCATAATGCTCATGAATGAAATGCCCCACGCCCAGCCCTACTTCCCATTTTCTGAGTGTCTCCCGTGCCCCTGCTCCCTGCCTCCCGCAGCTGTGAGCCCAGCATCTGAAAACCGAGCAGTGCCGAGGGCTGAGAAATGGAGTGTGGAGGCACGGGTGATGGGGGTGGCTTGTAGGAAGGGTGGAGGAAGGAAGAAAATATCCTTAATGAAAGGGGCCAGGGGAGAGAGAGCCAAGTTCCTAGAAAGAGGACCTTGCAAGGAACGCGCAGATGACATAAAAAAGTAATTAAAAGGAAAGCCCTAATGGGACGTTAGGGGGAGATGCAGCTGGAACTTGAATAAGCAAATGTAAAGAGGGAATTAAGTTTGTAAGCTTTCCTCTAAGGAACTGATGGGGAAAATACGGCAGCAGCTTCTGTTGATGTAAATCAGCATCGAGTCCATTGCTGCAGAGCTCTGGCTCGTGAGTCTGGTTCATTTTGTATTTGCTAGTCCTAAACCTTGAAAACACATGGGGAAAGAGGATGTGGCGTTTATAGAGGTGAGGTGAAGGACGCTTGATTCCAAAGCAAAGGATATTGAGTTCAAAAACGAAGTGAAACTGTCGGTAATGTAGTTTGCCTGGGGCAAATTGGTAGTTTGCTATAAGTAATATTAATTTAAGCGTATAATGCTTTAAATTATCTGGATAATTTAATCTGTGTGATTTTAAAGAAATAATTTATCAGCCCTGATCTTGAATAAAAATAAAATAAAACAAAACAAATGAAACAAACCCCTTCAATTAATATTAGCACTACTCTTTTACTCTGGAGAGTAATATACAGCAGAGACGTTTATTTTTAGCTATGAAGAATTTGCATGTGTGTTTCCAGATGTATTCTTAGACTTTGTACTGCTTAAAATTCAGCTACCACAGTATGTAGATCCGAATTTTCCTTTCCATAGTGTTTTGTCTCTGCCACTGTGGATATCTTTTTTTTTTTTTCTTATTCTTTTTTTCTCTTTTTTTTCCCAGCAAAGGTGGTGGAGGGGGGGTGTGATGATTAAGGCAGCCGGTAAGTCTCTTAGTTCCTCTGAACTTTACTCCCTCTGCGAGCAGTGACCTATTTAGATGAGGCCCTTTGATGGAGTTGGGCAGGTCAGGGGAGGTCAGAGCACTGGCCGTGCCAGAATTCCCACAGATGCAGGAAGCGAGGAACTTCTGGAGGATGCAGGGTGAACAGGCAGTTATTTCAGTACGTTCTTTCTCTCTGTGTGCATTTGTTCTCCTGCTAAATTCCTGAAACAGAGAGGGCCGGATCCTCTGCAGTGCAGAGAACAGCCGTAATGCCTCCGCCTTCTGCAGGCGGGTGGAGAGTCCCCACAGACAGCGGTCGGAGGACGGAAGGGGCAGGGTGAGGACATGGCAGCAGCGACGGAGCTCGGAGCTGGGTTCTCTCTGGCTCTGATACCCTGTTGGGTGGATCACTGGACGCTTACGCAGACGCATGCAAATTGCAACCCTGCTACCCCCTCTCCTCCTTCCCAGAGCCATCGGGTCCATCTCCTTCCTTACAGCTTCTTATCTGGAGAAAGGGGCTACACAGATGTGTTAGATCCTCCAACCTTTTTAATTTCTCTAATTGCCATGTGGAAGAAAGGGAAGGAGGAAGAACGGTTCTCTCAGCTTGGATGTCCCAAAGTAAAATCCCAGCTGAGCAGCTTAAAATAGATGGTCAGCTGGTTGTGAGGGCTGGAACTAGCCCGGAGAGCATGGCATCTGTCTCCCAGGAATGCTGCCTGGTCATCAGGCCGGATAAATTAGGACTAGTACTGGTCTGTGTCTGTGCGAGAGACAGACTGTTCTGAGGGTGGGGAGGTGCCCGAAATGTCGGCGAGGCTGGATTGCTCCAGTCCTCGAACATCTGCCTGGGAATCAATAATTCACCGATTGTGGAATCGTGGGTCTAAAACATTGATGTGGGGGTGTTGCTGCCTGCACACTGCCCAAGCAGCGCCTCCTCCTCCTCGGCCTGCCCCCAGAATCTCTGACTGGGAAGCTACTTTTAATGGTCCATCTAATAACTGATCCAGTTTAAAAAAGGCAGGGGGGGAAAGATTATGCCTATGATACAAGCACAATGACCAAGTCTGTATTTTCCCTTCTGTGCCTTTCCTCCGCACGCTGCCGCCTCCTCCCGCGGAGGCCGGGGGCTGGATCCAATGACAGCGCTGCTTTTCCTCAGATGCAGCACAAAACAGATTTTTCTAGTGGCTGAATTTAATCACTTAGATGCAGAACACTGATAGACTGAATCAATTTAATTCCTATTGCTCACGACTGGGAGGGGAGAGAGGGGAGGAGGAAGGTCATAACAATTTAGCAAGCAACAACTTGGCTTAAAAACGTAACCAGAAGGTCAGTCTTAGGGTTTTTTATTTTTAAACCTGCCCAGGCCAAGAAATGTGGCAACCTTAGGAGGTGGGAAACACCGCGCTCTGCGAAGTGGGGAGAGGTCTGAAATGCTCAGGCTGCTCCAGGGCTGTAGGATCACCTCCCATCAGGAAATGAAGCTGAACCCTTTCTTTTTTTTTTTGAGGGAGCTGCTGGAAAAGGTGTCTTATCAGTGGGCTGGGAATGTCTGAAATGGCGTGTAGTGTCTGAGCATCTCGGTGTCGTGTGTGTGCGCGCCTCGGAGCATCTCTGCCGAGGCAGCGAGTGCTGAGCTGCGGGGTTCTCGGATGGTGCCAGATCTCTTTGGGAGACTTCAGTTACCTGCTGCGGAACAGTCTTGCTCAAAGAATAGAAGGATTTAATTGGAAATGGAGCAGTCTGTGAGTCTTCTTTCAAAATAAGGCCTGGCTTTTCCTAGGATCTGTTGCAATTACAGTGTACCTGTTTCATACGAAGTCCAAAGCTGAGGGTTTGTTGGCAGGGGTCTTGTAGTGCCTTTTCTGTGTCTGGTGGCTCAGTCCAGCCCCACACCTGCGATACAGCCTCTTTCGTGCCTGGTGCTTTCGGACATGATAGCAATTTCAGTGATTCCAGGAGATTAAACTCCTGCGAAGAAAAGGTCGCCAGGATTCACTCAGGTAAGCTGTTGATGTTGGATTTGTCTTTTACAAGTATCCATCTCCTCCCAGGAGAAGCCTTAGGCGCATCAGCCTCAGTGCCAGCCCCGGGTGGCATTTCAGAAGGACCTTTAACAGTTTCTCGCACAGCTCTTACCCAGATGGGTGCCACAGGGTGTGGGTCTCACTTCTTTGGTGGGGATTACTACCTCAGCAGTGATGCTGTGCCGTCCTTCGCAGGGAAACGGCCTGCCTCCACAGGCCTCCCCAGCTGCCTCCGGCTGGACCGGGCAAAGCGGCACAGCCCTCCATCCAAACGCCGCCATCGCCCGGGGGCTGGCCTCAGAAGCAGAAGCCCTTGTTCTGAAGCGAGACACACAGTAGTAGCAAAGAAATAAAAGCAAACTTGGCCAGCTTGACAGCAAACTTGGTAGCCTGCCACAGCCATCGGCCCATATGCACAATGGTAAATAAAAGCTGTAGTTGAATTTCTTTCAAGTTTTATATAATATTTGTTACAGTATGGAATGGAGGTGGGGGGGGAATCCCTCTTACGAGTAGTTCTACTAAAAACCAGACCTGAACCTCCCCTTTGTTAAGTAGTTGTGTAGCAGGGCAGCAATGCTGCTACGGAGGAGGGAGCTCCAGTGTTCGCTGCAGCCTCTCCGCTGCTGTGTGCGGCTGCGGTGCCTCTGACGACAGCCTGGTGCTGCCCGTGTTGGGCGAGAAGTGGGCGGCTGAGGGGAGCCGCACAAGGACGCGGCGTTGGGTACCAAAGGCTTTACTTTTACTCGATATCCCGACAGTTATCACGGCGGCGTTTGCCTGCCTGCCCAGTCTGCTCTGCTCGCTCGGCTGAGCAAGGACGTAAACCACGGCAACGACAGTGGGAGCAGAAGGGGAGGAAGTTCGACTGCGCTAAGCGGTGGTCAACTTAAAAATAGACCCGTCTATTTATAGCGTTGGCAGCACGCTGCTGCCCCGCCAGCGAGAGGTACAGGCTGTCTGCAACTGCACCTTATACACACACGTTTGTGGGCAGAGGGGATGGTGTGCGTGCTAAAACACTGTCCTGTGCTGCGGGGAGGCAGCACTCCCTGTGGTACGGCAGTGCTGGAGCGGTGTGATGCTAGGGTTGTTGCTCCATTGTTCTTCTTCCAGCCCCTTGTTCCTCTCCAGCACAAGCTCTTCACCTTGTCCACGTGCCTTGCCAGCTGATGCATGGCACGTGTGGCTACCGGCACAACCGTCCCACCAGCCCCGGGGCCAGTGCCAGGCACCTGTAGTGCCCGTGTGTGTACAGGGCATGGTGCAGAACATCGGGGACCTGGGGCGGGAGCGCAGCAGGGTGGGCGGCAGCACCAGTGCGAGCAATTTGGGTGTCTCTTTCTTTTTTGCCTGTGTTGTGAAATGCCCAGCGAATGTGTGGGTGGCCTCATGCTCTGTGGCTGCCGGCTAGGAAGGAGGTGTAATGTAAACAGGCGTTTAATTGCCACATGTCGATCGCAGGCGAGTCTTCCAGTTTATAGACGGAGGCAACACCAGAGACCAATGTTGGTTCAGTCGCCGTTTCGCAGCTTGGGAGAGGAGGTGGAGCAGGAGCGGGGGTTACCAGCTACGCAGAGAGGCCACACAAATTACCACGTTTCCTTGCCACTGTGTTTCTTTCCAATGGGGCAGAGCTGTGTCTCTCCCTGAACTCCAGTTGTTTCCTCATGGCCAGGAGGTGTTGGGCCTTGGCAGCAGGACTGGAAGATCCAAGGCAATGGCTGTGCCAAGGCTGGGCGGGCTGCTCGTCCCCAGCGCCGTGAACCGGGTGGTGTTTGTGATCCTAATTCAGCCCTTCCTTTTGTTCCTACACAGGTATCTTTGTTGTCATTGATATTTTCTGACCTGACTTCGGTTTTTTTTGAATGTAAGTGGAAAATGGGGATGTTTTTATCCTGGCTGGGAAGAGCGAAGGTAGCGGCTGATGGAGAGAGGCCCCTCACGCTGGCAGGTGAAGTGGGAAACCCACGGCTCGGGAGCGGAGGGAGAGTTGTGACACTGCTTCCATTGCAAACCCCTGCTCATGAAAATATCTGCTCCTAGATGGAACTTAATCTCATTGAATCTTAATTATATGGCGCCCCAGGACAAGGTTGTGATTTTTTTTTACATACGTTAAAAAAAAAAAAAAGATAAAAGGAAAAAAAGTGTGCGTAGGGACTGTTTCCTTTGAGATTGTCTGTCCAGTACTGAGGAATATGCTGTTCATTATCTGCTCGTTCATAATCAGTTTAATTCCAGGACCTGTCAGGCAGGGGTGATGCTTTTGTGGGGCTGGTGTGTTTGGACTGGTGCACTCACAGAATACAGGTTTGCTTGCGAAGCAGCAGCAGTCTAGCCTTTCCAGCAAATGTTGACTCTCTGCCTAAATGTATTTTTACCTAGAGGACCCTTTGCCTAAATTAGACATGAGGTTTCAGTAACATTTTGCGAGGGAGCTTTTTTCACTTGAAATGAAACCAACTGGTTCTATTCCAGAGAGCATATTGAGAGGAGATTAATGTCTTTCCATACACAATTCATATAAGGGTAGTTGTGGGTTTTGTTGTTTGTTTTGTTTTGTTTTTTTTTTTTTAATGTAAGAGTGATTTTATATTAATGTTTCAACTTTGGTCTGCCAATTCATGTTTGAAAACTGGGGCTGCTGTTTCACTCACTAGTGTACACTTAAGGGTAGAATTTCTGCTTTAGTTTTCAATCTCTTGAGCTTTTGACATTTTTTTATCACAACCTTATGCGTTATTTAAACACTTTTTTATTTAATCAGTTATTCTTTTAAGTGGGCTTAATTGTATAAAGATTATCATGCGTAAGAGACATCTATAATTAGGAGGGGGGGATTGGTGCTGTTAGACAGTGTTTTAGTGAAGAAAATTATAGTGTTCATAAAACTGTTTGGAGAATGGAGGCAGCATATATTAACACTCAACAAGTTTTATGTAATCCTAACAGAGGATTGACTCTTGCTCACTTGGATGAGTTTGGGCTGCTCCAGTATTTCTTCTACAAGCTTTGTCCTCTGCTCTCTTCCATTCTCTTCCTCTGCCTTTCCTCCTGGCACAGACGTGGAAACGATCCCACCTCTGCTATGCAAGGTTTAGTCCATTCAGTTAAATAGCAGGTGAGGTGCAATGCCGAATGCTCTGGGACTCCGCTCCTGGTCAGTGGCAAGCTTCCCAAACTCCCGCTCTTGCTGTGTTTTTGAACTGGACTAAAAGAAGCCAGCTCTGGTTTGGGGTTCTCTTCTATGGAGATAGCGAACAAAATCGAAATTGCTTTTCACTTGAAAGCAGGAATTATTTATATGGTAAACATTAATTGCTGATTTTATATTGTTTGAGCGTTAAAAGCCCGTGAAGATGTTTGACTTTGGCTGTTCCACTGCCTTGTGCTCTCCTGCTCCTCTGGCTAGTGGCCGGTGGCTGGTGGGGAACCTGTGGTAACTCAGATGGACATGCCCTTGGGACAGTCCAGGTGATTTCCAGCTGGAAGGATTCAGCAATGGGATGAACCCAAGGTGGTTTAAAGCCTCCTGGGCTCTTTCCAGACTGGGTTCTGAGCCAGCTCTCTTGAAAAGAAAATGTCACCGCTGGTTTTTTTTCCCACTAGCAGCCTCCTGTTAACAGTGTGCGTGTGCGAAAGTACAAATAAACGTACAGAGCTACTGTGATATTCCATATGCAGGTAGGTAATTTATAGGGAACAATTACTCTGCACATCGTTTGTGAGCTGAAATGAGCAGGAGAAGATGGTGTGCGCCGCGGCTTGGCAGCCTGCCTGCACTACCTGTATTGTGAGAATTTCTTCTCCCTCCATCTCTTCCCCTTCCCCATTGAAAATGACATGACACCGAGGGACTGTTGATTTCTGCTCTCCACATTGTTAATGAAAAATTCCTCGTTGGCTCCTAGTTCTCTAAATCCTTTGAGACAGCTGCAGCAGTTTAGATACTTCAGGAGCAAACATGCCAGCCTGGGTGATGTATGACGTTGTGAACTTTCAAGGGACAAAAGGGTAGGCTTTTGTTGGCCATAAAACCGAGAGAGGCTCTTATCCATGTAATTATTACATTTTCTGTAGGCAGTTTGCTGAGCTTATTTTGGTAACTCAGTACAGAGTTTCCATCTCAGATGGCATACAAGATTTATCATGTTTCTTAATGCTTAATAATTTTATTTTGAAGTTTAGATCCAGCTAGATAAGAGCCATGAGTCTTGATGATGCTAAATAAAGCCTTCTCATACGTTTCCTAGGACTCCAAATGCAGTCCCCATTTTCTTCTCTGCTGCGTATCTCTTTGCCAAGTTAAAGCCATTAATTTTGAGAGAAGGGAAGTATTATTTTAGATCACCTTGTAATGCTTTGTTGCCACATTTTATGTTCCTGGACAGCATGGTAGTGGAACGCTCTCCATTTATGAAGTGCAAGGTACAGATGGCGACTCATTAAAAGTTTAGTGATAATCACCCTTTCTATGGAATTACCACTTAAATCTGGTTAGTAGAGGAGGAGGAGTAGTGTCACAGAAACATGCTTCTTCTGGGTGATTTAAAAGCATATGGGATTGAGTGTTTTATGTGTGCCCCCTTGTCAGGAGTCCTCAGAGCAGATTGCCAGAATTGTTGCGCAGTTACTTTAATGGAGGTACAGGAGCTTTTCCTCCTGATCCCTTTGACAGTTGAGCTGTCTTCAAGTGCATTTTAAAGAAACCTCGTTTAAATACAGCTTTTTTTGCAGAATAAATGGAGGCAAGAACAAGCATGTGAGGCAGCTGGTAAGGAGCTTTTTGGTCATTTCAAGGTTGGGAAGCGTTCTTTGGGGAGTAATGCGTCATTGTTAGATGGCCTCAAAGAAAAAAAGGTACTTGCTTGTTTGTCCTCACTTGTGCAGATGGTAAGAGGAATGGTCCCAAGGGCTTGCTGAGAGCTTGGGAGCACTTGGGAGTTAGAAAAAATATTTGGATTCGAGTCTCAGCACTGTTGTAGATTTTCTTCGGGACTTTGAGTGAGTCACTTACTTCTTCTCTGCCTCGGTTTCTCATCTGTAAGATCTGGTTGAAGTGTCACTGCCTTTATTGTAGCAAAGTATTGCAGGTACGTGCATTAGGTGTCACGACGCATTTAGGTACGAGCAAGATTGAATATTAACTATGGGTAGGCAGGGTCTGGCAATGTATTTTGAGACTTAAAGGCAGTGAGTGTAACTGGTGAAGCCCCGACTCCCGGAGGCAGGTAGTGATATCTCTCCTCTTCCAGAGCGCTGCTTTCGGGCCCCATTACAGAGGGTACCGAGTAGCATCTTGAATATACCAAGAAATTTCAGCTTAGAGGTATCTGAAAAGCTCCCCAAGTAAACTACTTTTGTTAAAAATGTCACTCTTTTCTTGTAAAATACTGTTTTAAAATGGATTTCAAGGGTTTGGGATTTGCCAGCCTGGCATTCAGGATTCCTAGGCAATGCCATCCTAGGCCTTTTTCTGTATAGTGTTTTTCTTTCTGTCACCTGAGCATCCTTTTGTTACTTGTGTGTTTGCTGAGAAGAGGGCCTTTTATCTCATGCTTAAACAGCTTTGAGTCAGCAGAGGGGACGAGTGATGCTTTCTGGCGTTCCCTGTTCCTCCCTGTCCTCTCTCTTAACAAGGGCAGTATCTCCTAAGGAGACTTGTGCCCAGAGGAGCAGGGTGGGGAGGCTGGGAGAGGTCAGCACACCTTTGCACAGCACTGTCACATTACAGCACGCTTAGCAATTTGGCCCAACTTGAAGCAGATCAGCAAATTATCCCTTAGAATAACCGGAGTGATCTGCCTTGCCTGGGTAATGCAGGTACATGAAGGGCGGGGACCTTTTTTCCCCTGTTCCAAGGACTTGTGCTGAAGTGTCCCCGTGTCCCTTGGCTGCGCGGCTCCGCAGAGCTGGTTTTTCATGGATGTCACTGGAGGGCAGCCAGTGTCTGGGCGCGCTGTGCTCCCCACTCACTGCTCCTGCTCTTGGCTGCAGGTTTGCTGGCGTGTGTGGGGCGAGCCACCAGCCAGAATTTGGCTACTGTTTCCTCTGAGTCACATCTGTCTAGTCCTCCTAAAGCAAACAGAAAAGCTTTCCTGCTTTTGGTGCTGCGGTGCCAAGAGCTATGTTTGAGTCTGCTCCCTGCTTTGCTCTGGCTGCTGCGGTCAGATCGATGCCTGGTGGCCACACTAGCCAAGAGCTTAAATTTGTGTGCCAGGTGAGCGGTGGCTGCTTGGGAGGAAAAAAATAAGTAAATGTTTTGAACAGTTATCCTGCCTGCAGTCAATTTTTATGCGGGAAAACTGTGATGCAGGGTAGGACGCAGCAAGATCTCTTAAATACGGACCTTCCTCCTCATTATAACTATATTTGAAATGATAATTGTCTATTTAGTGTACTTAAATGAATCCCTGATTCTGTCCCTGCATCTAGCAGTCTGATTGCGGCTCAGTCCCCGCCCTGTACTCCACTGTCACTCAGCCGGTTGCTGGAGACTGGATTTAAGTGCCTTTAGGTGCTTTTTGCTTATCTTGTAGCTTGTGTTTTGCCTCATCCGTCAGCAGTCAGAGCTTTGCTGCAGCCCGAGCCCCTTCTCTGACAGCACTGACGTGACAGAGACAGCAGAGGTGACCAGGGCCATACACGCTCCCTCTGGTGCCGCTGCTGTAACGTACCCAGGCTTTGGAGAGGAGCTTTGCCCCTGCCCAGACCTGTCCTCCGGGCGCTGTAGCACGGGGCGAGGGCAGGACGTGGAGCTCTTGGGCCGGTGCTGCGGCGGGGCGCGATGGGGGTGCTCCCCTTGCTGCCCTAGGAGCAGCCTCGTTTGCTTTGGGTTTCAGCTTCAGCCCGACTGCTTTGGATTTCACAGCTTCATTTTCAAAAGGAGACAAGTAACTTTCTCTCTCATCTCCCCTTCAGCAGCCACTTGAGCTGGGAGTGACACTGAGTACGTGTTTCCTGGTGACTGTGGAGGCTGCGGCAGGTCCTGGGCAGCACCATTCACCACGTGTCCCTCTGCAGGAGAGATATGGTCTTGGGGCAATGCTGGGGGGGTGAAGTTGCACACAGGTAGCTTAGTATTTATTCAAGACTTTTTTCTAGCACGTGGAGTTACTGAGGTTGCACCTGGTGGTCTCTAACGCTCTGAGTTCATGTTGGGTTTGCTGGGCTGGGCAGCCTCCTGCCTTGGGGCTGTACATGTGCTGCCGTCTGCTCTCCTTGCCGGGGGTGTTTTACATGTGTCGTCTCAGTGTCTCCAAGAGAAATCCCTCTCTCCTGCAACAGCAATCCATCAGCTCAGCCTGGGCAGAAGCAGCAACATCGCTCCACTTGGTTGGTTCCTGGAAAATGGTTAACATTTCCAGACCAGTGACCGTCCTGTGGTGATGAAGGCTGCAAAAGCGGAAGAGTATTCCCAGCAGCTGCTCCGTGGCCAGCTGGTTTCCATGCCAGGGAAGGAGAGGAATCTCCGTAAGAAGTCAACAACAGTGATCCAGGTGACAGCTTGTGTTTTGTTTTAGGGGAATGGCAAGAGCTGGAGATTTCTCTCAACAGTCACAGACTTGCACCCAAAGGAGCCATAGGCTGTGTAGAGAGGAAATAACAGAGGCCCCTTTGCCACACCTGGATAGAAAATAGGGATTATAGTGGAGGAGACAGTGGCCAAGAGTGATCAGAAGGGTTTCCGCAGGACACCTGCAATTTCTTGTAAATGTGGGAGATAAAGTAGCCAATATATTTTGGGAAGTGCTTGAAAATAACTGGCCAGTTCTGTAGCTTCACCTCAGCTCCTGCACCCCCCCCCCCACAACTTCGCTCTTATGTTCAGCACCCTAAAATTTAAACGCATGTCATATGTCTGTGAGTTCTTGAGGGACCCCAGGACCGTCAGTAGCGCTGATGTGTGCTCGTATGAACTGGATTCAAAGGGAACTTCTGGTGAGGACACGGTGGGGACCTGACGGATGGGCTCATCCGTTGTCTCAGGAGCATGGAGGTGCAGAGGAGACCTGTGTGCTCTCCCGGGGAGCGGTGCCCACCCCAACCCACCACTGGCACCTCTCGGCTGGCGGAGGAGCTGACGCCGTGAGTTGTGGGGTGCTTTGAAGACACACGTAGGCTCCCCCCTTCCTGCGGTGGCTGGGAGAAACCCAGGCAAAGCAGATGAACGCAGGGTATTTGTATGCAGGACAGTGAAGAATAGAAGAATCCGCCCTCCTGGAAGGATATCATCTTTTAAACAAGGCACATTTGAAAAAAATACAATAAAATTTGCGTACATTTGTTCCAGTATAAACACACGTGCTCATCAGTGGCAGATGTGGAGGCTGTGGGTCTGAAGCAACATGCACGTGTGCAGCTGGGGCAGCGGGATGGGCTGAGCAGAGCTGCTCTTGGCTGCACGTCTTGGAAGTGCTTAGTTCTGCTTTATTACCACTCCCCCCCACCAAAAAAAAAAAAAAAAAAAAAAAAGAAAAAGAAAAGAACATCTGCTAATGCATAGCTTAAAAAAAGAAAGCTGCAAAGGAAAGCCCGCTCGCTTCACTGCGGCTGAACCCAGGGAAAAGTTCACAAAAGGGCAGGGGAGCTGTGCTGCGGCCGGGCTTTTCAGAGCGCTCTTGGTCACACCCTGATGCGTGTTTGTGGCGCTGCGTGTTTGGGTTTATATGCAGTTATAAATTGTATGTAATAATAGCAAATGCATATTAATTTTTAATAGAAATCTGTAACAGCTCATGATGCTGAAATATGGTGTCTCTGTCTGACAATTGCTATTTTTGGTGGAAACAAACCCTAAGGCCTTTGCGGCGCTTCTGTGTGTTTATAAACACTGCTGTCTGCAAAAGAGGAAATGTGTTTTTCAGCATCTCAATGCAGTAAGTAATTTTTCTCTCTGATTTAATGGAAAACTTCAAAGTTGATTGGACTACTCGTTGCAGCAGTTGTCTATTAAGTTCCCTTTTGGTCTTCTTGTCTCTTGAATGCATTTAGCTGCTAAGTGCACGGATACCAGGGGGTGGGAGTAATTTAAACAGAGAACCCCTCTGCTTTTTATATTCTTGCTCCAGCAAAAGTTTTGCTGTGGAATAATGATCTTGGAATGTGTACAGGAATGCACTCGGTATTGCAAGTACAACGTTTTGTTCGGTCCTTCAGAAGGAAGTCCAATTTGCCTTGAATTGTTTTGTGCGTATTTCCAGCAGACGAGTTCGTTTTCTCGGCGGTGGCTCTGTGCTGGAAGCCGTGCCGGCAGCAGCGTGTGAGGGTGCCGTGGGCTCCGGTGCCCTGAGTCAGAGCAAGGGCTCTCTGCCTTCTCCCGGTGCTTCCCCGCATCTCGGTCCCCAGCGCTAGCTTGTGTAATACTTGGCTGTTAATTGCTCCAGAAATCATCACTTTCAAGCTCTTAGTGGGGGATTTTTGTTTTTTCTGTGGCTTGTTTGTGGATAGCAGGAAACTTTGATGTAATTGGAGTGCTTTCATGCCAGGTGCTGGGCATTGCTCAGTGCTCCTGTTTGGTCTCGGGCACCTGTAGCTGCTGTTTGAATCGTCTCCTGCCTTTGTAGCAACTTTCTCAGTGGTCTTTGCAAATTCAAAAGCATTTTAACCTCTCCCAGGAGCACGAAGAACCCCAATGGCTGTTGCTGTGGGCCTGAGGATGTGTCTCTCATCCTTTTTCTGGTTACAGTAGTTTATCCCGGGATCCTAGTGAGGACTGTGGTGTGCTGGTGGGGCCATTCTGTGGGCGCCGCTGTTGGACGAGGACAGGGGTGCTGTGCTCTCAACCGCTGCGAGCGTATTGACCAAAACCTCGTAATGAAATAGATCTTTTTTTAGGCTGAATAATTTTTATTTGGCTTGGTACCCAGCAGCCCTTGGCGGGGCTGGGAGTGCTGGACTGGTGAGGGTGGCAGGGCACAGTGGGGAAGGGAACCCTTTGCCGGGCTCAGCACGAGGTGGGGTGAACAGTTTAAGGTGGCTTCTTGAAACCCAGCGACTCCTCTGTAAGGTGTCAGCTCTCAGTGTGTGCAATAGAAGGGCCTTCTGATATAAAAGGAAAATGTGTATAATGTGTATAAAGCTTTTTATGAGCACGGGTGAGCGTCGGTGGTGGTGGCAGGAGTTAGAGTGGCCGGCAGAGCGGGGGCTTCTGACCTGGCTGGCCAGGGCTGGGGCAGAACAGTCTCCATCGGGGGTTCAGTTGTCCCCAGGCAACCACGGTGAATAGGCACACAGCACGTGATTTATGTGTTTGGGAATTACCTGTTCTTTTGCCCCGCCGTCTTCTAGCTTTTACTTAATTTCAATGAGTTGTTCACTTTGCCTGGAGATGAGGATTCCTCTTAGTTGTTTTTCTAGGAATTGTTCTCTCCCTATTCCTGAAAATCAGTCCCGAGACTGCTGGAGACCAATAGCTCTAGAGAACTTGTGACTGTTTACCAGACACTTCAATCACTGCGGCGGCAGTTGCAGGGAGTTCTTCAGTTTCTGCTGGGTTATCTGCACAGGCCCGGCTTTTATTTTCACCCTGACAAAACTCTGCGAGACTCTCCCCGAATGCCAGGGGCAGATGCCAATAGCCAAGATGCTCCTGCGTTTCCTGGTGGAAGGGATTGGATCTGGGTACCAGACTCCTCGCTTCTGCTCCAGCTTTATTGGAGGGGAGGGCTAGCACGTGAATACCGAATTTTTCACGGTGTCGGTGAAGGCGAAGTCTGCAAATACCCCATATGCATGTAGCTGTGGCTTGTCGTTTATTAGACTATCAAGAGGGTTTGTTTTCCCAAATAACCCTCTGAATTATTCTGTGTAATTAACTCGTGAACTTATTTAAAATGATAACGGGGCAGGGAGGAGGAGAGGAACCGTTGTGGAGCTTAGTAAACCGATAGTATTGCCTCACTTTTCCCCGCTGATCACAAGGTCGTCTCCAACAGCTGTTCAGGCGTAATTAGCCAACCCAGACTTCATGGTTTGAACAATTGAAAAATTACAGGGGTCAATGACTCGGTGTCTTAAATTTTAATAAGTACATAAAAACAAAGTGCTGAGTTATTAAAAATTAATCCTGCTAAGTGGTTGTTTAGGCTTTTTGGAGCTGGAAAGCCTAAGCGTGTCCATTTGTCCACTGGGGCTGGAGGAGCGAGGGTGGTTATCTCTCTGGCCTGCGCTGCTCTCGGCAACAGTTTAATGGGAATGTTAAGTTTGATTATTAATTTAATCAAGGTCATATTTTATTTATGCAGAAGTAGAATGAACTGTGGCCCTCAGTAATCCTTTCTCTCCTCGCTAGCTCAGCCTTTGTAATTCTTATAAGCTGCTCACACGAGCAGAGTTGGGATATTCACACAGTCAAGTGGATATTGTGCAAGTGTTGATTATAGCGCGCAGCTCTGTCTCTTCCTAAGTACAGAGATGTCCTATTAACATGGAAGGTAAATCTGTCAGCATTAACATTATAAGCCTAATTTCCCTCCCCCCCCCCCATTTCGGGCCTTTGGATCTTGGTTATAAAACTTGGTTCAGAGCTTAAAGCATGGCAAGCGTGCTTTCTTCTCTCCATGCATTCTTCAAAAAGCATTCAACCGTGGTGTTTATACAAGAACAAATTTGGGAACTTTTGGCTGCTCTGATTTTACAGCTTTGTGCCTGTGTGCTCTTCTGTGAAGCCATGAGAACTTGCTCCAAAAGAAGGCGAACCCCTTCTCTGACCCACCTGGCATTGTTTTCAGAGGCAATTAAATATAAACGGTATGCAAAACAGGGAGGATAGGTTGAGCCTGGGGGTGGGTTTTGGAACGAGACGTTTATTTCCTTAAGTTGTGGGCAGGAATTCATAAAGGAATCCAATGAGAATATTTGCTTTTATTTAAACATAGAAGTATTGGGAAGATGCATGCTATCGGATTGCCCCAGGGATAGATGGAAAAATCATGAGGTCCATTAGGCATCTAATCGGAATTTTGAGTTAGCTGGAGATAGGATATTAGATCTCTTTCGTCCATCCTGAGCACAGGCCTTTCAGTTAGCCAAGGTCATTGCAGACCAGCGTTCCAGCCTGAATTATGTGACTTTTTATATAGCAGTTTTTAAACTTTCCTAAACAATAGCTCCAGTGAAAACTTTGGGGACCTCTTGGTCAAGGTCCCTCTTGAAGGAGGAGAGAGGTGGGGAAAGGGACGTCCCGTGGCTGGAGCTGAGCTTCACGGTCCTGGTCTCTTCCCTCCCAGCATGACCTTGAGCCGCTGCGATGCTGAAATCCACAGCCAGGAATATTAAGATTAAACTGATGCTGATTTTTGGTTTCTGTAATTCACTGGGCCATAATTTATGGCTGTAACTTGCAGCTGAGCAGCGTCCATGTGAGCCTGCTGGCAGCCAAACGTGGGGGACGGCGGGGTGAGGAGGCTGCTCGCAGCCAGCCCCGAGGAGTTGCCCTTTGTCACCCTTCATCCTCTGCCAAATGTGTCCCACCGCACAGCAGGGCCATGGGTACAAGTGCCGGGGAGGTTCGCAGGGTCCCGAGGTGCTCTGCGTTCGGGCTGGTTGATAAATAAGGCATACGACCCACCGGCATCATGGTGCCTCCCAGAGCAAGGAACCTGCAGAGAAAAATATTACTACTTTTGAGTGACACAGGGTGACAGTGGGGACAAGAGGTGGGTGCCTCTCCAGACCCCTTTCTCCACACCACAAACAAACTCTGGGTTTTTTTTCCCCAACCCATTAGTAAGGAGTAGAGCAGGAGATGGGCGGGAGGCAGGGCTGCATGGGGAGGGTCATGGACCTTTCCCCCGCGGGGCTGTCGTTGGCATATGGTCCTGTGGGGAGATGCTGAGTGGTGACCACATCCCTCTGGAGCTGGCTGCATGGACCATCGCCTCCTCCCCAGCATCGTGGCTCCCCTCAGCCGCCCGCGCCCAGCTGCCTTTAACGGTCTCTCCTTTTGTAAGCAGCGAGGTGAAAGAATAGCAAGAGCCTTATTAAGATGTTTTTAGATAACGTTTGCTCAGCTGCGAGCCAGCAAAAGATTTTTTCAGAGTCTATTAGGCAGCCAGTGCTATTGAATCGTAAGGTTGATTTGAAAAATTGGCAGCTAATGGTTTACAACTGGAATAAATTTCCGGAAATTGGACCGCGGAGAGAAACTTCTTTCTGTGCATGTGTGTGTGTGTGTGCAACGTGCTGGTGAGCCCGCGCCCCTGCGAGGGGCCGCTTCGCGCTTCAATCACCGCCCGGGATTTTTCCCTTCTAATTAGGGAACGCGAGGAGTTCAGATCAGCTTCTATTCATTTCTCTGTTTTGACAAAGCTGTTTGATGGCGAGAGGGCTGCTGGGGGCCAGACTCTCCTCCTGGCTGGAGTCTCTTTCTCCCTTTCCCTCCTCCTGCCGCGTTTTGTAAAGGCCAAAGCCTGAGAATTCCTGAAAAATTAATGGGGCCTCAATAGGTGCTTTGCATCCGCTGCTCCCCCCTCTCCCGCACCCACCACGGGTCACCGCTGAAAAGTTTGCAGCATAATAGCTGCGCAGCAGCTGCTCTTTTGTATGTAAATATGACCTAAAGCGGTGTGGGGAGCCCCTTGGCCACTGTCACCCCAGAGCCTTCAGACCGACGGGCTTCGGGGCTCTGAGATGCTCCACTGAGATGCCGCAAATGTCACCGGCAGCTGGATCCCCATCCCGCTCTGTGGGTGCCGCCATCTCCTCCAGCACCAAACGTAATCACCGTGCTGCTAAATAATTTAAAGAGCTGCCTCGGAGGAGTTGGGGGTAGGGGAAAGGTCTCTGCCTTTAGAAAACATAAAGTCTCTCGTTTTTAGTGTTTGAAATATTCAGAAGCATCCTGGAGGGCTCTGAACTCATAAGTGCCTGCCTTTTCTCCATTATAGAGAAATCCTGCGTGGTTTTCATTACTGTTATTATTACGCTATTTCCAGTTAGCTGGTGCTTGTTTTCCAGCCTGGCTTTAAAATGCAAAGTGCTGGGGGGGCTGCAGTTTCGCGTCGGACCTGACTCTCTAAGTCTGTGCTGGCTTCTGAGGCTTCTGACTGTACCTTTTCCACCAGGACGGACACTTGCTGCCCTGTCCGGGCTTGGTGCTTGGTTGAGAGCGCTTAAGTTAAATCTCTCTCTTCTCCTTTCCTTGAAAACTTAAAAAGTTTCCAGTTTGCTCTAGTAACTACTTGCTTCATCCGAAAAAAAAAAAAAAACCACAAGAAGCAAAGCCCAACCCCGAGCGCTGAGCCGTGTTTGTCATCTTGTGCCTCGCAGGCCTGGGAGGGGGCTGTGGGCTGCGGTCCTGCATCTTCTGCGCTTCCCAGCACTTCACCTTCTGGATTCCCAGTGAAGGTCAAGGGCCTGCCTTTTTCACTAAGTAGGTTGGGCTTGTTTTTACTCCCTTTGTTAATGTAACACCCCCCAAAGGAAAAAGCAAAATAAAGTGAGAAGTCTTCTCAATTTGGCAGTGTGTAAAGGCTTTTTAAAGCTAAACAAGAAAACCAATTATTTTTCTAACTGCTTTACTCCTTCAAATCTTTCACTGTAATGGAGATTTAGAATCCATCACTGTTTAGCTATTATTTCTGTGTAAACAGAGTCATGCCCTATTGCACCAAGCAAACAGTCAATTTTTTCCATTATACTTAGCTGCAAATAACAAGGGTACAGAATAGATGACCCGTTTTGGAGCATATTTTTCTCCGTGCGGTGCTCTGCGTGCCCGTGTCCCCAGAGGAGGGTGCGGAGGGGTTAAGGCATTGCCCGGACTTTGCCTGGCTGTGCTCCTCCTCGCGCTCCCTGGGCTTCTGCCGGTGGTCGGGGCTGAGGGAGAGTGACTGTGGTCCCCACGGTGCTGCTGTCCTGGAGCTGC
This sequence comes from Larus michahellis, assembly GCF_964199755.1. Classification (NCBI taxonomy): domain Eukaryota; kingdom Metazoa; phylum Chordata; class Aves; order Charadriiformes; family Laridae; genus Larus; species Larus michahellis. Next base: position 8,474,609 of record NC_133902.1, on the reverse strand, counting down.
GGTGGCAGGTCCTCCATGGCCACACAGGGCTGCTCCTGCTGCCTCTGCTTAGGCAGGTCCGGTGACTTTTGAGCCCTTATAGAATCGTAGAGTGGTTAGAGTCAGAAGGGACCTTAAAGCTCATCCAGTGCCACCCCCCTGCCCTGGGCAGGGACACCTCCCACTAGACCAGGTTGCTCCAAGCCCCGTCCAACCTGGCCTTCTGCATAGGCAAACTTGGGGAGTTAACAGCAGCGCAGTAATTGCACCCACACCCCCGAGCCTGGAGATGGCTTGTCATGAAGAGCTGGATGTCCACGGGGAGCTGTCACCAGTCCACGGGGAGCCGTCACCGGGGCTGGTTGTCTTCTGCCCTCATCCCCACTTGGTGGGAGCTGCTGCAGGCAGGGGCTGCTGCCTGCACCCTCCTGGCTGCTCTGGGGTCGGGACCATCACCTAGAGGCGACGCAGGGTGCAGGTGTCCCTGGGGGGGGGTTCCCTGCCTGGCTGGGGAGCAGCCAGGGCTTGGGAAGGTTATTTTTCATTCTCGTGATAGTTGGCTACGTCTGACTTTTATTTAAATGCAGGAGACTCTCGCAGGCGATGTGTGTGTTGTGTGAAAGTGTAGCGTGCAAATATGTAGCCAGCAGCTGTTTTTTAAAATTAAACAGACACTTGAGGTTAAAAAATCCGCAAGTTCAACGTTCACTTCCTTCTGTGTTATTAAGTTTGGATTACATCCAAAGATTTCCTAATTTTATTTTATGTCATTGAGTTTGTTTGTTTACATTTTGCATTTCATTCACATTTCACTCTTGGGTTTTGCCTTCCAGCTCAGGCGTCACTACTGGGGAGCAGCATTGGTGTTGTAGGATTTCAAAGTGGGGTTCCACATACAGAAACTTACTTTTATTTTATGAATATATTTTTCTTTAAAACGCATTTAGTGCCGGGCAGTAGCTGCCGGTGTCGGGGGTGGTCGCGGTGTGCCGGTGGGGCACTTGCCTGGCCGCTGGCAGGGGAAGGTGACTCGAAGGTGTAGAGCGGGATCCAACTATCTGGCATGACCGGCTAGAAATGACAGGGAAGACTGAAATAATAAAGTGTGATAAATTAATGGAATAAAACCCTGTAAGGGACTCATTAAAAGCAATAGTTTTACGAGGAGGATGTGAGGAGGATTGGACTATGAAGGAGAACCGGCTCCACCGAATTCCCAGGTATTTCAGCTGAAGAAAGGAAAGTGCTGATGCTTTTACACCAGACCTCACCTTGGTCGCCTGTCATTAAAAGCAATGAATCCTGGTGGGGAAGTTCCAGCAGCGGGCTGTTAAGATGATTGAGGGAAAGGGAGGGATGTGGGAGAGTTGTTCGGTCCAGCAGAAGAGAGGGGGCGATGCCTCTGCCGCGGCGTCCCGGGGGTTAAGCACCAGGCAGAGCTTTGTGTGACTGAGGAGCAGAGTCAACAAGAGACCCAGCGGAAGTAAGATTAATAGATTTAGCCTGCAGGTTGAAATTAAGTTTCAAACTATCAGTAAGTGAAAGGGATAACGTATACCGTTGCTTAAGACAGTGAAGGACTGGAAGATACAGGATGTCCCTTCAGTGCTGAGTTCCCGTGACTTTCACACTTACATTTCATTCCTCTTTTATGGTGTTTGACTTGCATGACCAAGAAAGGACTCCTTTCTTTTTTTTTTCTTTTTTTTTTTTTCCTTTAAAAAATATTTTATATATAGCCTGTTCCCAATTGAGGCTTTTATTTGAGAAACAAATGCTTTTGGTTAGCTTCTGTATGGAATACATCCAGCTTTAAACCTTTGCCATGAGCAAAATTCATTGACAGCAAAAAAAATAAAAACAAACATTCCCTGAGATGGGGCACTTTTGTCTGTGGGCCAGTGGGAATTAGTTTCTTTAAAGGAAAATAATATTGATATGTTTATATATTTATGTATATATATAATAGCTATGTGTATACACGCACATGTAGACATTCCAGACCACTCTCTGGGCTTGCCCTGAGCTGGGGGGCAGCAAGGGCAGAGCACGGCTGTGGCCGTGGCTATGGGGCTGTTGCCGTGGGGCCGTGGCCGTAGCTGTGGCCAAGGGACCCGCGTGTGCAGGGCACTGGCGTGGGGAGGTGGTGTAGAGCCCTCCTGGCTGCAGGGAACTGGGGAAGGGCCTTTGTTTGGAAATGAGAAAATATCTTTCTGGCGACGGTTGTTTGCAGTAGTGGAAGGGGAGGGATGCCTCTCTCTCCAGTGAGCCGCTGGGGCTGCTCGAAGGCCCTGCCACTCCCGTGTCTGCTGGTGCTGGCGTGGTTTGATGGGGGAAGCTGCAGAGCCGGCCGAGCTTCGAGGCACTGAGTCATCCGGAGAAGTTGGGGTTTTTATATTTTTTTGGTGATGTGGGCCGGTGGGTTGGTTTGTTTGTTTGTTTCTTCAGCTGTCTGAGCTCAGGGGAGCACAGATCAAACTGGAATCTCATGGGTAGTTGTGTCCTTCTCACGCAAACCTGTTTTCTTCTTTTTTTCCCTCCCTTTGGGCACAGGAAGAGCTCGCTCCAGTTTCCCTTTCTCGCTCCTCCCTCGGCATAACCAGGCAGTGCCTGCAGTCGCTGCTTTTGCTAAACAGCGTCTTGTACCAGAGAAGGGGGAAGAACTGAAGTAGCCCTTGTTTAATCCACCAGATGTTGTTTTCTGCCCTTAACTGATCTTGAACAAAGCAGGTGCTCCAGGGGAGGAGACCCGCACAAATCTGTCCCCTCACAGCACCCCGTGACAGCCCTGGAGAGCTGGGGCCGGGGTGGCCGAGGGGTGAGGAGGAGCAAGGGCAGGCGGAGGAGCATCTCCTCTGGTTTGTGAACCGCAGATCTGCCAAAGGCTCTGCGCTGGACAGCTTGTTTCTGCTGCTTTTCTCCTCTCTCCCCCCCCGCCTTTTTTTTTTTAATTCCGGAACAACATATTGAGGGTTTTGATTTGTTTTTGTTCTTGCTTTTGTTTTTCCAAAGCCGTGAACATGTTTTAGACAAACATAATGAAAAAATTTAAAAAAATAAAAGGAATGGAAATAACCTCATATAAAGTGGCAGAAACCCCCCCCACTATCAGCATCATCGGCTGTGCTCTTGACGAGGCGGACGCTCTTGCAGTGCGTCAAAGACACTTAAATTTGCTTCATCGGAGAGCCCCTGTGTGGAGGCAACATCGCCATGCTTCCGCTGCTGGTGGTGTACAAAGAGGCTGGGGTGGTCTGGGTCTTGGGTTGTGGTTTGGTTTTTGGTTTGTTTTCTTCCAGGGTTGTTCTGGTTGTGATTTTTATGGTTGTTTCAAATCTGCCAGGCTTTTGATAGAGCGTCTTCGACAGAGCAGCGGGAATAGGAACAATAATTAAAAACCCTCAACCCCACACAAACCTCCCACCTCACTTTTGGTAGATTTTTTTCCTTCACTGAATGGTTGGAAGAATTGGGCTGCGTGGGTTGCTTTGTCTCACTTTGGTTTCCAGTATATTAGCACCTCACCCCGTGGCAATGCTGTTTGTGGAAACCCGTTTGTTCGGAGGTGTTTACAGTGTGGATTTTGGGCCCTTGAAAGGAGGGTCGTTTTCTGAACTGCCTAGAGAAGCAACTGTCTTTTATCATGGTTATTGTTTGAGAGTATTAATGAACTAAAAAACATCCTGTCAGAAGAATCCTCAGCAAGATGTTTATATTTTTTTTAAAAGGGAAGCAAAATTGTTTCTTCTCTTTTTTATTAAACAATAGCGTAGGTTCAGACACTGTTCTGGTGAGTCTTTAATTGGCACAAAAGGGCAGTTTAGCTTCATTTTAAGGAAGAGTTGTCAAACAAGCTGGAATTGTTTGCCACTCGGAAACATATAGAGCTGTATTCTGTGATTTGCATCTTCTTTTCAGCCATTAGGTAGTGCAGCAAGTTACTTCATTGGCATGAAAAGAGCATCTAATGAGGACACTTCTCCAGCTCTGATGCTATCCCTGCAAGAAACAGAGTTCTTGACAGAAATGTGATGTCTGGGCTGGAGACGGCAGCTGGAATACCTGCTTTCGGGGCCAGGGGGCTTTGGGGGGTGGGTGCTCCCTGGAGCAGCAGGGACGTAATGAGCCGGGCTGTAGCATGCTCCACGCTAAATACAGCCCAGGCCTGCGGCGTGCCATTTGCTTTCCCCATCCCCTGCATCTCTGAAGATTATAAAACCCCAGATCTTGTTTTGATCAGCATGTGGATGTTCTGGAGCATCTTGAATTGACTCAAAGCAGCAAGAAATTGATTTTTGCAAAGAAGCTTCTTAAATGAAAGAATTACATTATGTAATTTTTATTTTTTTTTAAAACTCCATGTGGTAATTCACAGTAATTCCTTTAAATTCCGCTGTGTATCTCTTGTATAACATAGTGGTTTGAACTGCTACTGGAGTACGTTTCATTAAACTTATTTTCTTCTTGCTGGGTGTTTTCTGGGGTTCTTTCTCCTGGTTGGAGAGCCGATACCATCCCATGCTGCAGACCCTCGCGTTGTTCGGTGGGTGTGCAGGAAGGGTAAGTGTGGTGTGTGCGTGGTAAAGGGTGCGTGCGGGTGGCCCTAGATCCTCTGAATGTAGCTGCTGCTGGTGGCTGCGAAGCCTGGCAGGTCCGTGGATGCTCGGCAGAGCTGCTGCTCTGCTGGTCAGAAATGGGTCTTCTTGTCATGTGTGGTTGGTCTGCTTCGTGCCTCTGCTTTGAAAATAGGCCGTGATCAAATACACAAGTAATTAAACTGGAACCCCTTTTTAAAATTCAATTTATTTATTAGGAGAAGAGAACACAAATAAGAAGCGTTGTGCTGCAGCAGTAGGAGGTTTCTCCTCCAGGAATGGCAGAGGGAGGCTGCGGTGGGCTGTCCTGGACTTGTACCCAGGGAGGACAGAGCACCCTGGGGAAGCTCTGGGGCCAACAACACAAATGCCAGCCCGTGGGTGACGGCACCAGGTTTGCTCAGTCTGAAGGGTCCCATGTAAATGCTGGCTAAAACCCATCAGAAACTGAGGGATTCTTCTCCCCCAGGTTGTTAATTTAACCTTTTGTTCTAATCCCTTTTGTTGGGCTGATGATTTAGCGAAAGCCCAAGGAGAGAGGGGAGCACTGTTACTCTTCACGGGTCAGGACGGGCACTGCCGCTGTTGGGTGGGGGGCAGAGCCGAGGGCGCTGGAGGGGAAAGGCAGAGCGTGCTGGTGGCAGTGGCAAGCGGGGGCACAGCGCGGCGGAGGAGGAGGGTGCGGGGAGTTGGAGAGGGGCTGGGGTTAAGTGGCCCCGCCGTGGCAGTCCGCTTTCCTCCACGATGAACGCGCACACTGGCACTTTCAGAGTAATTACGGAGAGTTCTCCATTTTCCCGGGGATTTCTTTCCCGGTTTGGTTGCTGGAATGCAGGGCGTGCTGTGGGCCAGGCTACGGGAGCCTAATTAGAGCAACGCTGTCAGCACTGGGGCTGTGTTTGGTAATTGGCACCGTGCAGATCTCACGGGCGGCCCCTTCGGCAGCTGGCCTGGACCTTCGCAAGTGTCGTGTGTTTTCACGTGCAGTGTGGCACCAGCCATCCTGTGGCCCAACGCGTGTCCTCCAGTGCGGCACGAAGCGGAGCGCCGGCTGGCGGTCGCCAGCTCTTGGAAGAAGCTCTAAAACCCCAATAGTTGGGCGTTTGCAGCAAACAATGCACCAGCATGTCGTAACCTTTAGGTTAGCTGGTAACAGCAGAGGTCTGTCCTTTTGGTTTCATTGAAGTGCACAGCAACCTTTTAACGGCGGAGGAGCTGCGGCGGCTCTTCCAGAGCCGGGGACTGACGCCGCTTATTGATTCGGGGGAAAGGGGCACCCACTGTGAGTTCAGCTTCTGCTGCTTTATAGCACAGAATTAAAGCTTCCTGGCAGAATAAAGAAGGGTTTGACCTAAGCCCTCTCTGCTGCCATGCTCATGCCTTGAGTGTGTCCCCTCTGGGACATCCCCGTGCCGGGCAGGCGCTCGGCGGGGAGCAGTTCCTCCCAATCCTGCCCACCGAGGCACTGCACTTTCTGCTCCCGCTGTCTCCTGGTGAGAGCTGTGTTAAACACTCACTCAAGTCACCAGCAAAAAATACCCCTTTTTAAAGGAGGCAAGTGGTTTAATACCAGCAGTTGAGAATTTTTCTTGAAAAGCCTGAAGAGAAGTGATGTTGTGAAAGCTCTCAGTGGTTGTGGTATGATGGTGGTGCTCGGTAGGCTCTGGGCTTGTCGACATGGGGCTCCTCTGGGTGATAGACCATCAGCGTGTCCTGTGCTGAGAGCAAACCCTTAATTCAGATTTAAGCTAAACAGTGGGAGCGGGTAACGTTTATTATTCCTACCTTATTTTCTTAGAAAAATAATTAAGCTAAGATCCATTTTATTTTATGGTCTTAAGAAGATGCGAAACCTTTCCTAGAGGAACTGCTTCTGTCCTGAATGACCATGGACCTTTGTGGGCAATGGTCAGTGCCGGGGGGCTGGTAGAGCTGGGCTGGGGGCCACGGAACGTCCCAGTGCCAGTCCCAGCCCAACCACATCAAGGTGAGCTGCTAACCTTGCAGGAGTATGGGGTAACGCGATTAATGTTGGCGAAGTGCTCAGAAGGGTCTGTGGCAAATGCTCTGGTCCCATTACACCACTGAATTCCTTCGACTGTGTTTTTTGCCGGCAGCGGGTGTCTCTGACAGCCTGAGCCCTGGCTCCCCATGGCTCAAGAGCGCTGTGACACCCACCGCGCAATCCAGGGGGATCGGAGCGGAGCGAGGAGCTTTATTTGGATGGAGACAGCTTTTAGATCTTGGGTTTCATTTTGCTGCTGTTATTGTTGTTTTCCAAATTCCCTTCCAATCCATCTGCTCTCCTGACATCCTTTTTATGTTGTTCAGAAGATGGGGAAGCAGTTGCATTGTGAGTGCGGTCAGGTCAAACTCCTCACTTTTATCTCTGCTCTCTTGTAGGTGATGGGTATTTGGGGAATAAAACGCTAAGAGCAGGGTTTAACAAGCCTTTGTTTGCTATTGTCCAGCTGTGCTTGAGACAGCAACAGAGATGGGGAACAATAAACAGTGAAAGGAAGTGGAGATTTTAAACAGAACTGTTTCTTTTCTTCCTATTCCCGTGTTCCTGGAATCTGACACATTTTGCTTCTTTAGTCCCAACTACGTTAGTAAAAATAACAAGGCAAGGTGCGTTCAGTGCAGGTCAGAGCAGTTGTGGCTTTGGCTGTTGCTTAATTATTTTATGCATATATCTCCATTTATGCGTATGTGTGTTTACGGGGGGTGTCTGTATGTTCTGAAGGTGCTGAAGAAGAAGAAATTACGTTTAGTGACTAACCCTCCTCGTGTCGATGCATTTACCACATAATCCCCCTGGTCCCTGGGGCAGCAGTGGTTGACCCTGGGCGTTAGGGAGCACCCTGTTGGAAGGGGCTTTAGGGCTACGTTTCTTGCCATCTCGGGCAGCTTCATGGGGCGACAGTCCTGGAGCACTGCCCTGTCTTTGACACCGTGCTGGACGATGGCTAGAAGCTCACCAAATTTATCACCTAAATTTATTTGTGGCTGTTTTATACTCACTTTTTTCACTTGCAGCTCTGTGGGAAGCCGGGCACCTTCCTGTCTCAGGCTTCTTTGAAAATCCTGTCTCCAAGTCATGCAGCAAATGCCAAAGTCTTCACTTTTTTCTCCTTTCCCCTAGTTAAACCTGTGTTCAGACCCTGACGTGAGAGGTTTGCCTGTTGGTTTAGTGTTATTTGTAAGGATGTCTGCCAGAAGACTTCACTGTCTCAGGTCACCATTTTGGTGTTTTTTCCCCCCTAGTTTTTATCATTTGGTCTCTCTTATTTTCATGGGCTGTTTTCTCAGTCCCAGCTCCGGCCCCTTTCTTTTCTCCGTGGCGGGGCGACTAATTTATGCTGTTGATCAGAAAATGAAGGAACCGGGCAGAGAGCAGCACTGTTTGGCCAGTGTTGTTGTATGAGCCAGATTTTAGTCTTACACGGAGGTAAATCTTTCCCACTTAAACCCTTCTTCGTGTAAGCTGGAGTCTCTTGTTCTGCTCTGCCGAGCGCTCGTGAGCATCCCCAGGCGCAAGGCAGCCGGGGGGGGGGGCCGGGGTTGCAGCTGCTGGTTCTTACCCTGTTTGCTCCATCTTGCGTTAAAAAGCCCAGGGCTCCTGTATAATAAAATAAAACTTCCTCACTGTTTTCGTTTCAGTTCATAAATACCAAGTAAGTAATATTGTGCTATCCCTTTCTTTCATCTCTTTTGAAAATTTAATCTCCAAGTGGTTTGCCTGTTCGATGGTTGTGGGCTCGTGGGAGCTGGTGTTTATGACTGGGCTGTGCCGGATCCGTGCCGTATGGAGGGCCCTGCTTTGGCCGCACTGTGCTGGTGGGTACCTGGCACTTAGGACAAGGTTAAGGAGGTCCAGGCTCTGTAGCGGGTGCATTCATCTTCCCCCATCCTCTCTGGGCTTCCCACCCGCTCCTCCTGCTGGGAAGTTCTCTGAGTCTCCCTCCGAAAATCTCCACCTCCTGCAGAACCACTGTTTTTAATAGCTGCGCTGTTCTTAATTTTTAAACCCCGAGAGTAGCTCTCCGGTAGGAATAGAAGCTGAAAAACAAAGCAATCAAAGGAAAGCTGTCCTACTCTCTGGGCATGTTTGGTTAGCGGCATCTCAGGGGGATGCTGAATCTAGTTCTTTAAACCGATGCCTCTCCGCGGCGTGAAAGGCTGGGAAGTTGCAGTCCGCAGCATCTCTCAAACTCATCTGTGGCTGTAATGTATATCGAATGGAGATATCCGTTCTGCTGAGGAGCATATAACAAAAATAATCTAACCTATTCCACCCAAATAAATAAGTCTGAAAATAAATCTCTCGTCGTACCGTCTTTATAAATATCTTTTAAATTGAGTATGAGTGACAAGATGTGGTTGAGCCACTAGAAGAGCATCACTGATACTGTTGGAGAAGCCTTTTCAGTTATATTTTATACCCCAATTGTCATTGCAGCCGTACGTACCCTCGCCGCCTGCGTTGCCCTTCACTGGCTGCAGATTTTAAAATGGCAATTGGTAGATTAAAGACGGAGATACTTCTGAGCGCTGCTTGGAGCTTCCTTGATTGGGCCTGAAGAGCCGGGAAGGGAAAATCATCTCCCTGGAAGGGAGGGGAAGGGGCACCGCTCCCCCCCCAACCTCCCCCTGCTACGGGGGGACGAGGGGACCGACCTACCGCAAACGCGGGGACCGGCAAATCAGGCTGCGCATCCCTCGCCCCGAGCGGGGAGCTCGCGTGTGCTTATTAGATTTTCAAATGTTATTTAGCTTGATTGCAGCCTTTTTACAAAAGGAGTTAAGACATGGATATAAAAGATAATAGAACTATAAATTGCAAGACAGGTTCTTATGAAATCAGTAAATTATTCATTTAACAGTTCCGTGCGTGCTAATTTCATGTTGCTATGGTATCTCAAAATGGAGGAGGGAGGTCAGTCTGCGAAACACGGGGCTCGCACAAACGGCGCGGATCTTTGTGGAAGGCAGATAACGCATTGCACACAACCTTCAGCTGGATGATAAATTGCCTCTTTATCTAGCGTTGTCCAGGGAGATCCAAGGCAGACAACTGAAAGAGATGTTTCACACTAGCTAACGTTTTTTGGTATTAGACCAAAAATCACACATTTCAGTCTTGAAATCTGTTTAAGTATGCATTGTCTTAGTGGCATCTCTTCGCGGTCCGTCTCTGGAGATAGACGGATCACAACAGGCTGAAAGCTAACTTTTGGGGCTGCTTTCGTGTATGTGTTACTGCTCGCTGCTATTTCTGGTGGCCAGTGAAAGCTTCTTGTGGAAAATGGATTTTCTTCCAGCTACTGCGTTTCGAGAAGGGGGTGTTGTTTTCTCTTGGGTTTGGGGGTGTTTTGGAATAATTTATTAATGGACGGAAAAAATGCTGTGTTCCTGCTAATCTGTAGATGTTATTACCCTCCTTGTGGTCGGCAGCACTGGTGGCGATGGCTTGAAGGGCGGGATGGGTGCTCAAGTGTCAGGTACAAATTTTAGCCTTTCAAGCACATTAAACTTGCAGGCAAAAGCGCAGGACCAGCGGGGGTTTGTAGGGTGGTCATAGGAAGGGATCTCTTCTAATGTTGGTCATATCTTTTGGTTTGCGTTTGACAGCATTTGCCACAGGAGGATGCTCCTGTGGCCAGGGGAGAGCTCTTTTGCCTGATTGCTTTTTGCAGAGCTGCAAGGGTCTGTTCTCAGGGTTCTCCGTTTAATTCTCGCGTTGTTGGACACTTACATCTTCACTCCTCGGGCGTTTCCGAGTCACTCGGATGGATCTTGCTTTGTCCATGGACGGTGATGCCGTGCCACCCCGGGAGGGGGCCGGCACCCTGAGCGGGTGGGTGGGAAGCGCAGGTACAAAACTGGTCTGTAACATTTGTGAGGGCAAAGTAAAAAGCTTTAAAATGTGGCTGAGACTGTTTCATTGCAAAACTAATGTTTTTGGAAAGTGCGAGTCTTTTGAGCTATCTCGGGTACAGCAGCCAGGGAAGACAAGTTTTATAGCGTGCTTGTGTCTTAACAACTATACTGTTTCCTAGACAAACGGGATGTAGGACACAGCGAATCCACCAGGGTCATAAAATCCAGGTATATTCAGAGAGAGAGGACTCCAGACTGGCATCGTCCTTTCCCTGCTGCCTCCACGCACCGTACAAGTTCCAGCCGTCTCTGAGCGCGCTGAGGCAAATCGGGGAGACTTTGCTACAAATGACCGGAAGCCTGTGGGGGGCGATGCCCAGAGGGAAACAACAACTGTTCCGCGACAGCGGTACCTCTTCTGCTGTGCGCGGTTAATTGAGCCCCCTGTGAATGTTCGGCAGCATGGGTAGCTAATTTTTTTTCCCCAAGACACCAAACGCGGGGAATATCTGCGTGCATGTGGGGAAGTCTTTGTGGTCTTTTGCACTGAATAGTCTTAAGTCTTCCTGCTGGCACACGTGCTCACTGCTGCTGCACTTCAGGTAAGAAGATAATGATCACATCATTAAGACACTACTAAAGCTGGCATTACTTGTTAGGTCAACATATCGATCTTGACATTACGCTGCAAGATTTTTTTTAGATAATGCCTGTCCATCCTGCCTCTTGCTCGAGGAGGAGGGAAGAAGAGGGGGAGAGGAAATGCAAAACTAAAAGCAACTTGACATAGATCTTTTCCCCCAAATAAAAACACTTTGCTCCTTAAAAGACTTGTTCTGTTGCAAAGGCTCCTGCCTTGTTGCTGCTGATTGGATTACTGGCAGATTTCCTTTAAGTCGATAGAAATCCCAAGGGAGTTGCTGGGCTCGTGGGTGGATAATTTGGTCATTCTAAAAAAAGACTCTCCTTTAGCCATTTGTGTTTGGGTGCCCAGTGCCTTCCTGGGGACAGATGCGGCCCCTCAGGCCCGAGGTTGGAGGGAGGCTGTTGGGCTACCCTGGGCTTTGGCCCCCATTCCCGTTGGAGCCCCCACGCTGCTGCTTGGGCACGGTGGGAATTGGGGCTCAGAGCCCCCCGCGATGGAAGAGTCTCGGTGGGGTGCTGAGTGGTGGGGCAGCATCTTGTCCAGCATCCTCCCATCCGAAGCCCTGCGAGCCCAAGCATGCCCTGGGGTCCTGTGGGACTGGGGACATCCCGCGGGGAGGTTGTCTCTGCCATCGCGTCGGGCTTTGCCGCTGCTGCCTGAGCACTGCAGGGGCTCCGTGTCAGGGGGGACCCGGCCCGGCAGGGTCTGTGGGCACCTACAGCACCCACAGGCTATTGCCCATCCCCAGGGAATGGTCCATCAGTCAGCTCCCTGAATAACCTGTCTGTAGCTGTATGGCTTTCCTCTGGGGCTTGGGATACGTTTACATTGTACCTATATTCTGAGCATATTAGAAATCTTGGAAATAACCTTCCTATCTTGCTGCCGAAAAAAAGCACCTCTCACTTTTTAATAAATTTCTGCTTGTCTTGTTATCTCTTCTGTATGGAAGCTGTCCAAGCCAGTTTTTCTCATTTCACTGCGCGCTTTTTATAGCATCCTACTTAAAGGCCTTCTGTAAAAATAGCAGTAATTTTGCTTTATGTATCTATATGTATGGTTTATATCACTAAAGCTTTATTTGGTATTTTAATCTGAGCTTACTGACTGTACTTTTAAGGACTTCTACGTCAAAAGTGATAGTTCAAAAATGCATGACGTTTTTTTTAGTCTCTTGTCTTCCAGAGAAGCCAGGCTTACCCCGGTGCTGAGCCAGTTTAGTATCCCTCTCTAAATATATTTCATTAAGAATGGTCCATATGGTGTGTCAGGGAGAAGGGGAATGCAGAGCAGAACCCGTGTCTGCCAAAGAAAACTGTTTTGATCTAATGTTCAGCATAGTACAACTTCGGGGGGGGTGGGTGGGGAATAAACATTGTCAGATGGGTGCTGCCAAATTTCACAATTTATCAAAAATTTCAGGCTGTTCAGTGATATCTTTTTTTTTTTTTCTTCTGAATACTCCAGTTTCTGGAATCTTGTGATTTACACAAGACTGTTCATTTTCATTTTTAAAACATGTTGTAGAAAACAGCCTCAAAATATGGAACCAAGAGGCTCCAGTGTCAGCAGGCGAATAAAATCCTCAACTGTGTTATATTTAAAATCTGGTGGCTTTTTAAGTGCGTCTCCTGATGTGGAGGTGGTGGGTTGTGCAAGGTCAGAGTCCGTCTGGAGCAGGAACCAGGAGAAAGGTGACTTCTCAGGGCAGGGGCATTGGGTGTATTTTTCATTTTGATGATTTGCGGAGTAGAACAAGGTGAGTCCGTTGGACTTGTTCTCCCGTTCTCTTTGAGCTTCGCTGCTTCCGCTCGCCGCTCCTGATGTCCCGGTGCAGGCAGTCAATGAGCTGTGTGGGCGCTGGTGGTGGGGATGCCTGCAGGTGAGCACCACCATTCCCCCGAGTTCCTGTGGAAGCGCAGGAGGAGAGTCAGGGTTTCTCTCCATTATTTTGTCCAAATAAAACCCACGTTTCTGCATTTCTGTGGCCCTTCGCGTCTGCGTTGGTGCTCTGGACCCATGAGAGTTTGCTGTTGTCCTCAGAGACTTTCTGTCCTGTCTCCATGCTGCCCGTCGGTCTTCAGTGCTCCTTTCTTTTAAGGTGGGAGAAGTTAAAATGGCAGAGTTTGAGAAATGAGCTGTTTTCCCTTCCGCACCAGCCCTGCCGGAGCCCCAGCCTGTGCTGGCCCTTCCCTGGTCAGTGGTGGTGGATGCTGCGTCTTCAGGAGAAAACCCCAAATTTTCTCATGGTTTCCTTTAGTCTCATTTGAACTCGTCTTTATTTTTTTAACGTATCCAGTGAAGTTTTCCAAGTTTGTCTAAGGTTAATTCACACTGATAAACAAAACCTCCTATCAGTAAAATGTACAGCATTTTATACCTTTTTGGCTTACTCCGGGAAACGTTTGGAAGATGCCACCTAATTAGAGTCTGGGGAGCTGAAGGAGCTGGTTTTGAGTTTCTGACACTGGAGACAGATGAGGTTTTGATCCTTATGATCTCCCCAGGGGCCCCGTGTGTAGCTCTAGACAGTCTGCAAATCCTGTATTGAACAAGAGGAGGTCAGTGATGGCCGGGGGCGGGAGGGTGCCTATGGAGAGGCGTGCGGGTGACAAAGCTCCTCTTCGGCTTGACTAAGGAGAGGTCTTGGAGAGCTGGTTGCCGAAAGAGATGATCAGAGTCGCGCAGTCATTCTAAACTCTGACCCTCCTGGTTTAATTTGACCTTCGGAGTGATGAAACGGGCCGGACTCTTTAAAACAAAGCGCTGTGTCTCAGCCCAAGGAGTGCCAGCACCAAACCTGAGAAGGTGGAGTTATTATGAATGACACATCCGTCCCCGGAATCAGCTTTTTTCCAGTGATCTGCTGGAGAGGCAGTCAGTCCAGAATAACTTAATGACTAATAGAAAATAATGTTTTGTAGCCTTCGGTGATGCAAAGTTGGGAGAAGCGGAAAGGGCTGTATCCTGATGGGCAGCAGCTTTGGTTACTTTAACAGGATGTTTTGGGGAGCTCTACGAGCTCCTCATGCGGAGAAACCTGCAGTTCTCCCTCAGGTTGTCAGTCAGCTTAACGTAAAATATGGGGTCAATTTTTATGACGTTACAAGATGACCCTTTATGGTAGTTAAGTGTTATAAATCAGTAACAAGTAAATAAGGGAAAATATTTATTTCCATTACCTGTTCTCTCCTGGCATTAAAGTTTTGGGAAAGCCCTCGGGGGGTGACGGTGGGTGCACAGGAAGGAAACCCATCATGTTTCCTTGAGTTTTGGTAGCATTTTGGCTAATCATTATCGAAGTTCCTCTGAAGAGCCTCCCAAGCTCTCAGTAGACGGGGCTGGAGGAAGGGGGTGACGAGGCGAGCTGCTGCCGAGAGTGACAGAAATGACTGAACCACCAGGCCCTCGGGAGGAGGAAATCCCGGATCCTGCACAGGGTCTGTACCTAGGGGGGCTGTTTTACTTCTGGCCCTGGTTTGTCTTCTGATCTTGCAAAAAGGTCCACGCTTTCCTCCTCCCTCCTTTTTTTGGTCCTATACTTTTTTTTTTCCTTTTTTTTTTTTTTTCCTTCTCTCTGTTGGGTTAGCTTTGACTTTTACAGGACTAAAATAGGGAAGACTGAAGTAGAAAATGAGAAGGGTGTGAGAGTGAGGAGGAGTTGAAAGGGCCCGTGTCCTACTGCTGAGCAGCAAGGTTAAAATCTGGCCGCTTTCAGCCCGCTGTGGGTTTAGTTGCGAGATCAGCACTGTAACCTTACTCATGGAAGGGGTATAAATCTCATTTCTCAAGGCACTTAAAACCAGGTTAGCAAAAGCGCGAGCAAAACACAATAGAGAACGCTTTTGCCTCAACCTCGTGGTGTGGGACAGGTCCATCTGCTTTTTTAAAAAACATTTCCCAGCTTGCACTTGAAAAAGCACTATAATAAATTTGTGAATCTCTTCATTGCTTGTTTCCAGGTTATTTTTCTTTCTTTCTTTTTTTTCTTTCTTTTTTTTTTTTTCCCTTTGCCTATTTTAAGCATTGGCTACAAAATGAATGCTCTGCTTACTACGGTCCTTTATCATGTAATGTTTTCAGCAGACACTCAAGAATTAAATATGTACAATTTCCATAATACTGATTATCCCTGTTTAAGTGCTATTTTAGCGGGTATTAATTTCTGTTGCAGTACCAGCCGCGGCATTAGCACCGCCAGCCCATGGTTTTCCCTCTGTGGCCAAGCCTGGGGTTTGGCGTGAGTGAGGATTTGGCCCGAGTTGCCCTCGTTGAGCCCCGCTGCCGGCGATGGCGATGCCGCGGACGGGCAGAGCATCCGTGGCGCCAAGCCGGGGCTGGGTTTGAGGAAGCCTGCCCCTGTCACTTTTGATATCTTCTGGTTTTGGTATGCAGAAACACAAAGCACAATTAGAATACAGTTATATATCCTCATAGTTATTAAAGCTTGGATTAACATGACATAAAGTTTTGTCTGGGGAGCCTTTTGCTATGGCTCAGGGAGCATTTTTGTGTGACAGTAATAGGCTACAGTTAATATACTTGAATGATACCAGAATCTGTGTAATAAGACAGAACAAAGGGGGTTTATTTGAAGCTGAATTACAAAGGTGGAATTATCATTGCGAACAATCCACTGAGATCGGAGCTTAATTATTGTATTTTGTGTTATTTTGGCATAATAAAGTGTAATCATTGAAGCAAAGTTTTTAAAAAAATACATATACACATCTCAGAAGGACATCTTGTCAGTCACGTGGGATTGATGTGTGGACCTGTCACCTTATTCTTAACACCAAAATCCTCTCTTTGCCCGTTTTTGCAGTTCGTTTGATTTACCGAGCCTGTTTGCCATGATTCAAGAGTCTCTTGTAACGTTTCTAGGAGAGATTCATCACTGGGACGTAATCCATTCAAATAGCTTTTTGGGCAAGAAATAAAAAGTGTTTGAAGCCAAGAGGTTTCAAACAAAACGTTGAAAGGCAGCGGAGGGGCCCTGTGGGGGAGGGAAGGGAGGTGCTTTATCGGTCCCTGGGCTTGGGGGAGAACGAGGAGTGGAGAGGTGGGAGCTGCCCTTTGAATCCCGTGTTCCCGCGGTGGGTGAGTGCGCCCAGGTCTCTGCAGCGAGGTGGGACACGCACCCTCTGCTCCCGGCCCTGTCCTGGGGACCGGGGCTCGGGGAAGGGAGGAGAAGGGGCAAATAAATGTCCCTGCACGTGTGTGCGCACGTGTGTGTCCGTGTGTGTGCCCAGGCACAGGGACGAGGCAGGTGGGAATGGCAGCTTTGGAAGCTCTTGCCAATACACGTTGTTTTGGAAAACTCTTGCCAATACGCGTTGTTTCAGTCAACAGCTAAACTAATCCATCCCTTTAACAGGAATAAATCGGACCAAAGTGTGAAAGGTAAGTAATGTGGGGTTTGCATTAAACCCACGTGTCACCATTTCAGTAAACGGGGTGCCCTGTTTTGTGGGTAGAATAGGGGGTTTTGGTTTAGGTGTTTGGGTTATCTCTCTGGTTTGACCCCTGGTCAGTGTGACGGATTGAGGCAGCTTCATCTGAACGTGATCAGCCTCCCCGTACCCGGGAAAGATGTAGCGTGTCTGGGGGGGGCTGCAGAGCACCTCCATGTCCCCTGCGAAAACGTGCCGTGAAAGTGCAGCTTATTGTATGTACCTCCTCATGGGGATGCTGGGAGGGCTGGAGCCCCTCTGCTGTGAGGACAGGCTGAGAGAGTTGGGGGGGTTCAGCCTGGAGAAGGCTCCGGGGAGACCTCGGTGCCCCTTCCAGTATCTGTAGGGGTTCCAGGAAAGCTGGGGAGGGACTTTACTGGGGAGCGGAGCAATAGTATGAGGGGGAACAGGTTTAAACTGGAAAAGGGGAGATTTAGAGGACATATTAGGAAGAAATTCTTTATCCTGGGGGTGGTTGCCCAGAGAAGCTGTGGCTGCCCCATCCCTGGAGGGGTTCAAGGCCAGGTTGGACGGGGCTTGGAGCAACCTGGGCTGGTGGGAGGTGTCCCTGCCCAGGGCAGGGGGTGGCACTGGATGGTCTTTAAGGTCCCTTCCAACCCAAACCGGTCTATGATTATATCCGTTTTATGATGAGAGAGGATGGCGCCCGTGGGCAGATGCTGTTGTACTGGCTGAAATTGCCTTTCCCTAATGACAGGGTGCTCCTGCCCAGCTTCTGCCTGTCTCTGCCTGTCCTGGCCCTGACCGCCCGCAGAGCCCTTCCTCGGGGGCTTTTTGGCCATTTTCACATATGGGGCATTATTCAACCGTCTTGCATTTGTACTGAAAGTTAAACCTCTGCCTCGAATCCCCATTACGTGGATAATAAGGGTGGAAGAGGATCCTATTTTTAATTTTCATTTATAAACTGAAGAAAATTATTTCTTTTTCACAGAAATCATTTTGATGATTTATGTAGCTGCGGGAGGTTGAATGGCTTCAACATGGTTTTAAACCAAAAAAAAACAAACCCCAAAACAGAACAGAAAACATTGTTTTTTCTGCAGTAGGCTTTAAAAGAGTAGTAAGGTAGTTCCAGAAATCCGGGTATGGTGATTATGCCTGTAATCCCCGTGCTGTCCAGGGGTAATTAAAAATTGCAGCTGAACCTTGGTTTCGAATGACTGGGTGAGGCTCTGTCAAACTGATGAGAGCTTGCGTTGTTGACACGTGTAAAACTCAATTTACCCACCAATAACCGCGGTTCGCGGGCATTAAATCTCTCTCCAAACAGTCTGACACTGGGGCACAGCGGGACGCGCCCGCGTTCGAGGGGCTCGGAGAGGGGCTGCGCTGCCGGAGGAGCTGTGCCGAGCCGCCGCCAGCGCCGCTAATTGCTTTCTTTTTAATATTGTATTCAGCCTTAATAGCCTGTTCTCCTGGTGGATTGCCTTTCCCAGCATTTATTACGGCTGTGCTTAGGAGCCTGACCAGAGAGTGGGAAGGGGTGGAGCTGGAGGGACTGAAATCAAGGTGGTACTTTAAAAATCCATCCCGACAGCCCAAACTAATGTTCCAGTCTCGGCTCCCTGATTGAGCTCAAATTATCGGGGGCCAGGCTGCAGCGAGCGGCCCCACGTCTTGAGTGATCAAAATGGCATTTCATGCCTGGTGCTCCTCAGGCTGAGAGACCCGTGGGACAGAGCGGACTGGGTGGCGGCGGTCGTTGCCACCACGGGTTACTGGGAATGATGCTTTGCTGCGGCAAACAGACCTAAAAGACACGCTCCCCCAAAGGGCTTTGGGCTTCTGTCCTCTCGTCCAGACTTGCTGGCATATTTTTATAAGAGGTAAAGGAGGAGCCTAAACCCGCGAACAGCAGAAATCGGAGCTAGTGCTTCATTTGTGTTATTTCTCCTCTGCTGAAAGTGGTTTTATTTCTTTAATAAAGAATTTAAAATTGAAAAAAAAAAACCAAACAAAACAAAAACCACCAAAAATCAGAAAACAAAACAAAACAAAAACACCCCCAAAATGCCCCAAAACAATGAGCGTTGTAGTGCAAGGTATGCAGGGACGTGAACGGGCTCTAACTCCCGGCAAAGCGGTGCTCGCAGCCCTGGCTGTTGGGGCAGAGCTCGTGTCTTTGCAAGCGAATTGTGAAAGCAAATCCAGGGACTCCTCTTCTGTTTTTATCACTAATTTGTGACAATGGGAAAAAATCCCTTTTGCTTCCCGTGCATTGGTGCCGTGAGCTGCTGGAGCAGGCAGCGTGTCTTGTGTGTGTGCGAGGAGCGGCGGGGCCCTGAGCCAACAGCATTAAAGAAGAAAGGGTCCTAAACCATCAGTGTAATGGGTTTGGTCTGAGTACGGTTCTCTGAATCCCCACGTGGTCGGCAGCCTGTGCGGGAGCCCAGGACTCGGCAGAGCCGTCCCGGCTGCTGCCTCTGCTGGGGACCCCGGGGGTAGAGAGGAGACTTGGACCCCAAGTGGCCATTAGTCACAGTTCTTGGGCACGGCAGTGGGCAACACTTGTTACAGCAAGGGTCTGGGGCGCAAGTGTTGTTTCCGTAAATTAAAGCATCCCTAAATGTAGAGATATAAGCTGTCTTTGATTTGGGGTTGAAGGGCAAGGGAAGAGAGAGTTCTGCTTAGAAGAAATAGCCCTGGAAAAATATTCTTTAATATGCAAGTCAGTATATGAAAAGAACAATAAAAGGGAAAAGGTTCTAGCAGGAAATAAAATGAAACTTTTTTTCATTACAGTCAAGGGAAACTTAGATGAGTTTTTCTTTGCTAATAAACTACACTGTTTCATTTTGCAGCTGAGCCTTTTGCTGAAGCTGACTGTGGCAATTGTTCATACTTTTTTTTTTTTTTTTTTTTTTTTTTTTTTTTTGAACTCTGGGCAATGAAAAAGCCCTTCATGCATCAGGAAACATAGTAATGCAATACTTGTCTTATCTTCACACTTATTCAGCAGGTATTTACAAAAGGGCAGCAGGAAGCTCTTTAAACTCGATCCTGTTACTTTGCTCAGGATGTCTCTTAATCAGATCTATTTACCTGTGTCCGGCCCGCGCTGGAATTGTGCTGCAAAGGCATCTGTAAAAACCCCTTGGGTTCTTGAGAATAGCGAGTTCCTCAATATGCTCTATACCGGGCACCGCTCTGAGCTGGGTTTTGCTGTATGGCTTAAGGGCACCGACTGAAAACCTACCGGTTATTACGGTCCGTTGGGTGGGCGAGAGAGACCTGTGCTTTAATGCTGCGTGTTTGTGCTCTGCGATGGGAGAGAGAGGTGTGCGATTAGGTTCTTTCTCTGTAGGTTTGGTCACTGGGTGAGCGGGAACTTCTTTTCTGCTCCGAGGGAGGTGACAATGCAGGGACGCAGCAGATCGTGGTGTGCTGACCGGCGGGTCCCTTGGGGCTCCAGCCAGAAGGGGCTAAAAAGGAAGATGTGCAAATGCCATTGTCGTCTTCAGAAACTACGTCTTGAAAGGACTTAATTGGACTTCAGGCAGACTGAATAGGAGTTTCCATTTATTCGGGGTTGTTCCTGAAATGGTCAGTGTGTGATTTGGAGTCCGATGTGTTGTCCGCCAGTGTTCACAGAGATGGTTTCTGATGCTCTTCCTGGCATGTGGCTTTTAATGGTCTCTCTGCATCTCGTTATTTGGCATGTTTGTTTGTAGTAAACAAACCAGCTGCTCGCGTTTTAGTGTTGCGTCAATAGGGAAAACGCTGGGTTTGGAAAGAAAAGCCTTTACCCTGCATGTAGCACACTTCATCCAAGGACCTGCAAGTGCTCCACAAACATTTGAAGCTCCTTCTCCACTGAGAGAGGTCGTAGCCGTGTTTGTTCAGGGTGTTGCTGGGTCTAGCTCCCGCCTGGATTCCCCGCAGGAGGCTGGACCCTGCCCAGAGCCCGGGGGCTGGGGGGAGCTGGAGGCAGCTCTCTGGCTGGCATCAGCCAGGAAAAGCTCTGATTTCCAGAAAAAGCACTAATTCAGACATCTCCGCCTGCCCGTATGGAGCGTCACAGCGGGGTGGTGGGATGGGTAGGGGGTTGCTGGGTGGCTCGAACAGGAGGGTGGCACTCTCAGGGGGGTCCAGGTCCAAGCCAGCTTGGGCTTTAACTGGCTCCACAGCTGTCAAACCGGAGTTTCTTGTATGGAAAATGCCGTGTCCCCTCCCGGCCGGGGAGCTGCATCCTGTGGCTGCAGCAATGCGAGCAGAGATAGGCAGAGTTTGAACTGGTGCTGGAATTACATTAAATGAGAAGGTCCCTCTTGCTGCAGCCCAGGAAGGGGGAAAGATGTTGAAATTCGTTGACTTTTCAGGCCATGGTATTCCTTGGGATGGCTACAGCCCATCCGGAGAGAAAGGGGGGTACGCATTGGCTGTCTGTATGTGGACACACAGTTCAGCAGGAGCTGCCTCTCCTCTGGATGGAGATTTTAACAGTCTTGTGGTTTCCAAAATCCACGCTGGCCAGGCCTAATGGGCAGCACTGCTTAAGTATTGTTTGGAAAAGAAAACAGATTGCAACTTTGCAGTGCTAATATGCAAACGAGCACTGTGAAGGGAGGAAGAATTATTTCTGCTGACTGCAGCTAATGTTCCGTGAAAGTAAAATCACAAACCGCCTTGCACCTGGCTCGCTGAAATGCTGAAGGAGCAATGTTCCTCCAGTGCCCCCGTGGTGGCATCGCCTCCGCGCTGCCGGCGTGGAGGGCAACGGCCCTTTCCCTGCCCCATGGCACCTCTCGGGGCAGGGAACTGCATGGGAGCACTCGGCCTGAGAGCACCCGGCAGAGTGACGGAGCTGGGATGAACTGGAGCGTTGTCGGCTCTTGTGGTTGTGCCGTGACTTGAGATATTCGATATATTTAAGCTGCATTTCGAGTGATGTGGTTACGTGGAGCTCTCAGCGTTTGATTTCAAAAAAGCAAAACTTCTCCTACGTTTCAGCAGCGTAAGATTAAACATGTGAATCCTAATGGCTCCCGTGTGAGGGCCAAAAAGAATACTTTGAAATTATAGTGTGTGCATTTAAAAAGTACAGTTTGTTTGTCTCATGTTTTTATCTGGTGGTAACTCCTTCAGGCAGCTAGTGAGGGGACAGGGCTGGGAGCAGAACAGATGGAGCTCGGGTTCTTCATTCCTTTGTGGATCTCGCAAGAACACGGGGAAAAAAAACGCTCGTGAGAAGTTACTCAGTTGTTGGGGAAATTCACAGAAAATGTGAGTAGGCATGTGCACATGTACAAGGGGACAAGACGTCTTGAATGAATAGATAGACGGGGATGCATGTGGGACATCGGTCTCCTGATGCCGGCAGGGAACCGAAGGCAAAGATTTCCAGGACTGTGGCTGGCTCCGGGGCCACGTATGGGTCACTTAAAACGCCTGGAGCTTAATTTCCCTTCATTCATAGTCCCACCCTCTTCCTTGTCTGTTAGATGGGTAAAACACAAAGATGTTTTGAGGCAGGGTGAATTAAATGTTTGTAAGAGAGTTTGGAGAGTCTCCAGCAGATGTTTTGAACTAGATTCTGTTCTTGCCACTCTGGCGAAGGGCTGCAGCGGGAACTCTGTGATTTAACACTGGCTTCAGATTGAACAAGCTCAGAGTATGCTCCTTCTCTTGCTTTTTAACGCATACTGAAGTGTTTTTAGCTGTTGACATGTATTTTAAAGTTATCAATCGCTCCCTGTCTCATATCAATCAGCCTGTCGCACGGACCGGCTTTGATCATAGAAGGAACTTCTGTGGCTCCGATTTCTGGCAGAAATGTAGATTGGAGTTTTATTATAGCAGTGATGGAGGTGCTGCTCTAATTCACAAATGCATTTTGTTAACGAAATGCTACAGCCTCCTGTAAACATGTGTATTGTGTGGCATTAGATCAGTCTGCTTCCAGAAACAAGTCTGGATGTCTGCTTTCTGTCCTTCGTTCAGTTAGCTTGCGCTTCTTTAGAGAAAGCGGCATGTCGAGGACGGGGGATGTGGTGGGTGGGTGTGGGCAGACATCTGAGATGCTGGAGGGGAGCGGGTCTGTGCAGGAGACGTGCCCTCAGGAGCCGCAGGGTCCTCCCGCTGCTGTCCCCCACGTCCCCGTCCCCTGCAGCAGCTCACTGGGGACGGCCCAGGCTGCAGACCTGCCTCCAGCTGCCGCTTGGCTTGTTCTTACCTCAAATCCCATCCGTGCGCAAAACCCCACCAGTGTGGGACTGGTTTTAGCTGGTGCAGCATATCCACTGGGCCGAACGCGGGCAATGGCCTGTATTGGCACAGAGCAGCTGCTCTCGGTGGTGCCGGCCACCGCGGGACCTGCTTGGCTGCAGGTGATTTAACACTGCAGCGAAGGCGTGTGTCCCTGACCGTTCAACAGCAGGGCAGCGGTGTGTTCTGAGGAGCCATGGTGCTCAGATACCGCCGTTTGTGGCCAGGTCAGTGTGTGCTTTAAGCTGGTGGATACAAAAAGGGGTCGTCGTAGCAGCTCTTCTTTTATTTATGTGGCATTTATCATCCCTCTGGCCATCCAGAGATATTCCAAGCACGTTGGAGGTCCTGAGCGGTGGCACTCTGGGACCTGGGGCTGTCCCCAGCGGTCACCGAGGCCGTGAGCACTGGAGCACTGGGCAGCGCCACCTTTCTGCCCCTTCTCTAACAGACACTGCTCTTCTGCAGGGAAATTTTAAGTCTGTTGGTGCAAATTTCCATCAGTGCAGGGCTGTAAGCAGCACAGCGTCTGGGAAGTTGTTCTTAGCCCATCTTTTGGGGTTTGTGTGTGTGTCTAGTGACCACGTGGGGTCGAGTCTCAGGCTCTTGCTCCAGGGTGGTCGTGTGTACCCTCTGTACCCTTTCCCCTCGGGATCTCAGAGCACTGAAATGCATTGGGTGTTGATTAGCTGCAGCGCTGCTGACCTGGGAGAAGGGCAGGAGGGTAGGGGACGTCTTTCTGGCTCCTGCGAGTTCTGTGAGATGCGGTCTCGGCATCGGCTTCTCTAACTCTGCTATTCGTTTCAGAAATGCAGTGCTGGAACCTATTTTCCCATCAAGCTAAGGGGACCCATGGTACAGCCGCCCATGCGCTGGCGGGTGTAAATTGTTCTGGGCAATTAGACCTGGCTGCAGCACACGATTGCAGAGATGGGGCCCAGCCCAAGGCTTGTTTCGCTCTGACAGAGGTGGCTATTCTGTCTTCGGAAAAGCACGTGATGGTTTTGCCTGACTCTCTGTCTTGCTGTTGGCTTCAGCTTGATTTCCATTGTGAAAGGCATCCCTGAAGTACCCAGCGTTACAGGGAACTGGGAGGTGAGGGCCACCTCCTCAGGAGAGAGTGGCTGCTGGTGCCCGATGGATGCCGAGTAGTTAATGCTGCCTCCTGGAGTGGTTTGTTCCACACCCATTTTTGTGGCAGGGACCCCCACACCTCTCTGCAGTGGTGGCCCTGGCTGCGTAGGTGCGTCTTACCTTTTGGAGAAACGTCCCTGGGAGTTTACACGATGCCAACCGTTCTGCTGGCTGGAGATCGTTATCAACCCAAGCTGACGTTACACCATCTCACTGGCACCGGCCTTGCTTCTTTGCCATCCCGTGTGCCCTGCCTTCTCTGCTGCTGGTCCTGTGGTGGCACAGCAGCCCCTGATGCCGAAGAGAGAGCTGTCTTTATGTTCCTGAGTTGTTTGGGTTTTGGTTGGGTTGGTTTGGTTTATTTGCAAGAACCTTGTCTTCCCAGTCAGTGGTGTTAGCTGATGTGTGCTGGAAACCTGATGGGGACAAGGGAAGTTCTCAGCCAAGACGGTCAAAGGCAAGCTCCAAGAGTCCTCACATAGTTTATAGCTTGATCTGAGACTGGTCAAGAGCCTTGCTTTCATCAGTGCTTTGTATTATTAATGCCAGAGAAAGAATGTATGAGAAATCCTCTATAGAGTCATCTTTAATTTGCCCCGCTGTGGAAAGCTGTTTTTTCTGGAGAGCATTAGTCATTCTGACATCCCCCTTGGTAGAGTAAGCATTGAGTAACGTGTTGGGGTTTTGCAGGAGCATTTTGAAGTCCACAAGTAGCCACTGTGCTTTTTGGCAAGCATTTGGGATGCTCTTTGCCATGTCACGGCTGGTGAGCAAGCCCTGAGATTAACGTGATTGAATGACTGTTTTAATTTCAGCCCTGATGGAGCAAAATTAGTCACAATGATATGTGTGTGTTGAATAAAATTGTAGTTTTATTAGCTATAATTGCTGAAGAAGACTTTTTAAAGACTTGACTGCTGGGGGGAAAAATTGCTAGCACTGGAATTTGTTCTTGCACAGTATGGCATTGATTATTATCACGGTGCATAATATGTCAGTCCTCAGTTGGTAACTTGTCCCTGCAAAACGCTAGGAAGCACTCGGCGAGGGACCTCACCGGGTGTCTCCAGCCCCCCAGGAAGCGCTACACAAGCTGGGAGGACGTGAACCTCTCACCACCCAGCTGGGTACCTGTTGGAGCTGTAGCGGTTCCTGCATCCAGCCCTGGAGGTCTCCACTTTGCTCCCCGGTGCGTTGGCCAAGACAGCAGCCATCAGGGTGATGGGCGCGGGCGTGGAGCCCTTGAGCGTGGTGGGGTGATGGAACAGGGACCAGCCACGCTCTGGGCTGGGAGCCTGTGGTCCAGTGTGGTCACCTGGGCTGGGCCATGGGGCTGGAAACGCCACGAGGGACCAGCCTTGCAGCAAAGAGGGTGCTTCGGGTGCCTTTGGACAGGGGAGGGGGCTGTACGTGACAGAAAGAGGGGAAAAGGTTAAAGTATTTGTTTCTTTGTTTAATTCCATTGTAATCAAACCCAGAGGCCTGGTGTGGGGGAACCATTTTTCCTAACTGTCTGGCATGCGATACGCATTTGTCTTAATTTATGTGGGGGGAGGTTGTAAATCTGCAGAAGCACGTTGCTGGCGCTTAGATTTCACATGCGCATTTAAAATAATAGCACCTGACAGTTTACTAGCAGCTAAGAGGTTTTTCTGCTTCAGAAAGCAAAATATTGGAGGAGTTGTGCAGCGTGTACAAATAATTTGAGGAATTAGACCAGAATATCCAGCACGCTTTTCTTGGGAGAGCAGAAGAAGTGATAGACCTGTAAAGTTTACGAGTCAGGGGACAGAGGGGGTAGGAACACAACCCAGCTGTGTGTAGCTGAATGTCATCCTTCTGTAATTTCTTTTCTCCCAGGACCCAATCTGAATTGCCACAGCGTTCGATTACAGCGCGTTATTTCATTTGTCTGCCGTAATTCTTCTTTACCTTGAAGGGACAGAGAACGTAGCACCAAATCTGCCCGGGAGTGTTGGAAATGAACAGCCCCGTCCCCATCTGCTCTGGAGGTGTCGGAAACTCAGGTTTTGGATCGGGGAAAAACTTTCCTGGGCTGGCTGAGAAGGAGTGTGAGGCATAAAGACTGCTGTGTGTCCATTCGGGATGCTTATGGCAGTCGGTAGTTTCCCCGTGGAGGTTTTAATCAGTGAGCAAACTTGATTCAAATGGAAAAAAGAGAATTTGGAGATCTGAAATAGTGGCTGTTGTTACTCCTGTGTGCGTGCAGGCACCTTCTAAATAGACCTCAGCTTTATAAGCTCTACATGGACCAGCTCTTGGGTTGGCCAATCCGTGCAGCCATCGCGTGGCTGTAGAAATACAGATGTGAAATTTTCCAGCAGACCTCCAGGTTTGGTCCTCTCCGCTGTCGGTGGCAGCACCGTCCCCCCGAGGCTGGCGGAGTGAGTGCTGGGCCCCGCAGAGGCTCCGCCGGTGGGTGACGGCGGGAGCGGCGATGGGCTTGGTCATCGCTGGCTGCTCAGGACCGTCCCGCAGAAGAGAGGGGAGTTGAAAATCCTGAAGAGGAAAGTGGGAAGAATGAATGGAGAATATTGTGTGTTCTTCTGCCAGGCTGGATCTGTTGCATTAAATTCAGAGCCTTTCTGAGTACAATTAATAGCCATTTTATTTAGGTCACCCTGGTTTTGTTGCTTTAAATGTATGCCTCCATTAAAGTGGAAGAAAATCAGTTACATTTATCTCTGTGGAGCCTTTTGTGAACTGGTTGGGCATATTTTAAATAACCCTGGGAACTGTTAGGATTATTAAAGTCTTTGGCTCCTCCAGGTTTTTTTCTTTCCTCCTATTCTCCCTTATTCCTCCTCCCAGGCAGTGATTAAAGAAGTGGTATAGCCCTTCCTTTTCTCAGAGCCGCAAGTGGGTTGAAAAAAAATATGAAATAAACTAAAGCCCATTAGTTAGGCTTTGTGTAAGAAACTGGGTCTAAATTGGGTGGATATATGGGGTATGCTGGGACAGAGGAGAAGTCTGTTGGGCTTAAGTCACCATTTGTAACTGGTATTATCTGGTAAGTCTCTTTATTTTTTATTTACCTTAAGTGCTAAGACTGCGTTCATTTTGTAATACACTCTCATTTGATGTCGATAATTAGTTCAAATCAATCAGCTCCTTTAAGCCTCCATATTGAGCTGTACTACATCTCAAAAGAGAGAGAAGTTTTTGGCTTGCCAGGAGCTTTGTGAGTGGGCCGGGTGGGACGTGGCTCCCTGCTTGGTGGCTCAGCGTCTGACGCCTGCACTGGGGAAATTCAGCTCTTTGCTGGTGCGTAGTTCTTCACCGTGCCCAGAGAACATGCGTACGGCAGGTCACTGCTGGTGATGGGGCTCAGCTGGCGGTTGGGGACCAGCGCTGGGTGGTGGGTGACCAGTGATGGTTGGTAGGGGACCAGCGCTGGGTGCGCCCGGCCCAGCCTGGCAGGTAGCAATGGATCTTCCAGTCCTGTTTCTGTCCCCAGAGAAAACTCCTTTTTCTTGTGTAAGCAAGGTGCTAGTTGCATGTTTTGAGTTGAAACCTGGAGAACTTGCCGGTCAAGCATCTTTACAATATTGGGCCAACAAGGGAGCCTCAGGCTGAAGGAGGGGGTTAACTTTTGGACGGTCACAGCTCCTGAATGTACTTGAGTTTCATCTCTGGGTTTGTTTTTTTTTTCCTTTGCCCTGAAATAGGGATCAATTTGCTTACTACAGAGTTTACTGCCGGTTACCTTGACTGTGTCCCTTATTTCTCCTTGATGAAAACTTGAACAAGCCGCTTGTGTTTGATTCACAGAGAACCGTGAGAAACGGGCTGTGTGTGTGAGGCAGTGTGGTTTTCTCATTCTATTCAGCCCTTTGTATATTCAAATTCTTCTAGTTTCAGTTCTTGCTGTTCTGCCAGATTTCCATACCATTGATGGGTTTTCTGAATTAATAAGTTTCTTTCTCCCCCTCCCTCCCATACCCTCGCCACCTTTTTGCAACTGGTGAAAAGTTTTTCTAAGCGCGCTGCCCTCTCCATATTGATTTTCTTCTCTTGCTTGTCTAACCCGCTCTTAGATGTTTTATTTTGCAAAGCGTTAATAGAATTTTCCTTTTGCCATTGCACTTTATCTATTCAGGAGGTTTCAAGAAGTCTCATTGTGTCACCGGACTATGGAGGAAAGAGGCTATTCTTCTGTTACAATGGCTGCCCTAAAAAATAACACGGGGTGGGGTAAACTCAGAAAGGGCAGAGACGGAGATAAAATGGTCTGACCTTAGGAAACAGAAAAGATAACCAATTAGACATTGTTGAAAGGGCACCAGCTGGCTTAAAGAACACCCCACTGATTATTTTTTCTTAAAGGCGTGCTTGGTCCACATCTGAAGCAGGGCTGCGGAGCCACTTCCCCCCGTCCGGGTTTCCAGCTCTGAAGCGGCGGGGCCGACCCCGCCATCAGTTCTCAGCCCAGAAGTCAGTGCCGCTGCTGGGAGGGATGCAGCACCCACCTCCCAGGCACCCGCAGTCCTCGGGGTCCCTGCTGGCGCGCTGGAAATCGCCTGGATTAGCACACGCAGGCTGCGTTTGTTACTGCTAATAAGGATTTATTTGCATAAAAAAGATCTCTGCCAAGATCATCATTCCAGCGAAGCGGGGCCTTAGTACACATGGTACAGACCGTTGTTTGCTCAGAGGAGCGGTACCTCGTGGCTGAGATGACGTGTCACATTGTACTGGTGGGAGGGGTGACCAAAACTGCAGATCCCCAGCATGACCAGAACTGGACCCAGAGCCCCCTCAACCCCTCCAGTGCCTGGTCCCGTGCCAGGACCTGTCCCTTCTCTGTCATGGCAGCACTTGGAGGAGCAGGATGAGGTTGCACAAGACGTTCCGACCCATGGTGGTGGTGCTGCCAGCCAGAGCTGAGCCCCGAGAGAGGGTTTTGCACCCCACAGCTCAGGCTCCAGCCTGCTGGGAGCCTTCGGGCTGAGACGCAGCCATGCTGAAGCAGGGTTCGGGTCGTGTTGTGCATCATCTCGTGTCTCTTCTCCCCTGACGGCAGTACAGACAGCCTTTTGAAAGTCCCTGGTGATCCATGTCCTTGCAGGAGGAGGTGTTATTTTGAAAAGCGTGGATCCGGCCAGGAGAGCCTGGGCCCGGCGGCAGCCCCCGGGTCGGGAGACAGAGGAGCTCCCTGGGTTGGTGGGATCTGTGCTGCCGTGTGCCCGAGACCGCTCTGGGCTCTGGTATGGGCTTTGAGGCAAAAAGTTTATGCTGGAAGAGTTGCCTGTTAAAAATTCCATGACAGCGGTTGGTGTGGGGACAACAGGGTGGTCAGCACGGTCGTGTGGACCGAGGCAGGGGAAGCCGCGATGCTCTAGCAAACAGCATTAGGTGCGACATGTAATTTTTGTTTCCAGTGAGGCCAAGACCTGTGAGAATGAAAAATAAAGCTTGCTGTGCAAACGTAACCCTGGAGCAGAGATAAGCGGTGGTGGTAGGGTGAAGGGCAGCTCTGTCCTTATCTGCCTCCTGGTATGGCTCATATTTGCGTGTTTTCTTCCTTGGAGTGAAGAAAGACAGCAGGACAAATGGCTCTGTGCTTAATGGGGTTTGGATTTTTCAGTGCATCAGCACCTTTAAGTCTCATTCAAGATGGGTATCAAGGAGGCATGCTGTTCTCCACCATCTCAGGCCATTGCTAGCACATTTTGCAAACCACTTTGACTGAAAAAGTTAAGAGCAAGTTAACCAGAGACAGGTTTTTGGATGTGTTTAGACATCGTGTAAGGTTTTGCTGCAGTGTGGTTTTTTACTATCTCCTAGAGTGTATTTCAGTCCCGTGGTTGAGAGAGGTTCATGCTGTGTTTTTACCACCTTCCCAAAACGTGTCTCTGCCCAGCCAAGACTGAGGTTGTAATTCTGCACAGAAGTAGGCTGGATGTGTGTCCCCTGCACGAGAGGACCGCAGTCAAACTATACTCCCTGAACTGTGAATTTTATCTAGGTGCCAGCTTTCAAATCCTGCTGTAATTCCGGGGTCACGCTAAGGCAGCAGAAGCTGTCACAGGCACACAAAGTGGTCCCACCTTCTCATAGAGCGCTGCTGCTCTGCCCTCTGCAGCAGCCCGGCCCTTGGGGCAGCGCAGGCGTTGGTGTGCTGGGAAACTGATAGGGCTTAAAACCTGGAAAAGAAAGTGCAGCTCATTTTAACCCGGAGCAGTTCCCTGGCTTGATCTGCCATGCAGACGTGTTGGCAGAAAGGGAGAGATGAGCACAAAGTGAGCACGGGCAGTTGGGGTGAAAGGTAGCACTGTGTAAGGTGAAGAGAGCGTGTAGCTGCATTGTAAATCACTTACCTAAAATAAATGATTTATAGAAAGCCAGAATGCAAGAACATGGAAATATCATAAAAATTACTTGGGGAAAAAAGAACAACTAAAAACCCCCCAAACAAACAAAAAAACAGCAACCCCACCCCGCAGACAAGCAGTGGAGTCCTTTAAAGAACAAAACCTTTTATTTCAAGATCTTCTCCCTTCCTGCAATGTCTTCTGCAATTTAGCGGTGATACGGGTTTCCATCAGCCCCTAGTTTGCAACGGGGAATAGCGAGTCTGTCATTTCTTTTCAGAAAGATTGCCCAAGACGTTTCCCACAGCACCGACCTGCCCCGGCTCCTGCAACCTCCGAGCAACAGTTTAAAATGTGATAATGCTGGAAAATAAACCCCAGCACAACATCCTTCTAAAATAAGTGTAAAATTTTAGGTGTGGCTGCACAGATTAAATGGAGGTGGAATAAATCATGCAAATAGTAATGAAAGTTGAAAGCAATTTGGTTGCACTTCAATACGTTTCATCAGTCATCTCTCTTCTGAAGTGGAAATGCCAAGCCTGATGCGAATTAAACTTTCTCCCTCCTCCCTTTCCCCTCTTTCCTCTAGCTTTTCAAAAGGCCTTTGAAAACCTCTGAATACCTTTCTTGGCTGACCAGATTTTACCCTGCTCATACTTCTTGAAACCTCCTAATTCTCAGCCAAGACAGTGACTCTAATTTGGAGAGGTCATGGGCTTCATTTGCATCCATGATTCCTCCTTATCTCCTCCAAAAGGGAAAGAGGCTGAGATGAGGCACAGCCAGGGGCTGACGAGAGGTGGAGGAGCTCCTTAGATATTTGGCTTTTTAGGGCAACGAAACTTTTAATGTTCACTTTTCCGCTTTAGGATCAAATGCCAGCTAGGACGTGGCTTAAAAGCAGCAGATTCCTAAGGGAAGAGCTGACTCGGAGCAAAAGGAAGGAGATGTGATGCATCGGTTGTGCCCGGGCTGAGGCTGCTCCTGCCTTGGTCTCCCCGTCCCGGTTTGTCTGTTGTGTCTTTGCAAACCGTGCAGGCGATGTGTTAAAGCGTGCATCTCCCCTCTTCTCTCTTGCAGGTAGAGGACGCCATGCTTATGTTTGACAAGACGACCAACAGGCATAGAGGTAAGAGAGAATGGGAGCTCAGACGTCACATTTTGTGACAGCTTCTGCATGGTGACCACAGCCAAAAATCGGTGTCAACACGACGAGCCAGTGGCTAAATCCAGTGGTGCTAAATCAGCAGAGCCGTTTGTGTTTGAGATGGCTCCCTCGGTCCGGCAGGTGTTGCAGAGGGAAGGCCGTTCGACATGTAATGCCACATGTCACGTGGATTTTCTTATTAGAGGTGGCTTCTCTGGTCAGCCTAATGACTTCCCTTTGGGAGGAGCATTGTCAGGCTCTGTGGTGTCCCTGGGGAGAGTAAAGCCCGGGAGCTGGTGTGGTGAAGCTGCGGGGAAGCAGAGGGTGGGTACCAGGGTGGCTAGCATCAGATGAAGCTGGGCATAAGGAAATCAAGGTGCCAAACCCCTCCGCTGAGGTTTCAAGCATGCTGGAGTTCTGGAGCTGGGGACTGCTTGTCTTCCAGTGACGTAGCTCAGAATAAGCAGGATCTCCAGAAGAGGAATTTCCCTTCACATATTTCACGAGAGAGACAGGGTTTCATCACTGCTTGTACAGTTCTGTGAAAATGAGCTGAGGATTATTTTTAGTGTTATGGCCATTCCCTTCAGTGGAAATAAATGATGCTCCGCTGTCTCTGGGCGAGTGGTTCACGTTATCGCTGCAGCGGAGACGCCGAGCTCCGGGCAGAGAGCAGCCCAGGGGCTCCGTTCGGCTGGGGGGAGTTCAGTGTACCTGGGCTCTCATGGTGGCCCCAGACACTGCTCTGGGGTCAGGCTGCTCTTCCCTTCTCTCAGAACAAGACTGATTTTATGCTGCCAGTCTCCCTGCTTTAACACGGCTGTGTTCAGAGGCCGCGCAGGAGCCCAGCACAGCCCAGGGCTTGGGAGCGATGGGAGCCTGGGAAGGGGAGAGGGGAGCTGCTGGAGTGCTTGGCCACTGCTGCCTGCCCTCCTCTTCATCTCCGGGGCAGGAGACCTGAGCTCCCTGCGCTGTCGGAATTATTCACCGCTCTGATATTTGCCTTAACAAGGAACTTAGTGCGTGCAGATGGCTGGGTGAGTCAGGCAAACCTCCAGGATAACATTCCCTCCCTCCAGCAGTTCTCTCCCAGGCACCGATCCCTCTCTGAAGTCAGGGATCGTCGTACCCTGGAAAATTCAGCGGCAGTGAGCAAAAGGCTTGCCTGGAAAGTTAAGTTCTTCAGAGCCAGGGAAGGCAAGTGAACAGCCAGTGCCCATCAGTTTTGTAACAGGAGCCAAGTGTTCAAAACTCTTACATAGTTTGGAAAATTCAGGCCCTGACAACTTGCTTTTATATCCAGGGAATTTTCCACCTTTCTCTTTGCAACCACCCTTAAATGGGCCATAAATACCCTTCTCCATTCAGGACCTTGGCACGTTGTTTCTTGCGTTTAAGGGCCGTGTTATGTGGTGCTTTTGTGCTGGGCGCATCCCCTGTCTGACATGGTTTGCTGGGCTCCAGGAGTACTGGGGGGCTCCGATCCCGGCAAGGCACAGACTCAGCAGATTTGGCCCCTGTGAATGTGTTTTGGCGAGTCTGCTGCCTGCCTCTGTTTGTATTCCATGTTTCCTTCTCTTAAACTGTTTCTTAACCTGGCCAGTGCATCGGATGGGCTGTGGGTGCATCCTGTGTTCCTCTCCATGCCCCGTCCTTTTGAGGCTTTTCAGCCTGATTTGCAAGTCCCTGACGTGCGGTTTCGTGTCTCTGCCTCTGTCACCCCTTGGAGCAGGGCTCTGCCATCCCTCTCCGAGGGCGCAGGAGACTTGAGGCTCAGGGGGCACCAGGGGGACACCTTGTTCTAGTGGACATCAGCCTGTCCTGCAGCACATCTGCGTCCCGACGGCAGGGCTGGGTCACCCCAGCGGTTGCCTCGTCCCTGGGTAAGGGCACTGCTCCAGAGACAGGGCAAGAGTCTTAATTTGCTGAAATGTCCCAAATCCTGGAGGTTCGTTCCCACCGAGGCTCGTGGCTGTGCCTGCAGCAGTGGTCTCTTCAACGGCTTCTGCCTGCCTTGACTGGGCTCCGCTGCCAGGCTGGGCAGGAGACTCTGCAGGGACGTTAAAAGCAGAGCAATGTGGTGTGAGTCCTTCCTTTGCTTCCTGCGAGCAAGATGCTCCTCTCTTCCTCGCACACCTCAGGGGGATCCCCCTCGGTCCTCTGCCGGCGGCACCGTGCTGCTGTAGGCGCTTCGCAAGGCGCGAGGGCAGCAGCGGTGTTTGCGCTCTGCTCTCACAGCTCTGCTTCGGCTCCTCTGCGCTGGAACCGCGCGCTGGGGAGCCCCGCTCTCAGGTGTGAACCTGACCGATAAGCCCTAGGGGACGGATTCCTCTCTCTAAAGCATCTTTGCCCCATCTTACCTGGAGAAAAGGTCTGTAACCACTGAAGTTGAGGGCTGCAGATGTGGGGGGCACCTTAGCTGCCATGAGACCTTTTGTTTTTTCCACAAAGGGCTCCTTCCCCACAATGTGTGTTGAAGACAAGAGGCAACAGGTCTTCCTTTTTTTCCCCCAGGAATTCTGTGAATTTATTTCCTTGGTTAATTTTTTTTATAGCCTGATTTTTTTTACAGGCAAGCCATAACATTTCTCTTTGCGTTGGCATCCCTGTGTAAGCTCCTAGATGAGATCTAAGGGGGGAGGAACTAAGGCTAAATGCCGTTGGAGGTGGTGTTACCCGCACCTCCCGCATGCTCCGCTGGTGTCAGGCTCTGGACCCGAGTCTGTCCCGCTTGCCTGTGCTGTCCGGGGGCAGGGTGGGCTGGAGCCCCCCTCCCTGCTCTGGCAAATACGGGAGTTCTCTGGCTCCCGGGAGGGTCAGCTCTGTTTGTGCGGCTGTTTCCCAGGGAACAGGCTTTACCCTTTTGCTGGGTGAAGGACAATGCTGCTAATTTGCTGGGATTAGCCAAAATTCCTTGGGTGAAGCCCAGCCAGTGCCAAGGGGCTGTGCTGCCAGAGGGGCATGGAAGTCTCAGCTCCGGGTCTTTACTCTGCCCAGTCCAGGTGGAAGGAAAAAACAAGTGTAAAAGGCAGGGTAGAGTCAGCTTCATCTTCACACTTGAATTTATCCGATCTTTTTGGACAATTTTTCCTTCTCTGTGCAGGTAGCTTCCCCTAATCAGGCTAATAAACCGGCCAGTGGGCCGTTGCGATGAAGTGGGTTCTGCCGCATCGATCGTATATAAAATCGCCTCAGATTTTACAAATTGTGACATTCTGATTGTGTTGGAAACATGTTTAAAATGCAGTAGCGTGCAGCAACAGTGTTAATGGCAATTCTTAAAACCACTTGCGGGTTGCAATCTGTATCTTCAAATTAGCCAAGGGAAAGAGAAATGGCAGATAAAATATCCGTTGTGGTTTTCTGTAGTTAGTCTATGCCTAGAATAATCAACGTAGGCAAGGGAAAGGGAAAGTATTAAAATTCACTCCCTACTGCTAGAAGGCGAGATGAATTTCCTTGCAAGCAAATTGAGAGTATTTGTTGACATAATTCTGGCACGTGTGCGTTACTCCTGTGTGCGTTTTGCGGTAGCGTGGAACTCGCCCGCACCCAGCACCAGCTCCCGCCGGTTACTGGAAACGCGGAGATTTAACCGGACGTAGTAAGAGGGATTTTCGAAACTGCTCATCGTTGAACAGTTTTATTAATACCTTGGGAAGGCTTGAAAACCCCACCCAAAATAAAACTTAATGCCTTGCCAATAGAGCACATAACTTTTATAACACTAAAAATGTCATCGAGCTAACCGCTTTGTTGCCTCTGCTGGTGTCTTTTTCTTTTTTAATGTCCAGCTATTCCTGGATGTTCTCTCGGGAAAATAAGACTCAGAGCTATTGCATTTCATGCCTATCTGTCTGGCAGGCTACAAAATCTATGAGTGTTTAATTGAAGGAGTGGTTAATTTTTGGAGTGTTGTAGGTAAAATAATCCCTAGCTTCACTGGGATGCCGTGTCTTCTTGCGAGGGTTCTCCTTGTGTCTTGGCCACTTAGTTGTGATAGTGGGCACGCAATGAACTGGCACTTAGATGGCGAATATCTCTGGGTCTGCTTTGTTAAGATGCCATGTTATTATTTTTTTTGAAAGAAAGTGCCGGTAACCCTCTATTTCTGTACCAGGGAGTAAAACCACACAAAAAGTTCTCCAAAGACTCGGGAAGATCACTTTCATCGCTTTCTTCACTGCCTAAAATTTCATAGAGCTGAAAATTACTGGGTCAATCTTGAAAGGATTTAGTAATTGGAAAGGAAAAAAAAAGAGGGTGGTGTTATTTTGTTACCCTTGCAAAGTGCAGATAAAATCTGGAGTTCAGCATTAGTTATTGATCTTCGGGGTTGGAGGGAGCCTGGCAAGATGATGATGTCCTTCTAACTTCATTATGGCCGGGAGCTCCAGCAAGCATCCCGATTCTGCCGAGCGAGGCGAGCAGCCGGGGCTGGCCGGGGCCGCTGCCTTGCCCTTGTGCTTTGCCCGAGCTGGGCGATCCCCAGGCCCCGGCAGCGGGAGGTTTTGTTTGTTCAATCCAGCAAAGCGGAGAAAAAACACCGTGTGCCGCAGGCTGCTGAGGAGGAGGAGGAGGGAGGAAGGGTTAGATGAAAGGTGGCCGAGCCGAGGGGTGCAGGAGCAGCTCAGCCCTGCCCAGGCTGCGTGCCTCGTGTGGAAAGGAGCGTCTCCTGGTAAATTTGTTTGGCAATTCCCCTTTCTTTCTGCAACTGTTAAGCGTGTGGGTAGAGATGAGTCCAGAGAAGGGTGTGTGTTGGTTAGTTATCCTGATGGGATGCTCTCGATCACAGCTTCAGCTGCTCTCCACCAGCGTGTACTGGTTTTGTGCTTGCCCGCAGCTCCAGAAGCTGTCCCCGCCGTGCAGCACGCCAGGCCCACGGCTTCAACTTGCAAGAAGACAAATAGAGACTTTGAGTGATTGAATCCCCCAAGCTGTAATTGCCGGTATTGAATGTAATGCTATATGTTTTTCAAAGCCATACAGCCCTTAGAGTTATTTTCATATCAATTAACTCTCTCACACGGTTAGGAATGGCAGGGGACAGAGGAGGGAAGTGACAGCATGTGATTTGGACTTCTTTAATCTTAAAACTAAACAAAATTAAAGAAAAGCAGGCTGTCTGTTTGATGCAAACAATATGTCCTAGGTGTTAGGGGTTAAAACATCTCCAAGAGACAGGCATTGAGCGTGACAGAGCTTTAAAATGAGTTGGGTTTTTGCGGTTGTTGTGAACCTCCCGGTCGTTTCCCCTGCCCGTGGCGAGGGCGAGGGTGCTGCGGGCAGGGCTGGGTGTCCTGGGCTGGGGTGTCCTGGGCTGGGTGGCCCCTTGTGCCTGGATGAGGGGCTGGATCCCCGGAGAGCATCGCTTTGGCTCGGCACGTGAAGCAGCTCCCCGGGGAACTCCGACCAGGCTCTGTCCTGGAGCAGGGCACACTGAGACCCCCCCACTCCATGGGCTGGCACCGCAGCAGCCTTCTCCTGGAGACGAGGAGCTCCACAGCCCTGGGGAGACCCCTGTGCCCATGGGTGGAGAGCTTTGGGTTTGATCTAAACCCGCAGAATTCAGACGGAAAGATTTGTGCACCTCGTGCCACCAAGACCACACGCCGGAGTGGGGTCTGCGGGTCCTTCCCATGTTCTCTGCTCTGGGGAAGGGACGCGGGGGTCCTGCTTTGTGTTTGCGCCATCCCCAGCCAGCGGATTTCAGTGCATAAAAGTAATTGTCCAGGTGGAAGCAGTTGGCATAATGGTTGTATTTATTGGAAGAGACAGGAGTGATGTTGTTAGTGAGATATCGTCTGTGCCTTGGCAAAGGATGACGCTGTTCTTAGGAGAAAAATAGCCTTTTGTGTTCTGTCCGGCTGCCAAAACCTCAGTTTTGTAGTTGTCCTCTGAAGTTATAATTGACATTTTTATAGATGAGATATAAATATAATTAAGAGTCGCTGCAATTACTTGTTTATTGCCATCTCCCTCAAGTAAGCCGAGGTCATGTGCATTTAAAAACACATCCCCAGGCAGTTTTGAGTAAAGAGTATTTAAAATATATAGGAATAATTGCCTAATTTGGTCATTTTCAGCGTAGCTTTTCTTGGCAGCAGTCTGGTGATGCTGAGCGTTTTGAGGGCAGCTCGGTGGGATCCTTTCGCCTGCTCGCATGGTCTTGCTTTTAGAAGGATGGGGCTGAGGGGAGAGCTGCTGTTTGGGCAGGTTTCATCCATAGGATCCTGGAAAAGCATCCACAAACACGGTGGCGGTATTTTTTTTAGAGCATAAAGTGCTTTAAGGGCTTTGGATGAAAAGTGTGACATAAGATATAAATGGAGCCAGTATTATTGTTATTGCTTTCCTAGATGAGACGGGCTTTTATTCCCTTGTCAGTTTTATCACTTCATAAATGGGACTCCAGAGAGTGCCGTTGTTTTGAGGGAAGCGCTCGCTCGGCCTCGCCGCTCCCTCGCCAGTGAGATTCATCCCGAGGACCTGGGCTTTGCAGGACTTCGGGAGAGAGACTTTAACCCCTGGTGCACAGAGATGCAGAGTGTTCATCTTCTGCCAAAGGCACAGAGCATCCGAGGGAGGAGTAGCTGCAAGCAGGGTTTTTTTTTAGAGTGCTTTTTAAGCAAATATTTGCTTCAAAACTTCACGAGAGCTGGGAAGATTCATTAGTTAATATTATTTACCATTTACAGCCCTATCAGTGAAAGCGGTGATGGCTGAGCGATAATACTGTCAGTCATACCTATCTATTTAGATTGCAGCTATGACATGTGCCATATTAATATTTTATGTGTGTGTGTTTTTAATATTACATCCTCACTTATAAATATTCATGTCATAAAACACAGTAACGGCTGCAAGGCTGACGAGCAATATTCACATCTTTGCTCCACGTCGCGAGTTCACCTCCGTCGTGGCTGGAGCCGAGGTAGGAGCTGGGACGGCTGCGGCTGCTGAGATGCGGCGTGGGGAAGGGGCTCGTGGCTCCCAGGTGGCCACGTCTCACCAGTTTTCCATTTGGCATCAATTTCTCCCTCTTGGCCTCTGTGTTGGGCAGTGGGGACGGTGAGCGTTATCCCTCCGGGACAGGGTGGCAGCCGCTGCCGGGGTGGTGGCTTTTGCACGGCGACATGCCGGTGGCCCCGGGCTCGACAGGCTCGGTCCTGCTCCCTACTTCGGTGTGAATAAACACAAAGCGAAAAGGAAAAGCTGCCAGTTCTTGGATCCGTCTCCCTTGTCTTTTAATTTCCTGGCCAGCGCCTATTGCTGCTGCATCAGGGCACCTTACGTGAAGTGTAAAAATAAATGCATTCAAGCCAGTGTGAGCCCGCATCCCGGTAGACTCTGTTTCAGAATAGCAAATAAGGCTCCTGGCCACGCTTTTCAAGGCGATTATTGAACGTCTCGGGTGGTTACAGTCATTCTGCCCCCAGCCTCATGCTGGATAACGCCACCTGAGGCTTGGAATAATTGCCCAGCTATGTACTGTCTGTCATACCTTATTGCTTAATTTTATACCAGTAATGAAAATTACATCCAGAGGAGGAGAAAGAGTGAGCAGCTGCTCTGGCCGGGACGCACCGAAGGAATAGATGTGTGCAAACGCTTGCTCTAAAGAAGGGGAGAGGCTCGGCTCGCCAGCAACACTCGGGAGATGGCTTGACATTTTTATTTTCTTGTTTAACAAACAAATGCAATAATAGTAAGAAAAAAAAAAAATCCCACCAACCTCTGGTAAAGGTTGCAAACGCAGCCCAGCAATTAGTTTGGAAGTCTCCAGTTACACAATCAGACTTTTAAGGTAAATACCAACTTAAGAGTGTGTTGTAAAGGACAGTAGGTTCGTAAAACTCATTTGTATCTTGTCTTCATAGCTAACGTGTGTACTTAATTCCCTCTGCCCGGAGGGAGAGCCCTACGCAGCCAGACCTTCTTGACCATCTTAATTTCTCCACCTCCTTTCGACCGGCCCCAATCCAGGTGGTGACCAGAGGAGATGCTGACCGAGGGGCTCGGTCCCAGGTCTCTCCCTCTGCACAGGGGGCAAGGGGGGGGCAGTGTCCCCGGTGGCCAGCGCTGGGCCACTGACCGCTCTGCAAAGGGGGTGTGGGGCTGTGGGGCACTAACCGGTGCAGGAGGCAACGTCCTGCTCTCATTCCGTGATGGAAACGGCTGCGGGAAGGGAGGATTGCAGCCGGAGCGTAAAACCTGCAGGAAGGAAGAGGCGTGCAGGAGGAAATTCAGCATTTTCCGTGGCATCTGCATGCAGAAGACGTTAAATACCTTTTCAAATTATCAGTTAGGCTTTCTGAAATTGCTGGGGTGCAATAAATGGAGGCTTTGCAGGTCACCAGAGGCTGATACCCGGGTGCCTCGGAGGGGAGAGCGGAGATGCAGAAAGATGGGAGATGGCAGCGTTGGTCTCGCAGAAGGTACCTGCGTGGTGTCCAGGCTGGACGTAGGCAGGAGCACGGGCAGGAAACCGGGCATTTCCTTCCTGCAGAACCGTGGTTAAGAGTCGCTGCCTTTAAAAGAAAAATCTTCCCATTTGCTTCATGCTGAACAGTATCAATAACTTACTGCAATTAGACTACAGTCGTATTGGAGAGTGCAAAGTAAAGCAGTAGAGCCTTCTCATCTCTGAAAGGTTCTTCAGGAAACATGAAGCAAGAGTTGTGCAAATATTTAAGAACTTTTTTGAAATTATGATAATAGTTTTGTTACACTTGTGGAAAGTGGGTACACGTGAGCTCTGGCAGGATGAGTGCTTGCGTTAGACAAGGTGATCTTCCCCTTTGAAGCTGCGTGGAGAAGACAGTGAGGTCATTTTAATACGACTTCAGTTTGCCATCTTTATTGTCACTGCTGAGCCACCGGTTTGAGTGACAGATAAATTAGCAAAAATCCTGATGATCTGTGAATGGAAAGAAACCCTAAATGCCGTGAATAAGTTCTTGCTTATGAACCTACTCAGCTGATGAAACCAAAACCCCTTTTGCTTCCCAGAATGCAGGAGCGACGTGATTAGCAGGTAGCGCTTTAAGTCTTGTGGGACTATTTGAAAATGTTAATTGAGGAAAGGCCAGAAACGGGAGGAGAACAAAATGCAACATTTACATAGAGGGGCAGTCTTAATACAACGAGCAGAATTAAAATCAGCGTGGTGACCTTGAGAAAAATAGGCAGCTACTCACAGCGTGCCCAAAAATGTGATAGGAAAATATTGAGACACTGCTCAGCTTTCCCTCCCTGGTGCGTTGGTTTCTTTTCCCAGTGGACGGCCGAGAGCAGACTGGGTGAGTCCTCTCAAATATGCATTGGGGGGGGGAAGGGGGTGTGCGCTTTTTTTTTTTTCCTATCTGTGCTTTGTATCTGCTGGTTTTGATAATAAAGCTTTTAGAGCACTTTTACCGAAGGTGAGGAGGACGTTCCCAGCAGCCTGGGGAGGCTGAGAGATGGGGAGTCACCGTCACTTGGTGTCCCCGAGAAGGGGCCGGTTTGTCCCCCGACGCAGTCCCTGGGGTAAAGCACCTCCAGCAGCTGCCGCCTCGCTCGCGCCTGGGACACGGATGCTGCTGAAGCCTTTAATTCATTCTACAAGGTCGTTGCTGTAGGTAAAGCCTCCTGGTGACCTGTTTAAACAAACAGATAACACATCCCCCATCCCCAAAATCTTGAGATTCAGCAGAAATGTGGGTTACACAAATGATGCTGGTAGCACAAGGGAAGGTTTTACCCCTGAGCCCGCTGTTGGAGCGGGCTCTGCCGCGCCATCTCTCTTTGCTGTCCTCGCCATCCCTGCAGGCGTTTAAAATACGGGCAGACACGATGCTGAGGGACATGGGTTAGTGGTGGGTCTCTCAGAGTTGGGCTGATGGCTGGATTCGGTGATCTTAAAGGTCCCTTCCAACCCAGGCGATTCTATGATTCTGTCACCTGAGACACAGGGGGGGTTTGGGTCCTGCGGTTCCCCGTGCAGAGCCCTGCAGCATCCCTGTGTCCTGCGTTCCAGGGGCTTTTCCACCAAAGAGACAGAGAAAGTCGGAAGCAGTGAGAGCCAAGCTCCTGCTCTGGAATTGAACAAGTAGGAGCTGCCAGGGCAAACGGTTTGCTGCTGTAAATCGTCGTGTATCTCTTGGCTTTGATGAGCCCGTGGCAAATAGCTGCAAGCGAGAGAGAGTGCCCTGAGCGGTGCTGAGCGTGGGAGGCGAGGGCTTTGCGAGGAGCAGCGCCGATGGCGGGGCTGTGCCGGAGCCCGGCTCTACCCGGGGCAGTACTGGCTCCTTCCCACTTCTTGGCTGAAAAGGGCTGGGGTTGGTTTCTGTATCTCTGTCTTCACCTCCCCACCGGGGTTAGCAGCAAGGGGAGAGCAAAGCACCTCTAAAAAGAGTGATTCTTCCACCATTTCATCTTCCCCTTCTTTCCTCCCTTCCCGTGAGGCCCTGACCTCTGCCAGGGCATGCGGGGT
The DNA here is from genome assembly GCF_964199755.1 of Larus michahellis. Lineage (NCBI taxonomy): Eukaryota > Metazoa > Chordata > Aves > Charadriiformes > Laridae > Larus > Larus michahellis. The sequence goes on along the minus strand of NC_133902.1, from coordinate 8,432,732 downwards.
GACGCCGGGCGGGCTCCGTCACACAGAGCTTGGGGGTCCGCGCCGTTTCACATCGGTGCCCTCTTACCTGTGCTCGAGAGTGGTTTTCCCAACACATTAAGTTTTGACTGAAGATTTCTTTAATTAGGTTGATTAATATGTGCTGGCAAGGAGTGATTTTGCTTATTCTGTATGTTTTTTGTATATATAAGCTGAAGTAAGAACATCTGGCACTTTTTTTCGCTGGATCCAATAGAATAAGTAAGTTGAAAAACAGCTTCTTTCAGAAAAGCGCAGGTCGGCAGATTTGGGCTGTGGGATTTTTTTCTTTTTAATTTATTGAGTGTTTTGTGGACCAGAAAGACTGCCTTTAACTCATGTAATAATTCGCAGATTGTTCTCCATGTTAAAACACCTATCGATGCTAACAGCCTCCTCACTTCTCCGCTTTGGAAGAAGACCAGGAGCGAAGAGATAGAATACTACTAAGCCGCCGCAGTGCTCCCTTGAGTGATTTCGGAGCTCTTTGCAGGCACATAGGGAATTAAGCCTTGCGGTGACCCAGGGACGCCAGGAAGGGACCAGGGCACCGGGGCCGTGAACCGACTTGCCTGCAGCTCCTGTTGATGCTGAGCGCTGGGCTGGGTCTTTCACCGCAGCGTCATCTCTCCGTATTTTCTCTTGGAGGGACGGTCCCGGCCCCGGTGTGGGTTATTTGAGAGTTGTGGGGTGGGCCCCAGTCGCAGCAGGGCTCATGGAAGCCGCCCTCCGCATCCCCCGCACGAGTGTCACACGTGAACACGTGTGTTCCCCAGCACACTCGGAATTAGGGCAGGGTCCGCAGGGAGACGCCTGGCAAGAGAATATCCTTTAAGCGTCATTGTAGCAACAAATATTCCCCCGTCAGCTCACAGGAGGTTCGTATGAGCTAAAATCACTCAAAGGTCTTGGAGGCGGGTTTGGCTTTTCCTGATTTCTCAGTTTCTGCAAGCCGGTTTCCTCCGTTTCGGTCTCTGCTCTCCACGCCAGCCCAGCCCTGGCACATGGGGCTTGCTGCCCTGCCGCGGGCAAAAAGGAGTAAAAACATTTGTTTTCCTCCAATTTCTGGAATTTCCCTGCAATTGCAGGAAAACAAACATACAAAAAAAAATTAAAAAATCAGATGACAAAAGTGTGGGATTTGTTTCCTCGCAGACCAGCAGCGCATTTTCCCCTCCCGGCGGGGCCCCCGCGGGTTTTCTCCTGGTCACTGGGCTTTGTCCCTGGTGGGGCAGGAGCCCGGGGTGCTGGTCCGGTAGCTGGCCTGGGGCTCGCGGGGCTCAGGAGCAGCACGTGGCGGTGGAGGACCTGCCCGGCTGCGCGGGGAAGGAGCAGCTGCGAGGGAAGATGGGAGCAGCTGTGGGTATGAAATTAGTCATTCTATGAAGAAATGGATTTGATAAATAATAAAACAGTGGTATTAACAACAGATGCTTTCCAGGTCAGACGACTTTGATAAAAGCACCCAACAGCCGTGGGTAATGGTATGAAAAATATGTATCTATATTTATAGATCTATCTATATGAAAAGGCATATAAATAAGCGCGTGTTTGTGTATAGAGGTGTGTGTGTACATGCTCATGTATAAAATGTACCTGGCGTTTTATTTCTGTTTTAAAATGACAGTGAAAGTGTTGCTGCTCCCATTCTTCGCAGGCTCCGAGACTTGCCAAGAAAACCTGAGATCTGATCGATGTCTCCCGAATCTGGCGCGCTCCCTCCCCGCCTCTCCTCAGCGCTGCCTCCGTTCGCTTTTATATTCGTACCTTTTCATTCTGATAGCCGTTTTGATTTGGAAAATACTGTGCCTTATACAATGTTTCCTTTATGGTGATTTAGTTCCCTCCTCTTATCTTTCACCTTAAATCTTTGATAAGAGCATTTTAAAAATGAAATTGCTACCTGACACCCTTGGCTTCTGGCCGGCATCCAGCGGGGCCGGGGGATGCTGAGGAGGAGGAGGGTGGCTCTGGGAAGCCTTCCCCGGCAGCGCGGGCGGGATGGAGGAGGATGAGGAAGGGGAGGAAGCACGGTGGGACCCGCCACTGCCTGTGAGCCCCGCGGCAGGGACCACCCGACCCGGTGGCGTGGTGAAGGCCGTGCCTTTGCAGGGGGGTCGGTACCATCCCTGTCAGCGACGCCAACAGCTGCTGAAGGCTTCCCTCTCCTTCCTCCCTGCTAAATTGCTTATTAGTCTAATTGACTGTCGCTGCCGCCACGCTGGAAGCGGAGGGAGCACCCCAGGGGAGAGGCAGGAGGGGGACTCGGCGATGGGGTCGGCTTGTTTTCCCCTCAAAGCCTCAAAACCTTGCCATCATGAGGCTTTTATAGGGTGGCACAACGTTGCTCACAAGTTTCCAGCATGTCCGAGTAATTGAAATGTTTTTGGATAAGTGTTGGCTGTGCCTGCTGAATGTGATTTATCAGGGGAAGGCATCAGCAGTGGGAATATCAGTAAATAGAACTGTCTGACACGCAGGTCATTTTTATTTTAATGTAGTAGATTTAATGAACTCTTGTCTTTATAATTCATGGTACTTGCCGAATGCATCCATTTCCCCTCCGTAATGACGTTAGTTACAGATCTATCCTTCGTTCGAAGCTTTATTACGGCTGGCCAACTTAACTCTCTCCCGGTTGCAGTGATATGTTCCCAAAGTGTGCAAAGGGTTATCTAATAAATTGTTGCCTTTTTACGTTCAATACTATTACTAATAAACCTAGCCCAAAACTTCCCTGAGTAGTTCATGCATTATTAATTATTATTGTTATCATTATTGAATCTCTCGGAAGGTGGCTTGCAGAGGCCTGTGGTCTGTGTTTTCCCGGCTCACCGGGGCCACGTTTATCGGCTGTTCTTGCCCTGACACCTCTCCGGTAGTTTGTGCGTGTTCGAGTGCGTTGAGGTCAGAGGCGATAGCAGCCCCCAAATCTGCTGTCAAGTGATTTAATAGCATTTGTGTCCAGCCTAACCCAATCTATCTCACCTCGTGGAGAAGAAAAAAAAAAAAAAAAAAAATCCTGCATCAAAATTACTGCTTTTGGAACTGTCTTGTCTCTTTTGAGTAGGAACTGGAGACAACTAGACAAGCTTCAATGAAAGCGAATAAAGAAACATTACTTTCTGAACACAATCTTCTGTTACCAGTCACTTTTCAACAGACATTCAATCAAAATGCTAATAGCAAAGGCAACGAGGGAGCGAGGTTATTGTAATACTAATTGATAGGCTGCAGGGATGGGTTTTGATAAGTGCTGTTGAAGATATATTTTTGAAATATGATTCTCTTTAATTACAATGATACTAATAAAGATGAACAAATGATTTAATGATAGTTTTCTAGGTAATGGCTTGAAGATTTTTGTTCAAGTTGTTTTGTAGGGTTTTTTTTTTTAACCAGAAGTTATGAAAATCACCTTAGAAATAAAGCTGTAGTGGAAGGTAGTGACTTTATCTAGACTTGGGTGGCTACTTTGCATCAAAATTAATACTGTCAAATCTGAAGCTCTTGAATAAGAAATCCAGTCATTTATTTATACAATAGGCTTTGCTGAAAGCCCATAGCTGAAGCCACGTTGCATGTAGGAATGCATTTAATATCTAATGCTTATAATAATTAGGATCAATTATGCCAGCGAGGATTTTAAAATACATTTTGAGGGAGGGAAGAATGGGCCGAGGGGTATTCACTGGTGCATCTGGGGCATCAGGTTTGATCCTATGAATGGAGATTATTGACGTGCAGTGACGGGAAGCTCCAAAGTAAGGCGCGCTTTCCCGGTGCAGCAGCAGCTGGTTTTCCGTGTCCCGACGGGTGGGAGAGCTGTGCCAATGTCCCCAGCACCTGCAGGGTCCCCGGCCAGCCCTGTCCCCATCGCAGCCTCCCCCGGTCCCCGTGGGCTGCGTGGCGGCATCCTGCCTCCTCGGAAATGGGAACACAAAGGGAAAGGGGCAGATCTGTCACTAACAGGCTGCCTCTGTTTCAGCTAATTTTTGATGAATTAATTGATAACAAAAGAAAGAATGGTGGGGTTTATCGAGGGGGGAGTGTGTTTTGCTTGTGTTGATGTGGGTGGGAGCTCTTTCTGGGGCAGGGAAGGATGATCTCTCCTGCCTTTCAATTTGTCAAGCTCTCTCTCAAAGATCTGCCAGAGAAGAAAGGGTAATTAATAGGCTTGAAGTCATTTCCGATGTGTCAGTATTTCTGCCTTGCTTCCAAGTGATAATGTTCGCTGGCTCGAGGCCTCCGGGGAGCCTTCCATCTTATTAACTTGTCTAGGAGAAACAGTGAGTGGGGACAGCTTGGGCCAGTGGGTGACATGAAATAAGGATTTGTGGTGTAGTGAGCTGTAAACACGGGGCCCGATTGAGTAAAAAGTGGAAAGAATAAAAAACAAAGGAAGAAAAATAGATGAAAAAGGCCGCTGGTCACAAGAACAGCGGCACGTGTGATGGAGGGGGAGGATGCACTTTGTTTAGGGCGGCTCATGCCCGACGCGTAGAGCTGGACCTGCCGTTGTGCTGTGTCACCCATGGCCAACTTTTGCCCCTGCTGACGTTGGGTCCTGGTTCTGGCCGGATCCCTCTGATGGCAGCGCAGGTCGCCCGTGGTCCCGCGCACGCTGCCCCGTGCCAGCGTCGGGGACTGTGCTACCGCAGCCGGTTCTGCCACCGAAAACCCATGTGTCAGACTGCAGCGTTGTTTGTTTTTACCCAGAGGTAAACATGGAGTTTTGGGGCTGTCTCATGGGTTTGGTCACATCCAGCAGAGCTGTTGTCCCCACTGCCGGTGGTGGTGTGCCTCCTCTGTGCCACCTCGGCTGGCGTGGTGGCAGGGACAGCCCTCTGACGCAGGCAGCCACCGCAGAGCAGCTAGTAGCCAAGGGCTTCCAGAAATCGCCTGTGATTTTTAGGGTGCTCAACTTGAGGCACTAAAAAGGGACCTGTTTTTCAGCAGGCGAAGGGCTGGGTCCTTCTCCTCATCACTTGGGTCTGTTTGCCAAGTCGGCTGGCGGTTTTCGTAGCTTTTCTTAATTGCATTTGAAAATGTAAGACACTTAGGTCACTTATGTGTGAAGACACCTTCGTTCTCAGAAGAACCGCAGGGATTTAGTAATCCCACATCCTGCAGAGACCCTGGGAGACTGGGACATGGACCGAGACTGGCACAACAGCACGATGGAGATGTGCTGCAGTGGCAGGAGTGGAGTCCGCGCTCTGGCCCCGGGTGAGTGTGCCGGGCTGTGCCCCGTGGCCGGCTTGTGGAGGGAGAAAGGACCCTCTTACTCCATGGATCTCAAAACCTGGAGCTCTGCGTCCTGGATTTCCATCCTCCTCGGTGTGTGCCTGTGTATTCTTGATCCCGTTGCTCAGCACAGGACCAGCCTCTCGCTTCCTGCGCTTTGGAGCTCCGCAGCGTGGGGTACGTTCCCCCATTGCCTGCCCTGGCCCGGAGCGGGGGAACGGGCAGCTCCGCAGCCTGGGTTTGGAGGAGCGGCACCTGGTGCTGCTCGGGGTGTCCTCCCGCGGCTCCAGTCAGCAGGAGCGATAGCAGAGGAACAGCTGTGTGAGCAGAGTTGGCAAAAGTTGTGTTTTGCCCTCACTCCCCGTTGTTCTATAGCTTCAAGGTCTTGCTTTGGAAGGGGATGTGGCGGAGAGATTTCTAGTCACTGCGTGTGTTTGATAACTACACCTGTAATCACAGGACTCTGTCAACACAGGATTCTGTATAATTGCTTCCACCCCCCACCCCCCCAGTCCTGGTGAGATTTTGTTAATTAGGATTAGAACACTTAAAAATAGAGATTATTTTTAAACTGTTTTCCTGATTCTCCTGTAGGATGTAGGGAGGAGGTTGGATGGGATCGTAGTTTTCTCAGGTGGAGAAGTTACCGCTCTGCCCAGTCCCCGGGCCTGAGCCTCTTGAGGCATCGCTGCGCCTCGCGCTGGCTCGTCCTTGCACCAGGAGAGGTTCTGACCTCAGAGAGCTCAGCAGGGCAGAACCCGAGCGGGGTTAAATCAGGACTGCAGGCTCTGCCAAGGCGAGAAATAAAATGCTTATAGGTGGGTTCTGGATTTTGGATGTGCTGAGTTGCCCTTGACTTCAGCAAAAGCTGCAGGATACCCTGGGAAAGGGGGAGAGGGATGAGCGAGTCACATCCCTGAGTTCATCAGGATAAACCGAGGAGGAGATGTCTCGGAGCGATGTTCTGCGCAGCCGAGCTGATCCGTCTTGCGCAGCGCTGAGCAGGGCTGCTGCTGGAGCGCTGACCTTCACGACAGATGTGGGCTTACGCAAGGGCCGTGCCGTATCTATATATTTAACCTTCTTTGCTTTTCTTGTTTTGTTTTTAAATTCTCCTTCATAGCAAAAGCGCGGGAACGGTTTCATTAGCTATTAAAGAACACCACGATGGAGGCAGCGCTGGTCTCCACCGCGTACAAGCGGTTCTTTGGAGATTGTTCCCTTTTTTATTTTTTAAAGTAGCCAACCTTGGCGTTTTGGGTCAGTGGGAAGGAACAGGATGTCTTTCACATATTGACAGGGTTTTTTTGCTTCTCTTTTCTTTTCTGATCTCACTCCTGTTTGTCAAGCTCACTTTCCATTTTCTAGGGAAATGATTGATTATGACTAAACATCTCTGACAACCTTTTTGCAAAGTGTGAGAAGGCTACAATGCAAAAAAACAAAAAGGAGCCACCTCAAAGCTCTTCAATGATTAAGCTACTTAACCGGCAAGTTTTTTTCCTCTACTGCGGAGTGTATTTCTGCACAATGGAGTTCCCCTTGCAAGCGCTTATTAGGGAGGCACTAGTGTAATCTAATTAAAATTTGGTTTAATATTCTGTGGAAATTAAAACTGAATCCTTCCTGTTAGAAAGAATGACCGTGCATGTATTAGTCCTCTGTTTTGTTGTTGTTGTGAGTTATTCAAATATTAACACTGACTGCATGCTCGAAATGATAGTTTGCGTGCATTAACAGAGCTTAATTCTCAAATTAAATGATGAATGATATATAGGAATAGGTGAAAGCTGGTTGCTGGATTTATTTATTTCATTATTTTTTTTAATGCTAATGTTACTTCCTGGAGGTAAATAAGGGGAGGGGATGCTGTGCAATATTATCACTGTGAAATTAAAATAAAGTCTCATTATTTGAGGATGGAATTTAGCGGCTGAAGGTTTACTCTTCGTCTGAAGCTTCATCCTGAATTCTTCCAGCTAATTGCCTGCTGATTAGTTGAGAGACAGGCATTGCTAATGTTGGCCTTGAGCATCAAATTATCTCCTGCAAAGTCTTAGGCTCTCGTAGCACCGAGCGGGAGATGTCAGTGGGGCGCAGGGCGTTGGTGCTAGAGAACAAGAGGACAGGGGTTTCCCCGACCCCCTGTGTTCCCGGCGCAGCCGGATCGGGGACCTGGATCGCGGCGAGGAGATGGCAGCAGCATTTGCCCATCCTGGCTAACTGTGTAATTCACTTCATGGGTTTGCATACATTTATGTTGGTTTTTTTCTTTTTTTTTATCTGAGAGTTTTGAGTTCTGTCCCGTTAGAGGGCCTAGGCAACCAGGGTAGATGTATTTGGTCTGTGTGTGGAACTGAAGGAAGTACTGACCTCCCGATAACAGGTAACAGCACCTTCCCTGCATTCTTCTGGTCAGACTTTGGGGGAAAATCTTTTTGGCAGGAAAAAAATACAGAACTTCATACTGCAATTCATTTTAAAAAAAAAAACAAAAAAACCCAAAAAAAACCAAAACACAAATCAAACCTTTGATCCTTGCACTGAAGATGGAAAAATAACCAAAATGTCAGAAAACCTCCAAATATCTGGATGTTTCCCTGTCTTTTCCCAGCTGTCTTTCTGAACTTGATCTGAAACATGCTGAAAATATCTCTGTTCCTGATCTATTGAAAGTTTCCATTATTGACTAGCAGAAAGGCTGCTTTTGTGTGTGTCTCGCTTGTGGGCAGAAGATAATTTTAAAAAGCACCCTGTTTATCTGGAGAGAGCAGCGTGGCGAGGCAGGAGCCCCAGGCCAGCCGCGATGATGGATCGGAAACTTCCTCTGCAGGGGGAGCGAAGACGGGAGGATCTGCCACAAAATGCGTTAAGAAAAACCCCTGGGAGCCGGTGTGGGGCTTGGTGAAGTCCTTGGCCAGTGATGAAGACGCTTTCACGACTCGAGCAGGGCAGCAGAAGCCCACGTGCCCCTTCCCCTCTGGGACCTGCGTGCTCCAGACCCTGCTCCCTCCTCCTCCTCGGGGAGCCGAGCACTAAGGAAGCTGTGCCAGGCCGGAGGGACGCGCACACGGGTCTCTGTAGCGATGGCAACTCAGGAAACAAGAGCTGCGTGGAGTATCTGGAAGGAGAGCCCTTATTATGGAGAGTTTAAAGGGAAGGTGCTTCAAAACGCGGGGAGGCTTGGCAGGGTAATTAGACTTGCTGCTCTCAGAGTAAATGTATGGCTTCACGGAGTGTTACTGGCGCGTCTGGCCTCTCGCTAAGAAAATACAGAACCAAGAAAATACAGAACCATTCAGCAAAGAGCATGTCAGACCCCGGCCTGGGGTGGTGCCGACACCAGTGGGTTTTCTGCCGTGGAGCTCCTGGTTTATGCTGCGACCTCACCCGTCCCTGCGCTGGTGCTCTGCCCACTGCCATCAGCCCGTCGCCTAGCCTGGCTGTAGACTCTCGCTGATGCTGTGGGGGGAAATCTCAGTTTTTCTCAGCCGAGATATGGTACAAATCAAAGCCTAAAGCTTTCACCCGGGTCCAGGCGCAGGGACATCATTATATACCGTCTCTTGGGCTCAGTTTGCTGGGAGTTTGCTTCTGAGCTCAGCATTGCTGGTGGTTTCCAAATTTTTTTCTGGCCCACCTGTACATGAGCTGTGAGTTCCTGGTGGATGAGTTCTGACGTTTTTTGGTCAAAATGCAGCCAGTTAATGAGTTACTGTGCAATGGCTGCGTCAGCCAGCCAGGAGGGAGCTCGCGAGGGTCTGCATTCAGCCCCACTGCTGGTTCGCTCGGGTTCAAACCTCCGCGCAGCTCCGTGCCTCGGTTTGCCTGTCTGCGCTGTGTGACTTGGTACCCTTTTGTCAGCTGCATGGTGCTCCTTGAAGGATTTTAACAGTGTGCGGGTGCCAGCCTGTGTTAAGTAGGAGAAGCAACGTGATGCTCAGGCGGAAGAGGTGATTTCCATTGAAAGCAAAGGACCATCGGCCCTCCGCCTTTCATCTTCCAAAATGGTGCAGTGAAATTAGTGCCGGTGAAGGATGCTAGACTGACAGCCAAGAGACCAAAGACTTCCTTTCATCCTCCCCGCAGACAGAGTGCAGCCAGGCAGCGAGCTTCCAACACCGTCCCGCCTTCCCCGCACCCTGCCCTCCCTGCAGAGCAGAGGAGAACACGGCTGTCGGGAATCCCAGTGCTTTCATTAGGCAGCCCTCCTGCCCCTTCCGTCCTGCTCCTTTCCTCCTGCCAATTACCTCCTGCCTGTGATGTGTGTGACACCCATTTCACCCGTTTAAAACTCAGCTTCATGGCCTGTATTTCCCAGCAGCCGCCAGCCAGTGTTGGGATGGCAACTGCTTCCAGTCGGATTGACGGGGCTGGGGGCGACTCAGGGGATTTGGCGGGGTCTGGCAGAAGGGAGATAGCATCAGCTGGGCTCAGCAGATGTTGAAATAGTAAAAACAATCGATAGCTTCTTTTTTATACCGGTTCCCTTGGTCGCTCAGCCCATTGAAGGAGATGATTGTCGTGGCTTGCCGTGAGCGCCTGGCTGGGGCGGTAGCCGTGCAGAAACCTCTGTGGTGGCTGCGTTATTTCCGAGTCCTGCGCTGTCTGGCGAAGGATAAAGTGTGCATCCTCTGATGGAAGGAACATGGTGTCAGGCGGATGTTGGTCTTACCAGGCTGAAATGACAGTGGCATCGTGTAGTGGATCAAAACATTAAGTCTTTAAAGGCGTATGTTCGATATGTCATATCACAAGAGCTTTATTCTTGGCGATAACAATCGGCAACGCGTTATCTGTAGTTTCTCGCTTGTACATTTTTTACAAGCTGATAAACTTTGAGCTGGATGAGAATCAAGCGTGCCTTGTTGCTCATGTCCTGACCAGGGCTGGAAGATTGGTACCAGGGATACCAGGTCTGGGGGTCGATACCAGAGGAGCCCAGGAACCGCTGCTCTGGGTGATGCTCAGCACCTCTGGTCCAGGTCCTCCCTCTAACGGTGGTGGGCTCCAGGCGTTTCGGTGGTCCTGCCAGCCCTGCCCTTACTCCACATCAGGGAGCTGGCGTGGCCAACGGAAAGAAAAAAATGACGGTGAGCGTCAGTGTTTCAGAAGAGGGATGCTTCACTTCACTTGGCATTTTAATCTCTTCCAGCACTAGGTTGGAATAAGCACTTTTTTGGTGCGTGGTGATTTATTTTGTTAAAAACCAAGGCATTATTCATAATTATGCAGTTTTATGAGCATATACATAGCAGCATTCTTCCCGTGGTAGGCTGTGGGAGCTGGCATAATATTTAAATAAGAGCCCTGGGGAAAGGACACGCTCGCATTCAGAGCGGGGCTCGGTGCGGTCGCGGGCTCAGCCTATTGAACTAGCGTATAATTACCTCTATTCAGTGCTGCCGCTCCAGTTATCAGCCGGCCGTCGGGGGGGGAAGGCCAGCGTTTTGAAATGACATAGATTGTTAGAGAACATCAAACTTTTTTAATACAGTTAATGATCCTCAGCTATAAATAGTCTGTTCCCATTGACTGGCAATAAGGCTTTTGTACTGTGCCTCGCAGAGCTGCAAGGCTTTTCTTAGGTTGTTGGGTTTTCTTTTTTTTCCCCTCCGTATATACTGTAGGTCCCTTCGTCCTGATTGCTTTACAAGGAGCATCCCTCCCTTTCTGGGCTGGGAAGCGAAGGTCCTGCCGACCAGGAATTTGCCCAAGGTCGTGGTGGGGGTTAATGGATGACCAAGGTGGGGGACTGGCAGCTCCATCCTCTGGTTGTTCAACTCTCGTCCTCCCCCAGGGACCAAGACACGGATGGGGATGGGCTCCCCAGCTCTCCTGTGCCTCTGGTAGTCTTCTGGGAACGGCCAGCCTTTACTTAGTGAGACAGGCAGCTTTTGTATATGCTGTGCCCCAGAAAGTTTCCTTGTTGTCTCCCAGGTGGAAATGTGACTGTAGGGTCATGGAGCAGGGTGTGGAGACAGGGCTTTCTGAGCTCAGTGGCTGTGGAATGTCGAGGCAGCAGCAGGAGCCGCGCTTTCCAGCTGCAGCCCATGAGTTGGAAGGGGCAAGGACTTGGTCTGCAGAAGCCCTTGTCCTGGCAGTGCCCGGCTCTGACACCGTAAATCCTTGGGCAAGCGTAAATCTGGAGGGAGGAACTGTCTGCAAGAAACCTGGCTTGCATTTCCTTGTGCTTGAGCTGTATCATGAGCAGTTACTGTTCCCTTTGAGTGCGCACGGATCCCCGCGCCCTGTAGATTGCTTTACCCTTTACAAAATGTGACCTGAACTAGCCAAGAAGTCTGAGAGTGGCACTTCAGAGCTCCGAGTGCTGCAAACACTCTGAGTCGGTTGCTGGAAAGAGCGTGTGAGCCTCAGGCGGGATTCAGGCTGAGCTGTCGCGGTGGGTTTCGGCACTGGTTGAGCATCCAGCAAAATAACCCCAACGAAAAAACTCTCAAACCCCGAACCGACTGCTCGACTTCCACAGCAGCAGTTAAATGGCCGCGTTTCCCATCGCCCAGAAGTTGCGGTGAGATTCTGCCACAGCTTTGTTCTCGAGTGCCTGCAGACACAATAGGAAAAGGTCATCGCATAAACACCGCTTCTCCAAAGGCAATTTCTTTGTCTGTTTTGAAAGCCAGGAAGCAAAGGGTATTCTAATTTGAACTGCTCTGCCGGTGTGATGGTACCGGCAGTGCCTCCCCCCCGCACCTTTCTGGTTTCAGGCACATCTTCAGGTCGAGAGCCTTCCACGCGCCCGAGGAGCACCCTGGATCTGCGGGGTTTTGGCTGCTAATAGGTGGCGCGTCTTTGCTCCCGCTGTGGGTGAAAATGGGGGCTGGTGGGGTGGGTGTGAGCGTGGGGGGGGAACGCAGCAGGCGGTAGCTTGAGGTCTGGGCTGGTAGCACCCAGGCTGTGAAAATGCTTCAGGGAACCCTCCGGTGTGTTTAATTAGTTCACCTTTTCCTTTGCCTGTGACTGCTGGTTGTGGCGCTTTTGTTTTTAAGCAGAAAGATTTCAGCGTTTTCCCCAATGGTTTGAGCAAAGGTTGAGCGCGTGGGGAAATCCATAAAACAATGTCACCAAAAACGCAAGGAGGAGAAGGCGGCTTTTAATAAAGCACCGCTGGGCGTACGCACCCGGCAGCCGGGCTTGGCTGGATCCGAACGGCAGGGAGGCTGCCGGGGAAGGTCACCTCTGAAGGTGGCAGATGAAAAAGCAGCGTGGCCCCCTCTTCTCGGGGGAGCTTTGGCAGAAACCCATCGGTCTGTAGGTGTTTGGTTGGCCCGTCCTCTGACGTGCCATTCCCCGGCATCCCGGGGCTCGGCAGAGCAGCCGACCTCGGGAGGGGGCTTGTGCTCGAGTCGAGGCAGGGAGACGGTGGGGAGCAAATTTCAAGGGAACCGTCCGCAGCAGGGAATGGCTTGGCTGTAGTTACCCTGAGCGGGCGATCAGGGAGGTTAGAAGGCGGCATTAAGGCACCCAGTGATAACAAAATTGTGGTTATTTGAGGTTGGATGCTCAGCAAAGAGAACACCTCTCCTTTGCCTTGTCTATCCATGCACGGTCTCCAAAAGCAGCTGCAGAGGAAGAAGAGCATCCACCATATCTGAGGAACGTTAGAAAGCCTCCTGAAATTATAGGCGTGATTATTAGCAAAGGGCTCTGGATTTTGTGCCTGCGTTGTGCCTGTCTCACGGTCTTGTTTTCCACTACCTGCAGATCCGTTTTCTAGAGCTGTTCAGCTCTGTGTGGTCCCTATTAAAAGTTTTCTTTCCCAGGGTGATTCTGCTCCTTTGTTGCCTCTGATTCTTGAACACTTTATACTATCAAACAGCAAAACTGCTTTTATTGATGCGGCAAAGAACAATGGGATCTTTCCAGCAGCGCTCCCAAAATACGCTCTTGGCTTTTTTTTCATGCCTCGCTTCCAACAGTGGAAAAAATGATTAAGATATGTTAGGTTTACTCTGGTCACTTCAACGGGAGATTGGTAATATCAACAAACGATTCCGGTAAATGGATTAGCTCCTCTTCTCCGGCTAAGGCTGAAGCGATGTGTACTTGCCCTGGCCGTGCTCTTTCTGCGAGACAGACAGCTGAAAAAGCAGAAAGCATCCACAATTTAATAGCGCGCAGATCGGGTTAGGCGAAGATGATGGCACTGGGCTTGTGTCAGGTCACTGGAGCGTGATGGCGAGCTGGCGGGGCGTGCGTGGGCGCTGCTCGTACAGCGACTGCACCCGCCGTGGCCCGAAGCCTCACGCTGGGTCCTCCGGGATGCGATTTCCTGTCCATGCGGAGACGGGGAGCAGGGAAGACGGGAGAGGATGAGCAGAGACGCAAAACCAGCTCTGCTCTGTGCGTGAACTGAGCGTTCCTTGGTGTCTCAGTACTGGCTTTCGGCTTTCCATGTGAGCAGATGTCAGCATGTGTCTCCCTTACAAAAAAAGATACATGCCATGTTAAAAACTTTTACATGTATATTTTTAATGTCCACTGTCAGCCTTTGCCCCCTGGACATATCCAAAATCTGACGACTCCTGACTATCCGGAACTATTACTGTAAAAGCAAAGCGGTTTGCCCGGTTTCAGAAGGGGAGTGTAGGGCTTTGGGGGGCGCTGGGGCTGCGGGTGTCCATGATGTTAATGAGGAGCTGGTGTAGCAGCCACCAGCACGACGTGGCGGGGATCCTATGCTGCGTTAGGTAATGCTAATTAAGGGAACCTCCTTGCAAGATATTAGAAACCCTCCTCCAGCAGCAGGAAAGGCTGAGAAGTGGGTCTGGTGCGTAGGGAGCTTGCAGAAATGCCTGCCAGCCCAGCGGGGAGTGTGAGCTCTGCCAAAGACCCTTTGGGGTGTGCGGGCAGGGTCCTGCGAGGCCGACAGGTAGCCGACCCTGGGGACCACCGGAGGGGCTGGACGGGCCCAGGGTGCTGTTGGCCTGGGGAGGGGAGTCCCCGTGGGGAGATGGGAACAGGTGCTGGCATAAAGGCATCGTGTCCACAAGGTTCGATGAGTGTGAAGCATCGTGCAGTGCCCTGCCTCCGGTTAGGGGAGCCCTGGAGCATTTTTGGGAGCACGGGGCAGCAGATGCTTCCAGAAGCATCCTTTGGTTTGTAGCATTCTTCAAACAAACCAACAAAACCCCAAAAACGTGAGAGCAAAGTTGTGTTTCGGCTGCATTCTCTTGGCAGAAGAGTACGTTTTCCAGCCTCGGGGAGCATGCAGGGGTTTAATTCTGTGAGTGCATGGGCTACATAATATTTTTATTTATTTGTCAGTTCTTTTGGAGAGCCTTATTATGCGGCCTTTGTTTTTCTTCCGATGTAAGGTGCTTGTTAGAGCCCTTTGCTTGCCTGCCTTCCACTTCTAAACTGTGCATTTCCACAGCAGGTTGCATCTGGCATACTGGGAAAGAAAAGAGTCTATATACGGTGATTGAAGATTTCTTCTTTATATAGTGCCTTTAAAAAAAAAGTGTAGTGCCATTGAAATCAAAGCCCAGCTTTCTGCGATAAAGGGCCCTGCAAATTGACCGCAGGGTCTTTCAGAGAAGTCTGTCTCCTTTTGATACAGACGTTGCCGGGGGAAAAGAAAAGGGAAAAATAGGGTTGCCGGTGCTCGGAGGAGTAAACAGGTGAGCATTGTTCGTGTGACTCCCGAGGAGCAGCGCTGCCTGCTCTGCAGCCGCTGCTAACGCCGCCAATTCAGCCGTATTTTCGTGCGTCTCGGCTCTCGACAGCTTGTCGCCCCACAGAGATGCCGGCGCTCCCGGCGCGGCGGAGCGATGAGACGTCACTCGGCGCGCTCGCCGACAGCAGGGGGGGGGAAAAGCCACCCTCCACACCGCCACCCGCCGCTTTCCTACTCGGTAAAGGTGCCTTTGGGACGAGTCCCTCTCCCTTCAATCTACAGGCGATTCTCAAGTTGTCAAGTAAAAGCTGACACAAATTTCTAAATGGCGTTAATGTAATTGATGAGGCCTTTTCCCCCGTATACCAACTCTAAATATATATGTAAGAAAGTGATTATCTTAATGTAATTCATCATTTGCTTGAAGTGCATGCTAAAGCTGAACCTGTTCGCTCTGATAAGCATTTATGTACCGAAGGAATTGATGTTATCTCTCTGTGCCTGTGGTCTTGAACAAAAAAGCAGACTTTGAGCTTATATTAAAAGAGGGCGATTTCCCCCCCTCTCCTCTCTGTCTTCTGATCAGAGCTTTCCTGGGAATGGCACACCAGAGGCGTTTGAACTTTTTTCTTGTTTTTTAACCCCTGCACAGGGGGGAAAAAACGTGGCTGTGTCAGCATTTGCAGGGATGTTTGAGGCTGTATCTCGCACCCCTGGGCCAGGCTGCAGCGTGCCGACCTCTCCTCGGTGGTGGGAGCTGGTTTCCAGGAATAGCTCAGTAAATACTTTGCTCTTTACATGTGTATCCAGAGGAACAAATGGTGCATATATTCAAAGCATCTGTCATAGCCAGACTCTCTTTCTCACAGTAGTATATGTTGTTTGCTTAGGCAAATACTGATACGGTGCGTGAGCAGCAGGGATGGAGTCCTGGCCAAGGATATTAATAATGTCCAAGAATGTTGTGTGCTGCCTGAAGCTATAGCCTGGAGGGGTCATACTGCTCAACTCAAAGGTATTATTTTAACCTGAGGCTAAGCTTCTCATTTTTGCTGGTATTTCCCTTGACCCCAGTCAGTATTTATTTCAATTCCTTGAATGGGTTTTTTTGCTGTTTGGTGCCTAATTCTTTATTCCTTTGCATTATGATATACAGAGTCAGCAGGGCAACGGGGAGTGCGCGCTCTCCTTCCCAGCCGGGGCTTGCAGCGCGGTGGAATGCGGCCCCGGGTGGGTGAAACCTGCAGACCTGTAAGAAACGGCGCCGTCGAGTATTTCATTGGTTTTTGCACGCGGCAACATTTGACCTGGAGGTGAGATGCAAATACAGCAGATAAATCACAGCTCTGAAAAGCAGATTGATGAAGAGTAGGGACTTTGTGCAGTGAGGGTCCCTCCGTGTGTAAAGTGTGGCCTTTCGCTTCCCCATTTATCTTGGCTGATGCGTGTGTGTTAACGAGAGGAAAGAAGATGGCTGCACGTTGACAGTAGTGTCCTTCGCTTTGCACTGCATCCTTGCAGTTTGGGAGGGAGGACTTTGTCCCCCGCAGGGACCGTCTGGCCAGTGAGCCCAGGGTGGCACGAGATGACGGTGCTTTGGGGGGGACACCGGCCCAGCGCGGTGGGTCTGTCGCCCCTCGGCCCTGGGCTGTCGCGATGCTGCTGCACTACCCAGGTAGGCAGGAGTCACCTTGAGCGCAGCCTCGCAGCCGCTTGAAAAATTTCCCCCTGCGAAGTCAATTCTGTAGACACGTCATTTCTCTCGGGGCGCCTCTGGCAGCTGCTGCGCCCCTGATCTCTCCGGCGGCGGTAATTAAATTTCGGAGGCAGGAACAAGGAGAAGTTTCTGGGTTTGGCTGGTGCGTTGGAGAGGAGCAGTGTCGGTGACGGGTTTTGGCTTCGTTCCTTCACCGTGGAGCTGCCTCGTGCTTCTCCGCTGGCTGAAATCAAGCAGAAATCCCTGTCTTTGCAAATGTCTTTTTTTTGTTTGGAGGGACTGGTTGGTTCTGAGGATACGGGAACTGAGCAGGGGCTGCTCAGCTTGGTGGGAGCTTCCCACCGCGGCTGGAGCAAGGGCCAGCATGGTGGGAAGGGCTCTCCTTGCTCGGGGCCATGCCAGGTATGTCTCCTCAGCACACCCAGCTGGGGCACGTCTGGGAGGAGGAAGAGGAGCTGCTGTTCGTGCTTCTGGGTGCAGTGGGACATGTGGAAACACGTGGCTCATGCACGCTCTTGAGGATGGTCGGCCCCAGCACAGTGCAGAGCCCAACCAAAGGGTCTCAGGGGGGACACAAGGGTGGGAGGTCTCCATCTGCATGAACTCTGTTTCAGCTCTGTTTCTTGGAGGTGAGGAGGAGGATGATAAGCGTCTTCCTCCCTCAAAGGCACGCTGAGGCTAGCGGCACTCCAGTGGGTACGTGGATGGGTGGGGGTGGAAAGCCCCTCACAAGTGCACAGCAAACGTGCAGCGCTGGAGATGTTCTGGTTCCTCCTCTTTCACCACGAGCAGGGCTACGGCTGTACTGGTGGAGAAACCATCCCATTCCTTCTCTGTTTTCCCTGGATTTGTTAACTGCATCCTCAAAATAGAAAGGCACTTCATAGTTTTATGCTCTGCTTTTGCGAAGTCGATAAATACTAAAAACTTCTGCTCCCTTGTCAGTCGCAGTGATTGTCTGGCAGGGAGCGAGCTTTTCTGGGCTCTTTGTCGCAGAAGAAGCAACTCTGGGAAAGCGTACTTCCATTTTTTTAGTAATCTATTTCTATAATTGAAGGATTTCAGATTTCTTTTGTAAGAGCAAGCGCCTGCTTAAACATGGAGACAAATACAACCAATAATATGTACTTGAAATTTAATGCAAGCTAATTCATTTTGGCGCAGTCCCAGATATGCTGATTAAATGGCCTGTGAAGTGCTACAATATCTTGATAATGTACATTCTACATTTGATTATATAATCAATTATGTTGCACCTAATAAAATTTAAAATTAGTGAAAAAAGCTGTGAGCAGATTGTATCAGGTGCAGAGTGGGTCTTGGGCAGCTTTAAAGAAACTTCTGCGAGTGTACGCTGTGGAGGAGCGTGCGTGTCTGCCCGTGTATCTTCATAACACCGGTCGTTAGTAAACCGGAGGCTCAGTAAAATGCTCCTGTTTAGTTTAGTGACTTGATTTAAAATAAGATAACGCGCCTACAGCTCCTGGTATCCTTGCTGAAACCTGGGGGTGTGTGGCTGTCCTGAAGCAGTGATGGTGAAGTCAGAGCACGGCGCGGTTCACGCACGCTCAGCCCCCAGCTCTCCTCGACTCCTTTTGCCGGAGCTGTTTCTCCCCGGCTTCTGGCGAGTGGCCGGAGCACCAGGCAGCCAGGGACCCTCGGGCTGGGCTCCCCTGCAAAGACGGGTTTTGGGTGCAGAAATACGTCTTTGCACACAACTCCTCCCATCGCTCCCTCGGTTTGCTGCTGACAAATTTACTAACGTTTTCTATCCGGAGGTGACCTTGCACCGCATTTTTTAAACAGCTTAGGTGTTCCCGGCAGTAGTTCCGTGGCGGCTTTGGAAGGGACATTCTCCCCCTTGGCCAGACCCAGAGGAAAACCCCGTGTTGGGGTTTTCCTGCGACCGTCTGGGAGCAGCCAAAGAGGGAGAGCAGAGACGCACTCCTCCTGCTCGTGTCCAGTTCTGGGCTGTGTCCAGTTCTGGGCTCCCCGGTTCAAGAAGGACAGGGAACTGCTGGAGAGGGGACAGCAAAGGGCTACCGAGATGATGAGGGGACCGGAACATCTCTTTTACGAAAAAAGGCTGAGGGATTTGGGTCTTTTTAGTCTGCAAAAAAGACGACTGAGGGGGGACCTTATCAATGCTTATAAATACTTCAAGGCTGGGTGTCAGGAGGATGGGGCCAGGCTCTTCTCAGTGGTGCCCAGTGACAGGACAGGAGGTAGCAGGCACAAACTTGACCATAGGAAGTTCCATCTCAACGTGAGGAGGAACTTCTTTACCCTGAGGGTGGCAGAGCCCTGGCAGAGGCTGCCCAGGGAGGTGGTGGAGTCTCCGTCTCTGGAGACATTCCAAACCCGCCTGGACGCGTTCCTGTGCCACCTGCTCTGGGTGACCCTGCTCTGGCAGGGGGTTGGAGGAGATGATCTCCAGAGGTCCCTTCCAACCCCTCTCATTCTGCGATTCTGTCCCTGCTCAGGGAACCCGAATGTCCATCCCTACATCCCAGCCAACTGGGGAAGCCTCTCCTCCTCCGTCACCTGTGACACCTTCACCTGGTCCTGATTCCAGCTGCGGGCGCTCCCTGCTCTCCCAGGGCTGCCCGCGGGATGCCGGGGTGATGCTCGGCGTGGTGGGCAGCTGCGGGCTGTCACCCCCCCTCGGCCCCGCGCCAGGGGGAGCCACCATCCTCTGCAAACGTTCCTCATTCCTTTCCACGACAATTAGCGGTTTCTGTGTGACTGGCTACGGCAGGTTAGGGGAATTTGGCCTGGATTTTATGGCCCTCTGGTAAGAGAGGGTTGATGGGAAACAAATGCGTTATGGCCCCAGACAAGCTGTTGCTACATTTTTTTGTTTCCTTTTAAAGCAGCGCTATCAACCAGTTGGAATACAGGCCTGGAGTATCGCGGGGAGTAATCTAATTAGTATGAAGTCAATTCACTAGTTCCTTTTGTATCTCGTGATTAAATAAGTGGGAAAATGGCTTGAAAATTAGGTGCTAGAACGACCCAATTACATTTCTGTAGCTTTTTGTATTCAATTTCATAAACAATTTTGCTCTTCGCTGGTTAATCAGTGAATGCCTTTTTCCAGTTTGAAAAGCACTTTTGAAATTATAATGCAATTAAATTGTGTGTGGATGTTCTGGCATAGCGAGTGTGAAAGCTGGGGGCCTGGCAGCCAGCCATGTTGTACCTTGACAGTAATGAGTTCCTGAGCTGGCAGCTTGCGGGTGTCATTCATAATATTGTCCACGCTGGGTTACTGTAAAACGTGGCCGCCTCCACTCCTTTCCAGCTCGGGTCGCCAGGATCCGGGCACCGGGAGCCATCGCCCCGGTGGGAGGCAGAGAACAGCCGGAGGGACCCTGCTTTGGGCCAGGCGAGCAGGTCGGGATGGGGGCAAGCGTGAGGAGAGGTTTTTTGGGAGGTCGTAGAGCAGCTGAGTGCTTCCTTTGGGTTTTTTCTTTTCCTTACGTGAGCATCCGTAGAGCTCAAGGATGGGCAAGTATTGTTTTCCTGGGGGGGCATAACTGGGGCAAGCAAGAAAATGTCTCAACGTCTTGTCCTTCCCAAAGTCCGCAGTAAATCTGCCCGTGGCCTGGCTACCTGGTAGCTCTTGGCCTGGGGAAGCGGTAGGTCTTAGTGGCGTCCTCTGACCAGCCAGGCTGTCCCTGGGTGAGCTCGCCCCAAGCTCCCACATGGACTCCGAAGCTGCTGTTTTTCTCACCACCCCAAAAATCTGTCAGGGCTGGGCTGTTGTTTAAGCTCCTCTCTTCCCAGCCAAAATGCTGGTGGTCCATGCAGCCTGTGAATCGCGTGCAGCGCCAAGTGGCATATCCTTGGATGCCAACTGTAAATGACTTCCAAAGGCCCACCGGCTCTTTGAGGCCACCGGGCTGTGAAGACCACTACTCGCTATGTGCTTCTGCTCTACTGGGGCCTGTCTCTGTGGGCCTTTTGAGATCAGAGTTTTTCAAAGCATGCTTTTTATTCTTGTCGTGTATTTGTCTTGTATTCAGCCTGCTCGTGGTGAGCAGGAGCTCAATTTGGCCTCCTGGGGAAGGGCCACCGAGTCTGCGTGATCACCACCTCCCGTGATTTACGGCCGAGCACCACAAGGGGAAAGGTAGAAAGCTGTGTTAAGAGAAAAAGAAATAATGTCAGAAATAATGACTTGCTTGGCAGGTTTTAACAAGTTCAGTAATGGTATTAGGTGCCCTTGGCTCAAGATAGTAACCTCCTCTTAAATGATCATTACCTGGCTAATAAAGACCTCAGAGCAGGTCATTACGGCTTAATTTAGACATAGCATCCTGTTTGGTTTGCACAGTGTTGCCATCTTTCAAGGTGTTGAATCTCTTGCCTGAACACCGTGGTTGGGAGTTGGGGTTTGTTTGGGTTTTTCCTCTCCCGGCGGTTTAACGAGGAACCGATGGTCTCCATGGTCCTTCAGCTCGGGGAGGTGGGGGGAGCACGAGGGGCTTCTCCAGCTCATCACTTCAGCTCTGCCTACAGCCCGTGCTTTTCATGATTCGAGGAAGGGCAGGAAGAAGTGATAGGAATGGAGGACGCCGTTCGGGAAAGCCCTTAAACATATGTTTAATTTCACATCTTGTTCAAGTCAGTGGGGTTTAGACAAAGGCTGTAGGGCTTTGCCCTGTTGATGAGATGTTTCCGAGAACCTGTGGCTTTCAAACTCTTTTAGGTAGCGCTTGCCCAGGCGTCTCCTTCGTGTGGGGACCCTTCCTGGCCATCCTGGGACACGCCAGGCGTACCCACATTTCCCTTCCTACCATCTCCCTCAGGAAGAGGAGTGGGTTTGAGAGAGGAGGGACCGCGGCAGGGTGTGCAGGAATGGGGTCCGGCCCACACCCGCCGGTGAGCCGTCATGCTTCCCTGACCCCATTAGCAGCAAGTTTCAAATGCAAATAATTATGATAACCAACCCCCACCTGTTATTAATATTTTGAAGACATCTCTTTGATAAGCCCATCTTTTCAGCCAATTTCCTATTTCTACTGAAAGCAAAGCATTTTTCCTCCCGGTATTGTAAATCTGTTGTTAAAATGAAGAAAAGGAAATGGAAAAAAGGATCCCCCCCAACAACAAAACCGTAACACCAGGCTCGGTGCTGCGCCGCCTTTGTCAGCCCTGGATAGAATTATGCATCATGAATAAAAACTGCTGTCAACATGCATTGGTTTCAAAACATTAGAGCATATGGTATGTGATTATCTGTATTGTCAAATGCAATAAAGTGAATTTGGATATAATAAAAAATGTAATATTTTAGAAATTTGGTAATAAACTGTGGAAGAATTGACAGGCAGAGAATATTTGACGCCTGTAGGCAAACAGATAAAGATGGCAGGACTGTGTGCATGGCGGGCAGCGGCCGCTGCAGGCACGTTGGGAGCAGCTCTCGCTTCTGCCGGGGCAGCCTGACCGGGGCCGGCACCTGGGGAGTGATGGCCATCGTCCCTGCCTTCCCGCGGCCACTTGCTGCTGCTTCCCTTTTCCTTGTCCTCTGCCATGTGGGGCTGGCAGGGACAGGGATGGGGTCAGGGACCAGGGTCCACCTCCAGCTCCCCGCGGGCAGGTCTCACCCTTTGGCTGTAGGAAAGGTGGCGAGCGGTGTCGGAGCGGTGCTGGCAGTTTTGCCTTGTGGCATGGTGAGGGGCTGCAGGGTGC
This sequence comes from Larus michahellis, assembly GCF_964199755.1. Taxonomy (NCBI): domain Eukaryota; kingdom Metazoa; phylum Chordata; class Aves; order Charadriiformes; family Laridae; genus Larus; species Larus michahellis. The sequence continues at coordinate 8,410,410 of NC_133902.1, read as the reverse complement.
TCCTTTCGGGAACAGAAATCAGCGCTCAGGTTTGCCACTGGCTCTGTGTGTGGCGGGTCTCGCTGACAGACAGACAGAAGGGTTCGCTTGAAGCGCGAGGTTCCCATTCTGATTGTAGACAGATAATTGAATTCCAGAAGCATTTGGGGTTTTCTTCTTTGATGGCAAAAAGAAATCTGTTAGTTTACGCCATGCTTCCCTCGCCCGGCTGCGCTCCCATCGTTTCTGACTCATTAGAGAGCTGGGAGATCCGTACCTGAACCGAAGGGAGTGGTGAAAAGCTGAGGAGCACGGGTGGGCCTGCTCCCAGCGCTCCTGGGGAGCTGCAGCTAAACACGGATGAAACAGCAAACTCTGCCCGAGATAACTTCCTCCTTCAGTATCTCATATGTCAGCCCCGCGCATTAATTCTTGAGCTGCTGACAAAAATGTGCCCGTTGAGACATCATGTCTCCAACGGGGAGAAGCTGATTGGGGAACAAACTTTGGGGGAATTTGTGTAGGAGATTCAGATGCAAAAAATGCAGACGTAAGTGTATCACACGTACATGCAATTTTTCTTAGGTCACCGCTAATGCTTCTAAATGATCTGTGAATGCGTTAATGGTTTCTGTTAATTAACAATATGATAAAACTGGCATTTTGTAAGTTGCCGTGTAGTGTGCGTTTCAGTCATTATGTACTCAGCGCTTTGGTTTGATTTCAGAATGTTAATAGAATAAAATTTTAATGAAGATTTGTTGTTATGAAAAATTTATTACGCAAAGTTCAGGTACCGCTTACATTAGCGGGGTGCGTGACACACGGAGGGTTCCCCTTGCGCAGCCAGTGCCGGTGGCCGATGCCACCGCAAGGGCTTTGGCCACAATCACCGGGGTCCTGGCTCCGGCCCCGCAGGGGGAGGGCAATGCACCCCCAGCCTGGAAATCTCTGGTTAAAATGGGTCATTTGAGAGAGGGACAGGTCCCTGTACCCTTCATCCTCTCGTCAGGGAAAATCACTCCCCAGAACCAGTTTGGGTGGATTTTGGCCTGTTTGAGGGGCAGGCTGCCGCCTGGCACAGCAGCCGCTCATCCCAAGGTGCCTTTTTCTTTCCTGAGCGGTGCTCCCTGTGCAAATGCCACGCCGTCGTGGGAGGATGGAGCAGGAGCCTGAGCCTTGCAGCTTTCCACAACAAAAGCGAAGGAGTGTCTTGCTGGTGCCCTTTATCCAGCTGTGCCGCTGACCTCAGCTCTTTGCTCTCCTGCCGCGCTGGTATTGAAACGCCAGCACCTTGCATGGAGGTTTTGATCTAAGGCAGTTGTCTGCTGATTTAATTTTGAGAATTTACTCTCATGTCATGGAGTATATATTGACGCTTTAAACAGCAGTAATACCTGCCTGTGCCTGCCAGGAGAACCTGACTATTTTCCGTGCCCAACCCAAGATGCACATAAACACCAAATGGATGTGCAGGCTAATCATCTGTCTTGATGAGCGTCATTCACAGAAGCACTGCTAGAGAGCACACTTTACAGTTAAATGAGGATGATATTTTCTAGTCTAGACCGTAGGTGTTAACCTTCTCTTTCCCCTTCCATCTCCTGGCGCATCCCTCTCCCAGTCTGGCTGTCACGAGGGTGGGGTGAGATGATGTTTTCCACGGAGCAGGAGGTGCCTTCAGGTGGGACATTCCTTCAGGTGGGACCTTCAGGTGTGGCCACGGCTCTTCCCGGCAAACCCCTCCTTAGAGGGAAGGAGGTAAAATCTGAGCAGCGTGTGTCTCATTCTAAGGCTGTATTCTGTGAGTCTGGAGAGAGTTGCTTCTTTGGCAACCAAAACCTCTCCTTTCATATGTTTGCAGCACAGGAAATCGGAAGAATAGGAAACAACAAGTTAGAATTGACGGGTTTTATCCTAGACAATTTTGAGCTTTAATGAGCTGGGTTGCAGTAGGTCAGATGAAAACTTTGTGGAAAGGACTAGAAGGTGGTGGTGGTGGGGGGAGAAACGTGGGATCTGGACCACAAGGAAGATTTAAGCAGCTTCTCCAAAGGCACAGCATCAGGAGGCGGCAGAGTCGGGGCTGAATCCTGGCTGTTGGGTTCTGGCACTAACAAACAAATGGCTTTTCTTAGAGGCAGGATTAACCCACAGGTCCCTGTTCCCAGACTCTCGGGGTAATGACTTGAATTACCTTCGCAGACAGCAAGAAGTTAGAAACATCCGTGGGTCGCTGTCTGAGCAATTAAAATGTCCCGGCCACTTGGCTTGGGTCATTTTGTTTGTCTGCAAAGATGAGATTCAGTGACAGCAATTACAGGTCTCGGTTTTGTGTCCCCATCTGCCCCCCTCCCCTGCAGGTGGTGGTGGTTGTTATTATTTTTATTATTATAATTATTATCATTATTATTATTTTTATAAGGTGGCGTGGCAGTCTGGGATGCGCCGTAGTTTACTAAGTAACTTTTTCCGCTCTGATTACAAGGGATGTGTGAATAAAGCGGAGCGGTATTGATTCACACCAATCTATGCATCGACTGTGTGGGAGCCACTTGCAATTCCCAGCAGCACCAGAAAGCTTTGCAACAGGGAGAAATATGGCCAGGCAAGTTGAGAAAATAAATTAAACTAGTGTCAACTTTTCTTGTTTCTTCCCTCATTATTAATGGATGGAATGGGGCTCGTTTATCAAGAAGAGGAAAAATTAATTGACACGGGCTTTAATGTTATTTTGCCTGGCTTGTCTGGTCGCATTTCTTCATTTTTAATTTTTTTTTACTTTTTGAAAGGCATTTTATTACGGTTTACAGGACCAGCTGCCAAAACTATGGGTATAAACAAGAAAGCAGGTGCATAAATAATGCCACAGCAGGACTGGACCTTTCTCTGTGTTTCGAAGCTGAATTAACTTAAATGTGGGGAGAAGAGCAGAGGCCTGCGGCAGACCCAAATGCGCAGACAGGTACTGCGACCTAGCGCAAAGGGGGAAGGCAGCCTGGGCTCATATTTCCTCCTTACAACCCTGCGTGCTGCCGCGGGTGTCAGGCTGGATGTTCCCAGCTGTCAGCGCAGCCGCTGGTCAGGCAGCGCCAGCGCTGGTGGCACCGTGCGGACCCGGGGACACGCTCCGCGCTCGCACCGTGCTGGCTGGGTCGGGAGTCCGGAGCAGGACGGTGCCGCGGGACTGCGGTCCCTGTGTAAGAGGAGACTGATCCTGCAATAATGAGAGCACCAGCGGGCGACCGTCGGGTAATTCTTGCCTAGCAGCGGGAATGAGATTCAAGCAGAGCCTGCATCGCTTATTGGCATGATGTGGACCACGGAAATCTCTTCCTTGCTCCTCTTCATGCTCTTGTGCCCTGCCCTTGGTCTTTGGGATTATTGTGCAGGCACAAAAGAGCCTCGGTGATTACTTACTTCCCAGAACCCTTTAAGGAGCTCTCTGGCGCATTGGCGTGCTGTAAGTGCAGTAAGAGGCAGTCCCAGCTGCAGGGACCCCGCATCTCGCCAGCCCGTACAGGCACAGCCTGGGTGAGGAGCAGCACTGCAGAGGCAGATGCGATGAAGTGACTTGCTCCGCATCGTCGGGTGACCCCGAGACAGCCTGGGAGTTGGAACAGGCTCCCCCGGCTCTCCTTCCAGTGCCTTCAGCCCCCAGAGCATCTTTCCTGGTGGCTGAGGAGCCTCCTCCCAGAGCAGCGGTGGGCAGCAGTGTGTGCCTCGGGGGAAGGGGCTTTTGGCTGGGGTGCCGGGCTGCGAGCTGGTGATGGAGGTGCCGGCAGCCCTGACGCTGCCCTGCCTGCGGGGGGTCCCAGTTTGCCGCTCAGATCCCTCCGGGACTAACCCCAGCGTGAGCCTGGCTTTAACCTTTCTGGGCCGGGATGCAATCACCTTGTTTTCCTGGTTGTAACGCGTGCATGGGCTTGACAGAGCGAGACCTTTAACCCGCTAAGCTGCTTTCGTGTAATTCTGCTGACGAGTGACGTCCTCTGTGTGTGCAAACGCAGCTGCAATATATATCGCTGTACACACAGATAAAACCCGGGCAGTGGAAAAGTTGCTGCCAACTAGCAAGAGAAAGTAGATATATTTCATAGCAATGGTGTCGTCATCTCAGCTATATTTTACCGAGGTTGACATAAAACCTGTCAAGTGACGACAAAGGTGTGAAATATAGTTGGTTTGAGTGTGAAAAAAACAAAATGCAGAACACAGGAGCACTGACATTTGGTATCTTCAGTACGACTTCTTAATATTATTTATGGCTTCTACCGATTTTTAAAAAATTATTTTAATCTTTTTATGGTTTCAGTCACTTTCTCCGCACAGTGTTTCTCGTGTTTGTGGAAAGCTGTGGCAGAACGTGCTGCAGCCGAGCTCCGCTTTGCTGCTCGGAGCCGGGCACCCACAGAGCGGGGCAGCTCCTTGGCTGAAGAAGGCTCTGGATCAAAGGAGACTCTCTGCTGTGTCGGAGGATGTGTCCTGGGCTGTCAGACATCAAGCGTCTGGGCTGGCATCTGCAGGCACATTGGGAACGTTTCCAGGGGAACTCAGGGTTATTTGGATACTTGAGACTGTCTTGCCTTGCACTAAGAAATGTATTTTGCCGGATTTTCCCTCCCCTGTCAATAACACGCTCCTATCTGTTTCCTGGTGAAAAAAATCCCCTTTAGTGAGTCCCGGTTCTGTCAGCCAGCCCGAACGGGACCTGCTCCGCGGGGGTGCTGGGTGCCCCCCACTTCAGCTGGAGGCAGCTGCGCCCTCTGCTCATTGACCCCCAAACGTTTCAGCTTCTAATTAGCGGATGCAGAGAGTCCCAGCGAATAAAATAAGCCACCTGGAGAAGTGGCCTCCTGTGCAGTCCCCGGTGGGCAGGAGCAGACCGACTGCCCGCTCAGCGCCATGGATGCTGGAAGTGAACTGTCCTCTCACCAAAACCTGCTGCCAGGGACCTCCCCGGCTGGCACTTCTGCTGTCCTCCTCAAGAGCCTGGAGCCCCAGCCTTCATCACCGTCCCTCTGAAATGAGACTTTGGCATCTCCATGTCTCTGCAGACCATACGAATGGAAACTGCAGAGCAGCCATGAGCACGGCCATGGAGATTGAACAGGATGGTTTCCTAGATGTCCTGAGTGTCTCCATGTTGGTGTGTGCCTGGGGAGGTAGGAAGGAAGGTGATTTGGGCGTGATGGGCTGAGAAATCTTCCGGCACTTCTCTGGAATGGATGGCCCAAGGGAAACGCCTGGCCCCTCGGCAGGGCTGCCACGCTGGGAGGTGCCGCTCCTGAAGCCATCGGCCGTCGTGCATCTGGAGGAAGAGAGACCCTGAGCAGAGGTAGCATGGAACTAGATGATCTGTAAGGTCCCTTCCAACTCTAACCCTGTTGTGATTCTGTGAATTGCTGGGCTTTCCAGGCACCGGTTTACTCCCAGCCCCGGGCTCGGGAGATCCCCCCGTGCGTCCTGCAGCACCTGTCAGTGCCTGTTACCCAGCCGTGAATGCAGGGAGATGACTCCTTCTTCTGAGCAGATGCTGAAGGGGGGTGTTTTCACCTGAAGGTCATGAATACTTGTCTCAGCTTCCTTTAGTGATGCATTTGGCTCGCAGCCTCTCGTTTGGGGGCATCTGTTTGCCTCTTACTTTATTTTTCCCCTCTTCTTTGTCTTTTCTTTTACAGAAAAGATTATTCAAATGAATATTCAGTTTTATTCATTTGAATAAAAAACCCAACCGTTTGACTCTGTTAAATGCTTATCTCTTAAATAGAGCTTGTTAGCTTCCAATAATAGCTTCATTCAGAAGGATGCGGTATAATTTCATTTTAAAATGTGTGCTCCTTGACAACCGGAATCCTATTTATGTCACCATTTTAAACAGCCTTCTTTGTTTTGTGTTAATCTTTTTCATACACTTTCCGAGAACCATTTTTTTGTTGACTCTTAGTACCTCTCAGAAGAAATAATTGTCTATTGAGTCCAGGAAGGTTTCTGAGAGTTTTGGTGATTTAAAAATGAGCGTGTATTCATTATGCTAACTAATAAGGCATGCATGCAGTTTTATTTTTTTGTGTGTATAATTATTAAAAGTTGGAATCTGATATTCAAAAACTGAAACAAAAAAAAAAGGACCCATTACCCGTCACTTTTATGAAGTTTTTAATTCTGGGACATACGATCTCTTGGGGATTGTTCATTTGAGGAGCGATAGCATCTTTCGAATAGCAGCCTATGGATTTTAAGTGCCTGTACGCGTGCAGCATAAAATCCTCTGGTTGCTTCCCAGTCAGTTAAAGATGTCGGTGATGGTAAAGGTGAAATACAGGGAGCCTTTAGGTGCGGATCGAGTGCCCTGCCTGGGCTCTGGGCCCGGCACGCTGGAGCTGCCCGTCCTGCCCATCCTCCGGCTCTGCAGGGGAAGGAATAACGGTGGTGGTGGGTTTTCTTACAGCCCCAGTCCCGTCTGGTTTGTCCTGCCAAGCCAGACTGGCCTGCGCCAAACGGCATGGATCTTCTAAAAACCTGCAAATGAGTGCTGACACCTATAGATTGTTGGTTTATTCTTGTTATAAAATCTGTAAATGGAGAAAGCTGGGTGGCTGTCTGATTTAATCAGACAAATCATTTCTTGATAAACCTGTGTCTAAGCCATATGGAGTGGGATGAGAATGGGAAACTTGTTTCCGAGTCCAAATGCGTAATGACTGCGGTGGGCTTTCTTGCGGTGTTATGCATATTAAGGCTAATCTCCTCCAAATTCCCTCCCTCTCCTCCATCCTGGCAGCCAGACCTGACAAAAGTTGAAAGAGAAATCCTCAACCGCAGTACTCGCTAATGAATCACTAACGATGAAGATGTTGCTGGTGCTCAAACAATTAATGACTTGTAGGCCCGGACTGGCCGTCTCATTGCGCTGGGCAGAGCTGGTCCCTGGTGGTGCGCTGCTCCCAGCTCCGGGAACTGCCCGGCGTGGGATTCCTGGGATGCCGTATTCAGCCAGTTAACCACAAAAATTTTAGTTTTAACTACAGGTCTGTTTAAGGTAGATTTAAATGGAGTAATTTAGAAGGCAAATGAAAGACTTAAGTAAAATACTTCAAGCTGCTACATGCTTTAAGTGCAAAGTAAAACAGCATTCTGAGCGCTGGGTTTTGTGCAATGTGCTGTCGGATGATGTGTTATGCCTTGGAGGAGATCTAGAAACCATTTCTGGTGGTTTTTCCCCCAAGAAGAGAGTCCAGATAGGGATGGACCCTTGCTACGTGTACTGTGCATTCCCAAACAAGCCGGCTGGGAGCTGCTCAGACCCAGCCTCGGGCGGTGCGGGAGCCAGCAAATGCACTGTAGAGCTTCAGCTGCAGCCTGCGAGATGTATCTTGTTACCTGGAGGTTGCCAAAGCCCGTATTGTTTTAATATCTTCAGCTGTGCCCCACAGCTAGTGTCTGTTTGAAAGGATATTTGGGACCCCAGCACAGACCCTGCCTGCTCCGGCAGAGGGAGCGGGTTGGGGGTGGCGCTTGGGACCGGCAGGACGCGACCACGGCACCCAGCACCGCTGGCGGGGGAGCAGGAAGGTCTCATTGCAGGTGGGAAGTGTCAGTAGCAAAATGGGGCCGAGATGAGGCGTCACTGCGGTGTTCCTGAAAGAGTTTCTTTCCTGAAAGAGCGGTCAGGCACTGGAGCAGCCTGCCCAGGGAGGTGGCTGAGTCACCATCCCTGGAGGTATTTAAGAAACATGTGGATTTGGCACTTCAGGGCATGCTCTAGTGGCAGAGATTGTAGGGGTTTTTTGTGTGTGTATGGTTGGACTCGATGATCTCAAAGGTCCTTTCCAACCATGAAGATTCTATGATTCCCAAACAGCCGGGGTCGGGATGGGCAGTGCGGGACAGACGGACGGACACACGGCCGCTGGCAGGCAGAGTCAGCAAAGACAAAACTGCTGCCGTGCGTGGCTGAGCGGAGGGATGCTCGCTGGGCAAAACCATTCATGGAAAAAACACCGGGCAGCCTTGATTTCCCCTCCCTCCTCCTTCCAGGGTCGAGGGCTGCTGCTGGGGCTGCCCTGGCTGCGGCCGCTCTGGCGCACAGCCCCGCGCCACGAAGGCGTTTCACGTGCCGTTTCACCAGCGTTGAGTCCGGCAGAGTTTTCAGTGCAGTTTGGAGGATGAAGCTCATCCTGTTGTTACATTTTTAAGCTTTCATTAGCTTAATTGGTGTCGATGTTGACTCATCAAGCCTTTGCCAGAAATGTGGCACGTAAGATTGTTAGATTGTTTTTTGTTTGTTAGCTTGATTCTATTTTTTTTTTTTTCCTAAGGAATGAGCAGGGAACATGACTGTGTATAGCTGTGGTGGGCTGCCAGATTTTGCTCGTGTGGTGTCTCCGCAGCCGCGTGGCCGCAGCAGAGCAAATACGGTGTAGAGCTACAGGCGGGCAGCAGGCATCAAACGGCCCCAAACCAGCCTGAATCCGCGGGTCCTTTGAAGCAGCAGCGGCGAAGAGAGGAATGATTAGATCAGAAGCCTTAAACGTAATGGTTTCTTGGAGGCCTCAGGATGTCCTGATGAGGTATTAGAGGAAATAATTCAGGAAGAAAGGGACAAATAACCACCTCCGGAGCCTGGCTGACCCACGGGGCTGGCTGCATCCGCACGGGATGCAGCGGGGACGGGTGGTGGTTTCTCAAAGCGAATGGAGACACAAAGTGCCGCTGCGTGTTTGGGGAAGCATTGGTGGTTTTTTTCCTTAGTAGGGGTAAATGAGGAATCATCTTCTGTCTTCCCGGATTTGTATTTTTTTGGGTGGTGTAATGAGTCAGCTCTAATGGAGAAGTCCCGTGGAATTAAACAAGAGATAAAATCAATATGGTTCCATAGGAATATAATTGGATTTTGTAGAGATTGCTCTTAAAAACCTATAAGGTGTAAAAGAAAATACAGCCTTATTGGAGTTTCTGAGCCATCATGTAACCAGGGTGTAACTATCCATTAAATTCTGCAGGATGGATCAAAAAATCCATAAGGAGGTTTTAATTCTCCATTAAATCCTATGGAAGAGCTGGAAAAGAACCGTATTAATTTTCCCCGAGACAATGCTTCTTCCCTCCATTAGTCTCTAACAGCTCCATAGGCAGCAGGTGTATTTACACGTGCAGATTTTTATGGAAGTTTTCCGAAGTCCCAATGGCTAAGTCACGCTTTATTAGAAGGACATTGTTTAACTTGACTAATATTTTCCTTTCCCCCTCCCCTTTTTTGTTTCTTTATTAAACAGGATTTGGCTTCGTAACTTTTGAAAATGAAGACGTGGTGGAAAAAGTCTGTGAAATTCATTTCCACGAAATCAATAATAAAATGGTGAGTTGATTCTGTTCCGCAGCGCGTGTCGGTGGCAGCGAGCTCTCCCCCTCTGTCACAGACAGGAGGCAGGTCTGAGTGGAGGCCCTTTGGGACAACCTTCTCCCAGTTAATTAATTGGTTAATTCATTGGAGGCTAGTTGGGTGCTGGGCACACCGTGTCTGGCGGAGGTGTCATGGGAACAGGCTGCTGAGCCTTGACCATGGCTTGCTTGGACCCTGCCCCCGTCCCCCCGCCAGCAGGATGGGTGTCCGTCCCCCCATGAGCGCAGGCGTTGTCTGCGGGCTCAGGCAGCTGCCCCGGAGCAGGTTTTGGTGTGGGAAGCCAAAGGGCTGAAGATGGTGTGAATCAACCTGCCCAGCATCTTGGCCAGCCTTGGAAAAGCCCCTCTTCTCCTGCCCTGCTCCTGGGAAGAGCCACAGCAGGTGCCGAAGGGCTGCGCTGGGGGGTTTGGGGAGGGAAGTGGACTGGGGTGGCTGCTACAGACCTTGTGTTCCCAAAGTAGCTGCTCTGGGCGAGCTCCCAAGTCCTGGGGCCGCTCTGATGTTCCTGCTGCCCGCTGGACCTGTCCCCGGGGAAGTCGCGGCTCTCCGCCATCGAGCCGCAATCGCTTTCCACCCAGGCCCAAGCCAGGAGCCAGACCCGGGTGAAGTTTCTCCTGAATGACGGTCAGGTCCCAGGTTGCAGGTTGCCCTGTCAGTAAAGCCACTGAGCTGGATGAAAAAGGGCATTTGTGTTTCAATTGATGCAGCAACTTTGATATTTTCAGCTAAAATATTCTTTTTCCCTTTGTCAAAACATCCTTTGCTTCTCAAATGCGTATTCAGATATGCATTGTATATTGGTCTGATATGTGTTCACAGACTTTAAATTCAATAATAGAGCTTTTAGTGTGGATAAGATCAAAGCAATCTCCTTGGCATATGCTGGAGGCCTGATTCAATATTTGACTTGCTAATTTTTCCCAGGGCACTGAAATAATATTCTTCATATTGTTCCTCACTGCAACGTGCATCTGAAATAAAAGTGAGGGTCCCCTTGGCAAAGTGAGCGGCGGGATGGCGGGGCCGGGGCTGTTCCCCTTGCCCAGCGGCGAGCCTCTGGGCGCCATGGGCTTTGCCTCTGCCCTGTCCCAGCATCTCGCCGCTTCCCCAGCACCCTCCTCCTGCTGCCGGGCTTTCCTGCCTGCCACCAGCCGTGCCTCGCCTGAGACACGTGTGGGTTGTGGGGGAGGCTCATTCTGCTCTGTGGTTACTAAACGCTGATTAATCTGCCTTAAAACAAAACAAAAAGAATGAGCCACAACCGCCCCCACCCCAGCATCCAGACGACAGACCCAGCGACAAATTAGAAACGCTTGGGATGTAAATTTAGGTAAGACTTGTCAATGGGGAGGGAAGAGCTGCGGTGCCACACTCCAGGATTTTCCCACGGCTTCATCGCGGGTGGGTGCGTGTCACGTCGTACTCCGTAGGTTTAGTTATTTTACACAAGGGTTTTTTCTCTGGCGCAGATCCACCCTGCCCATTGTGGCCCTGCAGAGGTGCTGGAAGGAGCAGCAGGGTGCTGGTGTGTCCCGGTGAAAGCGGCAGTGGGGCAGAGCGCGTTGTTTGGTGCCTCTCCTGCGCTGTACGGATCCCACCCGGCTGTTGGCAGAGCCCTGCTAGGGGAGGGGTGGTGTGAGGGCCGCTGGAGGGTTTCTTCCCAGGTGAAAGGCTGCACGGGAAGGTAACAGGAGTGCAGGGAACGTGGAGGACGGGACAGGGCGCTAAACACTCGGGGAACATCGCGAAGAGCAAAAGGAACAGTGTAGGCTGTTGGTGTTTTGTCGTAGTTAAAAGATATTCTTGGCGGCTCTCTGTGCCTGCTTGGTGCACGATCCAGATGCCAGGATGCTTTGAGCGTTCTCTTCTTGTCACTTCTTCTGCAGCACTAATTTTAAAAGCAGCCCACGAGGGAGGAGATGAGACATGATCCTGTCTTGGGACTGACTCATCGTGTTGCTGATGTGTCTGCAGATTAATTACCAAACCCATGCAGGGGCAGGAGAGCTTGTGCACGCCTGTGTGACAGTGAGCTGGTGCAGATGGCTGGCGGTGACACACAGCTGGCCGGGGGTCAGAGTTAGGCGCAGACGTCCTTGGAGACTTGACCGCTCCTGCTTCATTTTTAACATGTCCCCCTCTGGTGCTGAGCTGAGGACAGGTTCTCGCAGCCCCAGCTTGGGGCAATGGGGTTTGCAGACACTTGGTGAGCTGGGACACGGACACCCCATTCCTGTCCCCATCCCCGCGCTGCTCGGCTGGGGCATCCGCGGCTCCACAGGCACCGACTTGCCCAGAGCTCCCTCTTTCTCATCTCCTGAACGCTGTCATTTCCGAAAGCGCGGGGGCAAGCAAAGGGTAGCGGGGCTGCTGTTGTTCACCAGCCTATTTCTAGCCTCCCGTCTCCCCGGCAGGCTATTTTTAGCCCACCCATTCTGCTTCTGTTGCCATCCGTAAAGCTTAGAATGTCAAATGTAATATTAAACGAGCAGTGTGAAAGTGAAAAGAAAATGCCAGTGAGGTATTTAATAAATGAAACTTGGAATTTACGTGGGAGGCCAAAGATGCTCTCCAGACATTGCAAGGAGGGAACAAATAAAACCCAAACAAGCTGTCCCCAGAACATTGTTCCTCTGTTGCGAGCAGGCTGCTCTGCAAAGAGAAACGTGGGTTTCTAAAACAGGGGTGCAAAAGTAGCTTGGAAAAGAAATGTGATGGGGTAATGTATTCTCCTTTAGATCGCACTGTGATAGAGCCGTTCACGTCGGGGGTTCGGGGGTACCGGCGAGCGGCGCGATGAGCCGAGCCTGGCCCGGGTGCTTTGCACTTGAAGTCAGGATCTCAAGCCAGGCCCTGGAGCAGCTGACGTTAATGTTCGGCTGGTTTAAAATAGGCTTTGACGCTGCGCAGCACCTGTGGCTGTTTCTCTCTCTCAGGGTGGGATTTTGTGGGTTTTGTGGGTTTTTTGTTGTGGTTTTGTTTTTTTTTTTTAATGTATCAGCACTTTTCAGGCTTCTCCCCAGACTGGCAGCCTTTGCTCTGTGGTGACGTTTTAGACGTGTGTGTCACCTTTGCTCTGTGGTGACGTTTTAGACGTGTGTGTCACACACCATGTGCCTTTGGGTTTGCATCCAAATGCTTTATAGTCTAACGCACCTCCATCCCTGGAAAGACCAGGCTCACACCACGTGCAGAGGGCAGGAGGGTGCACAAGACCACCAGCGTCCGGGGTCCCTGCAGTAACTGGGAGCGGAGGAAACACAACGTGCAGCCAACAAACCACCTCCGACCTTGCACAGACATTTTGAGAAGCCACCGGGTCCTTTGCCAGCTGGACACCATGGAAGGCAGAGGTCAACCCCCAGATGCGGTGTTGGGCCTCGTGCGTGATCCTGCTGCCTCTCCGGTTGGTGTCTTACTGGGGGCGGTGGTGGGTTTGCTGGCTGTGCTGGGAGGGGATGCACAGAGCACAGTGCAGGGGTGATGTGTGTCGTGGTGCTCAGCTGTTTACAGTAGGACCCTGGGCTGGGGGTGTTGTAGGTACCTAGTTCTGGAGCAGATGTCTTCGGGGAGGTTTGACCAAATGACCCTGCCGTATCTGCGAACGAAGCATCTGGGTCAGGGAGTGGCTGTAGGGCTCAAAAGGAGATGTGGCAGTGGCTTGCCCAGAAGGCATGTCAAGGGACAAAGGGGCAAGTTACAGGACAAGAGGGACTTTTTGCATGGGCAGGTGCTTAACCTGGGTCCAGGAATCACCCTTCTCCCTTATGAGGAAGTTGTTTTGAGTGCTGAAAGCATGTTCTGATGCTTTTGTCCCAAATCTGCAAAGCTCCCAAGCTCATCACACCTTGCCATTCCCTCACCCCTCCCAGGCCTCCGTGGGGGCATAACCCTCATTTTACACTCAAAGCAAGTCACCGGACAGTTAAGAAACAACCTCCAGTGGCCAGAAATTAAATGTGGCAGCTCCAGTTCAAGGACCCTACTGTAATCCCTGGGACGCTTTTTGGAGTTGGGGTTGTCCCTTCATTTGACACATCTGTAGGACCTACCAAAAGGGTGCTGTCATCGTGAATGGGGCGTACGGGCACCGAGGCTAAAAGTGTCCCTGACTCTGGGGAGTCTGGTTGTCAGCAAGTCCCAGGGGAGCGTCGCTGCTCGGTGTTTCCTGCTGCAGGATCACGACCAGCTGGTAGAGCTGGAGCCCGACGCTTGGCTGGGTGTTGTGGGAGAGCGTACACGGGTGCTGCTGTGACTGTCGTGCGAAGAGGCCGATGGTCATGGCGACAGGTTCTCTGCAGAGGGCTCATTGCAGGGGTGAGGGCAGTAGGACGCGGTGCTGGGCAGGCAGTACCCAAGGTGTCACTGCCATTAGTGGTGAGGCTGGAGACGCGGTAGCTTTGGAAGCCCCGTCTGTCAGCTGAAGGACACTGCAGACCGCTTGCAGGTTGGATGCATTCTGTAGTGTTGGTCTCGAATGTGCTTTCAATGATGTAGCGGGTGAGCTGTACCATGACGCCGCCCTTGCCAGGGTCTCCGAGGGTGGCTGGGTTCTCCACCCCACGCAGGACAGTAAGAGCTGCCCGGCACCGGGTGTTATCAGGTGTTTTGGGGACAAACCGAAGTGATGAGTTGCAAGAAACTCTGGCAGACGACTCTGCTCTCCCGTACCTTCTCCTCTTACGGTCTGAGAACACGCTGAGCAGCTTCTGACCCCATTATCCCCACCCCACTTTTGTCAGTGATCTAATGGGTTTTTTAAATATGCTTATAACGTTTCTTCTGCTGCCTTTGCGGCAGGACCAGGCAAATACAGATTGCTCTGTTAGAGGAGCGCTGGTTTTGGCTTGCCGAGGCATGAACGCCGTGGCCTCCCCAAGGTAATCGAATCTCAGCTAACTGTGAATCGCACGTTGCTGGCAAGACAAAGTTGCCTTGTCTTTGGGTGGTAAAATGGGGTTTTGTGCATTGTGAATATGTGCGCATTCTGCTTTCCTCAAAATAGCCCTGGTTTCCCTGGAAAGCTGTGAGCCGTGGGGTTTTTGAGACATCCTGGTGCTGAGAGCTGACAGCCCGTTTTGTTGCGCTGGGTATAAGAGGCTTTTCACTCCCCATCTCAGCCGTCCGGGGTTCTAGTGGCTTTGACTGCTCAGCTTGACCCAAGAGTACCCCAGTGTAATGTTAATTCTCCAAACTAGACTAAACAAAAATAGTGAATTTTAGTTTCCCTGCCTTTTTTTTTTTTTCTTAGCCCTAGAGTTAAAACTTTCTTTGTTAGGCTGCTGAAAGCGAAGCACATCCCTCATGCAGGGGAGGTGGAAAAAATCTGGAAATTATTAAGATGTACAGAAACGCTGAGCTGAAAGTTTGTGCGAGATCCAGATTTATGTACAGAGTACCCGCGTGGGGCGGGCTCTTGGGGGTGATTCGGTACGGGGCTGAGCACTGACTCATAAATCCATGTCCATTCCCTCTTGGAGAAGCCCCATCGCATGTCCCGTTTGCCGGCACATGTGTGACGTCCCCGCTGCCTCCAGGGTTTGCCCTTGCGTAAGCGTAGCTGTGGGATGGCCCCCTTTTCCTGCCTCTGCTGGGGAAGAGGCACCGTCCAAGCCCGCCGCTGGTTCCCTAACATGGTGCGTCACCTCCTGTTGCTGCATCTTCCCCATTTGCCGATGGGACAGTGCGTGAGCAGCTTCTGCCGAGCACCTCAAAGCCTGATGGTGCTCAATGGGGAGTGGAAAAATCCCACTGTGGCGCGCTGTGGGGCCAGGGTCATGCAGCCCCTTCCTGAGGGATGGCAGAGCTCTGGCTCCGTATCCTGCACGGCATCCCTCCCAGGGGGAAGGAGTCTCTGCTGGGTAACGGAGAGTATTTTTGCCCTCTATATGGGGTATATTTGTTTACAAAGGCCTAGGAATTATTTTTCTTTCCTACTGGTGACTTTTTCTTCCCCTTTAAATCCCAGTTAAAACTTCTTTGCGGCTTGCTGCCATTCCCTTTATATCCTCGTGTGCTGTGAAAATCATAAATTACGCTAGTCTTTCAGAGAGCAGCGGTAGGCTGTTTCGTGGTTGCAAAAGCTAATTACTGGGTTATTGTTTCTAACGGCGCTAATCCAAACTTCATTTTCCTGTTAATTGTCCGTCGAGCCAGGCTAGATTGTTTTTATCATCCTGACTGTTTGCGGCACGAGCGGCCGCGAGGTGTAACCAATGCCGCCGTGACATTTGGAGTGGTGGCGGACCCGAAAAAAACGTGGTTGTGAAATGAAATGACACACTTGTGGTGCTCACCCCGGGCTCGTTTGGCTGGAGAAATGAGATCGGCATACTCCTGTTAAATGTCCCTCTGATTAACCACCCGCGAGGGCCAGTGAGAGCGGGTGCTGCCGAGCCGAGCGGGCGGCGGGGAGGTCCTGGAGCTCGCTGTGTCCCCGGCTCTCGGGGGCGGTTGCTGGAGAGGGGAGGTAGCAGCAGGCTAACCCCTTTGGGCTGGGGGGCTTTCTGGGGGCACCGAGGTTTTGGGGGGGGGGGGGCGGGGCGCGGGCACACAGCCCGATTAGGCTGAAACCCACCATCGAGGCTCCCTGGGAAGCTCTGAAGGCTTCGTCCCTGCGGGGCGGCGATGGGGCTGGTGCTGGACACGCATCTCCTGCGCTGTCCTTGTCCCCAGCACCGCACCGGCAGCAGCACCTCAGCGTGTGAGCGGCTGCTCAATGAATTCATTGATGGGAAGTTTTCTGTTTACTTTTCTTTCTCTTTTTTTCTTACTACCAGGGCCTGGGAGCCCAGTGGGGCACCGTGGAGCTCGCCGTGGCACTCTCAGTAGTGTGCCTGCACCGAGCCGTGCCTGTGGGCGTCTGAGGGTGTCCGTGGGTGTGCAGGGGACAGACGGGGTGTGGAGGGTGCTGGCCCTGGCTGGAGGATGCACCGGTCCTCGCCGCAGCTCTCGCTGGGGGGTTGTCTCACGGAGGACTTGCTGCCCTGATAGCACTGAAGAGGAGACGGAGGGAATCGCTGGCCTTGCTGTGGCTGTGCCCGAGATTCGGGATGTCCAGAGAGTGGGTCTCTTGAACACCCATCTTGCTCTTGCTCCCGCTTGCCCCTTTTCCCTCTTTTCCCTGTTTCCCATGTGCAGCGGTGTCCGGGCTGTGCTCACACACATCCCTGCGCCAGCCGTCCCCGGTCCCTCTCTGTCCTTGTCCCGCGGGGACCCAAACGCTTCTGGGCAGCAAAGTAGCAAAAGATGAACTCCAGAAGAATTTTGCTCCAAACTTCACTGGGTTGGGGCAGCCTGTTTGCAAGAAGCGCGTGTTTTGACAGCCTTGGCAGTGTCTGAGCGTTGTAGCTTCGGGAAGTGTTGCAAGCAAGCAAAGTAAATACGGTCTGTGGAGGTTTGCAGCAGAAAGGGGAGGAGTAGGTGGGTTTGTTTAAAATACTCCCATTACAGTCAGTTAACCTTTATGTTACCTAAATGAAAATTGTATAAACCTGAAATTTTCGCTGATCGGGTTGCCTAGGAACAGGCAGTTGGTTTTCATAAGACAATGAATACGCAGTCACCGATCGGGCTGTTAGGCACCGAGACGTTCCGCTGTGTTATCCTGCACCCCCAGCTTTGCCTGGGGGAGCTGCTCGCTGGTGCGCAGGATGCGAGTGATGGGGGTGATGCGGGAGCCACCACCCAGCTTGGAGCCGACCCCCCTGGTCTCCCGGGACAAGCAGCCCCATTCCCGAGCCCCTGCCGCAGGCTGGTGACGTGGTTGAGGGCAGCGGGGCCGCACAGGGCCGCGCCACCACGTCTGCCAGCAGCACGGCTCCGGCGTGCGGCACCCCTGCTCCCACTCCGGTCTGGCCAGGCAGGGACTGGGGGGAGCGTAAATGTGCCAAGAGGATCAAGGAACTGCTTGAAGAACAAAGTTAGAGGCATAAAAGCTCAGGCCTCTGGGTTCGGCCCAAGACCCTGACGCTTAGACCAGTGGTTCTCATGGTGCAAACCATACAGGTGGGGCTTGGGGCTCCCCTGCACGTGTGTGTGTCTGTGCATCTACCTGTTGCTCAGAGCATGGACCAAGACGTAGAGTCACAGAAATGGGTTGGGATAACTCTGGTTCGCTCCAAACCAGCTTATGGACACAGCCGTAGCACCAGTGCCTAGGGGAGTGTGGGGACAGTGTGCTGGGGAGGGCGAATCGGCAGTGCTGGAGCTGGAGAACGTGGAAAAATGCCTTATTTCTCCCTTTTCCCATCCCAGAAGAGGTTGGGTAGCAGCACCCGGCGGTGTGGCTGGGGGCCCTGACGTCCGCCGCTGCTGGGCTGGGTCACCGCCTCTCACGGGGTGTTGGCAGAGACTCGCAACGTGGTTCAAATGGCATTAAACAACTTCCAAAGGCAGCAGGAGTAACTGGAAGTGAAAGAATGCAGATCGTTTATTAATAGGGTTTACGGAAATTTTCTGCTGGGTAGAAATATTGATTCCTTATTCCTATTTTAAAAGAAGCTTTTTGTAATGATCACCGAGAGTCATTTTCTGATATCGATTGCAATGGAGCTGTGCTGGAGCCCTCCCTCCATTCATTGCGCGCCCGCGAGTACCATTGAGAAGGGAACGCAGCCCAGGTTTTCCTTTCAGGAACGCGGCAACTTCTTAAATCAGCATTTCTGTCATCTTTCCAGGGGGGTTCTGCTATGTGTGTTTAAAGAGACATAACACATTTGCTCTTTTAAATCCGTTTACACTATTCTTAAAGTTCACCTTTGAGGGGGAGGCGGTGTGGGGGAGGCAAATGCTAAAAATAAAACTCCCCCCTTAAGTAGATCACTTCTGCATTTGACATTTACATGGAATTCATTTGCATCTCATTTGTACATGTTTCTGCTCAATAGGTAGAATGTAAGAAAGCACAACCTAAAGAAGTGATGTTTCCACCAGGGACGAGAGGAAGGGCGCGTGGATTACCGTATACCATGGACGCTTTTATGCTAGGGATGGGAATGTTGGGTAAGTGCCAGAGCCACCGCACGTCCCCCGGAGCCAGCGGCTCCCGCGTTGTCTCCCCGATTGCCGAACGCTGAAGGCGTAGGGGTGAGCAAATCCCTGCACCCGCGTGGGTGCCAGTCTGAAACTTCAGCAGGGGTGGAGTGGGGAAAATAATCCTGTCTGTGGGAAATGATTAACTCCCCCACCACCACCACCACCACCACCTTCCCGGAATGTAAAAATTTGCATTTAAATGGATGTTTTAAATAGCCTGTTTTACTCTTACTCGCAAAAATAGAATGATGAAAGATGCAGTGTGTTCATTCTGACTAAAAATGATCTCTCCCCTTTTTTAGAGGAATTGAGTCACACATTATTCCCCTTCCTTTAAAGGTATCTTTGACAGTTCAGCATGGATAATTGAAAATCTTGCCGGTTCTTAAATGGCATGCAAGATGGAGAAAGCAGGGAGATGTGTAACAGTGTAGGTCACAACAATAATTACAAGTTTCAAGGAGATGGAACGGTATTTTAGTCCAGAGTATTGTGTCCAGAAAATACTAATTAAATGGGATAAATGATATTTAATGGCAAAATTCTATTTGTGCATGAGGTCTATTTAGTTAAAATTGGTTCTCATTTGTTTCTGCCCAGATAGTTCTTCTTTCTATATAATGTGACAACCCCTTGATGCTCTGTCCTCAGATTTACTAAGCCAAAATGCTGCTAATCCATTGCCAACATATTTGTGTAAAACCCCATATATTTTCAGCTGTCTGCTCCCTTTGTGTCAGTGGACTTTCCCTCGGTTGTCACCTGCTGTGTCCCTAAAGCGTGCATGAACAAGAGGGCATCTGGAGGTGTTTGTTCCCAGGCAGAAACGAGCCTTTCCCAGCCCCTGGTTCCTGGCCCCTCCCGGGTTCGGATGCTCCCAGAAGCTGAGCACAAAATCCAGCCTTAAAAGCTGGTGCTGGCTTGTCCTGAGCTGTGCCGAGCAGGTCCACGGGCTCTCTGGGACGCTGGAGGACCCCGAGGCTCCAGGAGCGGGTGTCTGGTCAGAGGACTCGGTTCCTGTGAGCATCAGGCTGTTGCGCTGAGATGTCTGACTTCAGGCACCGCTTGATTTGATAGGGAAAACTTCCCTGCCATGTTTGCTTTATCTCTGAATTAATAGTACTTCTGTTCGCGTGGCTGGAACGATCCATTTCTGGGATGTGTAATTGGGTTATTTCAGCTGATCATCTATTTTTCTGTCCCCACACTCCACCGCCACCCTTGCCCCATAGTGTCTGGAAATTACATTTCATGGTTAAAATATTTATCTTGTGCTAGTCGGTCTGTGATTTCGTTACCTGTGTGTTCCCGGCGTGCTTGAGCCATACGCACTTTATTTTCTGCTTGTTTCTCTTTCTTTTCCGCTTGGGGTGCCTGAGGTTTGGGCTGGGGGAGGTGGTGCGTGCTGCTTTGCTGCCCGGTCCCACGCGGCTCATCCCGGGCTGGGCAGAAATCCCCGGGGCAGCACCCTCCCTCTTTCCCTCACCGCGGGCTGAGCTGCCTCAACCCTTCTCCTGGCAGCCGGGCGAGGAGCGAATGGAGCCAAATGGGACCTGAAGGGAAAATTCAGCCCTTTATGTGGCGTGAGTCATTCCCACGGCGGCTGCCTCTCTGGGAAAAGATCGTTTCAAGCCGTAAGAAGGGAAGAAGCCCTCAGCGAGCGGATCTGCGTGGCACAGAGCGAGCGACGCGGGTCCTGCTGCCGTGGGGTGGGTCGGGTCACGCCGCTGCACCGGCTGCTCTCGCAACGTGCTCTTACGAGGCTTCAAATCGGGGTGACTTGCTCAGAATTAATGATTGATTGGTGTTGAAGGCCAGATGCTTCATTATCTGGGTTTTTTCATCTTCCAAGTTCCTGCTTGCTACAGTGGCACCATGCTAAATAATTAAGTGCTAAACAAGGAAATTGCAACACAGGAGAGCAAGGCTCTCTGGATGGCCATTATAAATCCCCCGTTTTCAAAGGCCGCCTGTGAGAGTTGGCTCCAAGGGGCTGATGGGCAGCGAGCGGCTCAGCGGGGAGCCCGAATCCCTGCTTCCCAAGCCCCGGCAGCTGCCTGGCGCTGGGGCCCAGCCCTGCAGGGAGAGGGGCGTAATTAACCCATCAAACGATGAGGCGCACGAAGTCACGTACCGCCGGAGGCAGCGTCTGCCATCACCGAGCGTTTTGCTGCGATCCCAGGAGGCCGGTGTCAGCCCTGCCCCATTCCTCCTTTTCGATGCCTCGCTGGACCGAAACAGAGCGACTGGGGCAGCTCTTGGAGGATTTTTATACCTGTTTCCAGAAGGCCTTGTTCAAGGTCACCTTCTCCAGATGCCGTTCATGGGCAGAGGAGAGAATCGAAGGAACGAACACACGAGACAACCTGAAGGAAAGCGCAGGGAGCGACTCCCTCCAAAGCTATTAAGGAAGTTGGTCTTTTTCATTAATCACAGCCTCCCCAAGGAGCCTGCCGCAGCCGGGGTCTAAAGGTGCGTAGGCAGCCGCTTCTGTGATGATTTGGTTGATTGGAACAAAATTAAAGCGTTCTTCCGAAAGGGTTTTGTGACTCCGAGAGCACTGTCAGGCCGAGCCTTTGGCCAGGGCTGCTTCTGGGCTGGCTGGGGCTCGAGCTGCTGGTGGGACACGCGTGGTCTCGGGGGAGATGAGGAACACGAATTCAGCACCCAGCTTGAGGAGCGGGCTGGAATGGCTTCAGTTCCCATCATCCCTCTCTCCCTGGCAGCCCACCTGGCTGGAATTGCTGCTCCCCAGCCCCGTGGACGCTCGTCAACAGGTACTGTGTCCCTCCCGGCCAGCAACGCACACATCTGCAGCTGAGAGGAGCGGTTTGGTGGCCAAGAAGCTTAAGCTTGCCATGAGCCCAGAGGCCTCCCCTCTGTCACCTGGTCCTGATGTGCAGACCCCGTCACTGTCACCTACGCGGGTATCACTGCGTTGCCCCATGGCTTTCTGCCCTCCATTCAAGCCTGTAGTTGAAAACTTGAAAAAAAAAGAGAGAAAAGAAGAAAGCAACCAAGGAGCAACATTAACAGGAGATCATCTCTCTGTGCCCTCCCATCTGAACCAGCTCTGTCTCAGGGATGCTGCAGATGCCGTTATGGTGGTCCCAGCGGTGACACCGGGCTCTGGAGGTGACGGTCGCGCTGCTCGGTCCGAGCTGGGGCCCCACAGCACTCGTTTCTTCTGGCGACGGCCATCTTGGACTTGCTGGTGTTTAATATTAAAGTTGGGCTCTTTTTAACTTGTCCCTCCAGAGACGGGAGCACTGGGCCCATGAAGCTTGTACCCCGGCGTGCCGAAATGCTGTCCGACAGGAACGCCAGGTCTCAGGAGTCTCTAGCAGGCAGCTCATCTCAGCGCTCGGGGCAGAGCGGGGGGCTCTGGGCTGCTGCCCGCGCTCAGGCTGGCTGGGCTGGGCTCAGGCAGAGCTGAAGTTTGTGCCCTTCAGAGAAAGTCGTTCCTTTTTTCCCTCGGTAATAGAGTAGCGGCTGCCTCTGAGGTAGGGCTGGGGATGGGGAGCCCCTCCTTAGCACGGGCTCCCGGAGGTGGCACAGCTCACCAGCACCCGCTGCGGCCATCGCTGGGGATCGCGGCAGTGACCAGCTTTACCTTAGCTCCTGAAGTGGGAGATAAGTCAACTTCGTTGGACCAAGGGAGAAACTTCTGCAGCAGATGTGTTTCTTCTCCGTAGCTGCTCCCTGCTGTACGACTGTGACCACCCTCTGCATCTGGAGGGGATGATTTTTTTCCCTCGTGCCACAAGTGCTTATGTCAAGGTCACAGAGCGTTTCTTTTGAGAAAGACCCCAAGCACTTTTGTTGCAGTGTGGGGCTGTGCTTTGGACTGTCCCTCTCCTTGCCAAGAACCTGGCATTCCTTGCTCTGAGCAACTTTGGGAGACAAGAATTTTCTTGCATTTACTGGAGGATTTGAATTAATTTTGCAGAGGTCCCCGGGCTCTGTGTGTTCAGTGTTCCCACATATTAACCGTGAGCTTTGCCCATCTCACATCACCAAATTTAAAAGTGAAAAGAGATTTCCATAGCCTGGTTGTGGACGCTTCCCCGCTTGGAGCAGAGAAGCCGTTTCTTCCCCTGGAGGCGCTGGTGGGATGGATGGGAGTCGGAGTCCGGCTCGGGTCTCCTGCCTCCCCAGCGACCTCCTGCGTGTGCCTGGACAAGCCGGGCCTGGTGCAGGATGGAAAGTGGGCAGTTTGCCCCGTTTCCCCTTTCGGAGAACCCCTGCGATGCTCAGGCTTTCCCATGGGCCCATGAGGACGGCCTCTAGCACCAGGAATGCTGTGATGCCTGCAGGTACGCTGTGAGTTAAAAAGGTCAGTGTTACCTCTTCACAGTTGTTTTCCATCCTGGAAGTGGAGCCTTTGCCCTGGGAGACCCTCCCTGCACTGACCGGTTGCCTGCATGCCACAGCGGTAACGGACTCCGTGGCCACATCGGGTGTTACCCCCACGAAGAGTGTGACAGCTGGTTGAGCGTGACCATCGGATGGTCAGCGTGGTGCTTCCGGCAGCCATTGCTCTCACCTCACGTTCCAGCCCTGGGGAGGAGCTGGAGAGCATCCAGCACAAGGCAGGATCTGGCCCACTGCAAGACGGAGCTCGGCAAGGCTCCAGTACAGGGGCTGGAAGTTCAACCAGCCGGCAGGGTGGCTGCATCCGACCTGCTGCCATTGACGCCGGAGACGGGAGTGGTGGTGTGAAAGCGGTTTTGGTTGTTGGTTTGAGTTCTGCTTCCATGGACGGGCAGGTCTCGCTTCGGAGGAGGTAATCCAGGCAAAACTTGGATTTTTGGTTTAGCAACAAGGGATAATCAGAGAGATTGATTATGCCCCAGGACTACTGAAGCAAATAAACTGTTCGGTGCCCAATGCAGGATGAGAATGGCATCTAATGGAAATGGTGGGTAGGTCAGCGTGGCCATAATTTGGCTTGATGAAGCATCCACATGGGCATGGCGCTAATGCGCTATTGATATTCAGCCAGGCAATTTCCCCTGCGCGGATCGGGCTTTGACTCGTTAGAGCAGAGCTGGGCACTGCAGCAGTAAATGAAGAGGAAAATTGAAGTAATGTTTTATTATAAATTTATGATTTCATCTGCCTGACCTAGAGAGCATTGAGCGCTGGCGATGCAGGAGGAGCCCCCCGGGCAGCTCCGCTGGTGCCACTGCCATGGGGCAGAGCTGGGCTTGGAGGAGAGCGGGGCTGCTGCCGCGTTGGACTCGGAGGCAAAGGCACCAGGGCAGGAGCATCTCCAGCCCCGCAGAGCATCCCAGAGCAGGGCAGCGGAACAGATGGCATCCTGCACTGCGCCGCCTGCTCCAGAAACACCGCGGGCAGCTGCCGTCCAGCACCGTGCCACTCCAGCCGGGGCCACAGGCACCACAGCTGCACCCCCTGCTCCCCGGGACGGACCTCGGGCACGTCGGTCTCCCCCGGCTCCGATGGTCGTGAGCTGACGGATCTGCTTTGGAGTCATTCGAATCAGAATAAAACTTAATTTTTCCTGTTGGCGAGGAGAGGGGCTGCGGTCGGACGCCACAGAGCGATTTTTTCATGGTGGAGCTTGCGGTGGTGTTAATGGCACTACTTACTTAGCAAACAATCCATTTATCAATATTGTTGGGTTTTTTTAAAGAAAAAAAAGGAAAAAAGGTTTGTAAAGCTTAACGCTGAAAGATCTGATTTAATGACAGAGGTGATTAATTTCTAAGGGAATCCAGCTGTTGAGCTGTGAAATAAATACGCGAGGGCTAAGCGGTGTGTACATACTGCCGAAAGCTGCAGCGTGCTGGCCGGGCGGCGCAGGGCTGCTTTCCCCTGGCACTGCTTAATCCCGTAATCAAAATTCATCCAAGCAGTTTTGTCTTCCAGTTTTAGATTATGATTAATAGTACGTTATATGTATATATAAACCTAACCAGAAATGGAGGGACTGGCTGCGGCAGAAAGTAGCTGTACGATGTCGGAGTGTATTAAAGAATAAATAAAAGCAGAGGTAGGAGACGCCCAGGAGAACCATTCGGCTGCTAAACCTGTTCTCGGGGTCCAGCCCAGCTGCTGCTGTTGTCACTGCCGAGAATTCCAGTGACTTCAGACAGAATGAGAGCAAACTTTTTGTGATGGGCTCTTGCTCTGGAGAGGTCTTTCCTGCAGACTGGAGGAGGCTGGGCTGCCGCTGAGCCGGCGGGAAGGTTACGCAGTGTTTGTTGCACTGGAATGGCAAAGGGTGGCTCCTGGTTTTAAGCAAACGGAGCAAGGAAATGCTGAGGATTGGAGGTGAGGTTACAGTTTTAGGAGATCTCCTTAGTGTACAGGACAGCTTGTGGCATGGGCCGTACCGGCGGTAGCAAACAGCCGCGGTGGGAGCAGAGAGGACGGGTCTGTTAAAACACGGGGGGTCGCCGCGTGTGAAACCTTCCTGCTGCATGGAGAGGGAACCCCCCTGCCCTGGCCAGGCGTGGGGCTGGCGAGGGATGCCCTGGGTGACGCCGCGACAGCCCCAGCCCAGCTTCCGGGGTGGTACCTCGTCTGTCAGACACCGCGGGGGACATCCCGCACCCACCGCCCCCCCAGGGCCCTGCCCCCCGCCCACACCGCGGTCCCCCCGCCGCGGTGGCAGCAGGCAGAGCTGCCGCTTCATGCATTTACTTTGGCATCTTTATTAACAAAATGATCTCGAGTGGTATTTTTTTCTCGTAATAAAACTTCAAAAGGCTGGGTGCGTTTCTGCGCGGATCTCAGATCTAATTGCTTTCGGAAGCAGTTCTCCGAGCTGGGTTTTACTTTCCAGAAAAATTAAAAGCTCTTTGACTCCCTGGCTCATTGCTGTCGCTGCCTCCAACTCTTTGATGTGTTAACTGTTGTCCTTCACACTCCCGGGATAAAGAATTACTACTACCTTAATCTCCAACTGTCAATAGCTCTGAAGCAAAGTACATTCATTGTAAGCTCTCCAAATGTCAGAGCAAACCTGTGTTATGTGTTTAGCCTTAGCATTTGGCATTTACTCTTCCAGCTAACAAGTATGCACAGTCCTTGGACTTCAGATACCAAAGTGCATGTTAATTACCGGAGTGACAGGGCTCACGCACAAAGGCAGACAGGCAAGAGAGCAGGAGAGGCGCCCAGCTCTAGATGGTTCTATTCAAGATAATAATGAAACCTTCCTGCAGTTTTGCATGAGCAGAATAAAATCTGGGGGTTTAATACCTGCTGTAAAAGCAAGTCTCACCCATCCTCCATGTCATTTTACATTATATGTAAAAACAAAACGCCTTTATTAATCTTCAAACTTCTTTCTCTCTCTCTCTTTTATTATTTTTTTATTGTTTTTTTATTTTTACTTTTCTGTCATCAAGGTTACCCGAATTTTGTTGCGACGTATGGCCGAGGATATCCTGGATTTGCCCCAAGTTACAGCTATCAGTTCCCAGGTATGTACATTTCATTTGCGGATTTACTTTTTTTCCCCTCTTTCCTCCTTTATTTTTTTTTCTGTATTTTTTTTTAAATCCTTAGCTGCAAGCTGAGACAGGCAAGTCTGCAGGGAGCTTCTCACACAACAACAATTTTTTTTCTACTATTCTAAAATAGCTATTTTCTATATACATATTTTAAATACGTTTTTACTAACGTGTAAATTGGTACTGGTTATTTGAAAACAAACTTCTTAAGTTAAAATATAAAGCAACAGAGATAATTTAAGAGCCGTTACCCTCCCGTTGATGGGTTTTTCCTTTCATATATATTCTAGAGATATACACACAGACAGACACACACACAGGCTCGCACACACCTTCCCATGCTATCCTGCGGTAAGTGAACGTTCTTTACAAGTGCAGTCTTGGAGTGAAAAGTCCAACCCTCCTGCGTTCTCTAGCGAGTTCTCTGATGTCCTTCGGAGTTTCCAGCCGGGTGGTGGTGCTTCGGTTCGCCTTCCGTGTGGTTTCCCCCCTTCCCTCGGCGGTGGGACCGGCTCGGGGCTGGCAGTGGGGGACGGTGGGGATGGGGAAAAGCCCTTTCCCATTCCAGCACGTCCCACACAGGGCACAATCCCCTTCCCTTTCACCTCGGGGGCGTCCCAGGCAGCTGGAACAAGCAACGTGGTGCTGCTGTGTTTGGGGCTTGCTGATAGCTGAAGCCCACCCGGGCACTGCGGCGAGGAGACCCCGGTGCGCTGGGCGTTCCGTCCATCAGCGCGCTTGTCACGGGCATCAGTCGCAAGCTGTCCCACTGGCCACGGCTCAGGAAAGGAAAGGTGGGAGCCCAGCTCTGCTTGGGGTAGGTGAGAAACCCAGTGAGCACCGTCGGGTGCGGGGAGGAAAAGCAGCCACCCTCAGGGGAACGTCCCGTGGGGTGGGGGAGGCTGTGGAGGGGTGCTGGGCTCTGCCCGCGGCACACTGGGGCGAGGATGCAGCCTTGTGTTCAGCGCTAGGCTGTTACGATGAAACATCCCATCAGAGCATTATTAACATCCATGCGATGAAGTGTCCTTGGGACGGTAGTTTCTGTGGAGCTGGTTTTTGCGGGACTAATGACACCAAGGGAGAGCGCACTGTTCGGGTGGGTCTTTTTCAATTGCTAAACTTCACAAACGCTGGAGCTCTACTGTAACCTCATCCGCCTCCTCCCCGTCCCCTCCCAAACCCAGCCAGGTCCGAAACAGGCAGGTGTCGGGCTGAGAGCGGAGCTGCCGGGGTCCCTGCTGGGCAGGGAGGGGTGGCAACGGTGGATGGTGACAAGGCAGCTGCCCCTGCGGGTGGCACCGCTCCAGGGGTGGGCAGGGGTGGGCAGCGTCCATGTGGGCAGGGACTGCAGCCCTCAGGACCTCAATGT
The DNA here is from genome assembly GCF_964199755.1 of Larus michahellis. Lineage (NCBI taxonomy): Eukaryota > Metazoa > Chordata > Aves > Charadriiformes > Laridae > Larus > Larus michahellis. The sequence continues at coordinate 8,383,130 of NC_133902.1, read as the reverse complement.
AAGGAGGAGGCTTCAGAAGGCGTTTGCGTGTCCTCGCGCTTCCCTCCCGGGCCCTCACGACTCCTTGTACCAGCTGATTTGTGTGAGGACAGCTAAATGAGAGACACCTTTGATAAGTTAAATGATGAAAACGGTCAGAGCTTAGATGACTATAATTATAAACGTGTCTAAAATGAATGTGTCTGCCAGCTGACAGCAGAGGTACCGTTTGACTCTAGCCTTTATTTTAGATATATATTTTTTTATTAAGGGCTTGTTTTTTCAAAACAGGCTTTCCAGTTATTTGCTAGTGATTTTCAGTCTCTTGCAGAGATTGAATACGCAGCAGAAAAGCGAAGTGGATTGTCACCAGTAAAAAGCAGAGGCATCTCATTGCGGGCACCAGTTGCTCCTTTGGGAGCGGGGTAGCGAAGGGGAGCTGCCAAGTCCTCCGTCCTCTTGCTTGGTTTTCCCTTGCTCCCCTCCCACTCACGTAACATATTCCTTAACAGCCACCAGAGCCGTTAATGGAGTTGTGAGGCTGTTTTTTCTCGGATGACTGGGGACTCCGCTCCCCAGAAACACGGCCCGTCAGAGCGGCGCGGGGCGCAGGAGCCCTCCCTGCCGGGGACAGGGTGCGCGGGGTTTGGTGCCCATACACAGGACGGGGTGTCCCCCTCGCTGGGGCTGGGCGTTTGGGGATGGAGAGCCCAGTGCCACGGGAGCGGAGCACGGGCTGCAAGGGAGCCTTTCGGGAGCAGATCAGGGTTTGAGGATGGGGATGCCAGCACTGCTGCCTCCTGCCATGGGGATAGTGGCAGAAGTGCCACTCGCAGAGTTGTGTCCTGTCACGTCTCAAGTGGCTGCATACTTCTTCCCACTCTCCTTTTGCCCCTCTCTGCTGGAGGGAGCCGTGTCCTGCGGCTCAGGGCTCGCCCAGCCCTCGCTCCTCCTCCAGACACCCCTGGGGCGGGATGGAGCAGGCAGCCTGACCGACCGGCCGTGGGGAAAGGCGTTCAGTGCCAGGGGATGCATAGTGTAAGTGTGGTTCCAGCATGTAGTCCTCCTCCTCGAAAGAGCCCGAACCCCCCACCCCTTCCCTTCGCGCGTCTTGACACTTGCAGTGGGGCCCGTGGTACGACCGTGGCTTGGAGCGTGAGATAGGAGCGTGTGTGAACCAGGTAGAGGGAAATCTGAAATCTGCTTTTTCAATAAGTTGTCATGCCCAAATACTCGGAGTTGTGATTGGAAAAGAAAAATCCTTGGCCGTTTCTGCAGGGGCGTCCCAGGCAGCGTGCCTGAGCTCCGGCCGCCTCCGCGGTACCCGAACAGCGGGGGTGTTGCAGCCGCAGCGACGTGTGTGTATGAGTATATGTGTAATGCACAGCTGGATTCCTGTGGTTGGTTACAGAGGAGACCTGGCAGTGGTTTTACTGCACTAGGGTTGTGTTGTGCATCCTGTTCTCCGCACGGTGCCCGTGCCGCGGTAGCTCGGGGTGGGCTGGGGCCGGGGCGGTCCCGGCGGGGGCCATTGCCGAGCTGTCCCACTGCGGTCCCCAGCGGGCGTCAGTCGGTTCCTCCCCAGGTTATGCTACCCAGTTACATTCTTAATTAAAAAAAAAAAAACCTGAATGCCCATCTGAATTGAACTGTCCCGTTGGTATTTACTGTTGTCCAAGAGAAACAACGATCCCTCCGTGTGCGTTTCCATCCCGTCCTGGGGTGCACCAGCTGCCGGAGCCGCTGGCAGGGTCCCCGTTCGTCCCTCTCCCGCATCCTCCGCTGTTCCCTGTTGGCACAGGGACGGCCCCTTGCTCCATGGTGGGACACACGCAATCACTTTGGCGACTGCTCTATCTTCTCCAATCACGTTATTTTTTTCCTCTAGGCCTTTATAACTCAGTACGTAACCTTTTTTTTTTTAATTGCAATCACTCCCTTTCTGTGTCTTTTTTATTTTTTTTTAATTTCTGGGGCTTATCTTTTCAGTTTAATCTATTAATTTCTGTTCTTATTTCACTTTGCAGACTATTTGCCGATTTCACAAGACATAATTTTTATCAACTAGTTCTTAAAGATGCATAACAAATTAATCGGGGTTTACTACAGTGCTAATGAGAGAGAGAGAGAGACAGAAAAAGCCTGGGTGGTCCATGCTTAATATCAATGTCCACTGAAAAATTGCTGCTCTTACTGGCTGGTTTGATTGACTGGACTTTTTATTTTATTTTAATTTTTTTAAAGGCTCCATATCCTCACTGCTTTGAGTTTGCTTTTTATTTTTTTTATTTTTATTTTTTATTTTTTTTTCCTCTGCTTTGTTATGAGTTTTTAATGCCCACTTGGAATGTAACTCACAAGGATTGGGGTTAGGGGCATTATGAAGGCATGACTTCTCACAAACTTTTTAGAAATAATTTGATCAAGGAAGCAAAAACCATGATTGGGTCTTACAAGTAACCCCAAAGAGAGATGTTGGCGCTTTTAATGTAGAGACGTTCACTAGTAGCACAAATCATAATTAGGGTGGAGTGAGACCAGCATCTCCTGTCGCTAGCATCATTAGCGACGCAGGCTTTAATTACTCAAAACGAGTGCCCTGCGTCCGCAAGGGTGACACTGTGGCGCTGGCGGCTACAGGCGTAGCCGACCCACGTGTGTTTTCTCCCGTTTCGTTCGCTTTGGCTCGGTGGCTCTTCCTAGAGCTGCCCGTAGCCACGTGAGGGCCGTGGCTCGAGGCCACCAAAAGGGCTCAGACAGGCGCATCCCGTCTCACCCCTGCCCAGCTCCCGGCCACGGCGCTCCCCCCACTCCCCGCACTCGCTTCTACTTCCAGGCTTTGCTTGCAAATCATGGGCAAATTGCTCCAATCCTGGCGAGAGGGACGAGTGTTCCCCTGCCAGCGTCAGCTGCATCGCGCCTCCTAATCTCCACCCAAACGGCCGAAGAGCTGCAAACCCGGGTGATAATGCCTCCTCCAGCCATTGGCTTTGCTTTGAACAAGACCAGATTCTGGACTTTTGGGTAGAAAACACGCATCGTATTTAAATTCTGGTTTTCTTTAAGCGTTTCTACCCATTTGATAAGTTTGTGAGAAGTAAATTGCATGCTTACAGTAGAACTGTAATGCATTTTAATGTTTGTTAATCCACTTGTTTAAAATGTCAGTGTCAAAGGCTCTACAATACACGGCTATGCTGTTCATTTCATTAAAGATGCTTGATGTAATAATTGGTTAGTTTTCTTTTTACTTTTCTGCAGGCAATAGCTTTTTTTAATCTGTATGGCTTCTTATTATTTTGTTTGGGTTTTTTTGCTATGAATTGCTTTGCTTTTGTGAACTTGTCTTAGTGTGCATGATTTGCAAACATTTCGGCTATTGTGAATTTTCTCATTTTTTGTAAATAGTCCATCTGTGCTTTTCTTTTTTTCTTTTTTATGACTTTTTTCCTGTAAGTAACTGAGGTAGAAAATAATAATAAATTGTTTACAACGGATATGCTGTGTTGCTGCTCTCTTAGCTTGCAGTTTTAATATTTTGGTTTGGACGCCCCAAATAACCAGTACCAATGACAATTTAATAAAAGAATAAAACAACCATCACTCACAGCGTGTGACCCAGTGTTTGAAGAATCTGCAGATGAACGGTTACATACGAGGTGTGTTTACAGCACAAGTTAAAACCAAAGCAGACGACGATGGGGTTGTAACTGGGGGGCAGAGGAGTGACTCCCTGTTAAAACTGCAGTGTCCCCCGCAGTCCTGTCTCCCACCGCTGTGGTGGGTGCGCTCCGTGCCAGCCACTGAGGTGGGTTTTAAGCATCAAACCCGTAAGCATATTAGACCCCTCTGTTGCAAACTCGCCAGCGCTCCCGTGCAGGGATCTGTTGCTGCTCTTTGGAAGTTGAAAGGAAAACCAGGTAACTCTTGTGGCAGTGAGGAGGTGCCCGGCTGGGGTGGCAGCCGGTGTCCGTGGTGCAGACCCCGCGGTGGGACGGGTCCCGCTGGCCGCGCCTGTGGGACGGGGACGTTGCCATCACTGTGTTTGTCTCAGTTATGCTTTATTCCATCGTTACCTGGATGGTTGGGGATTGTCAAAGTTACTTAGAAGTCTTCAGCTCAGGAATTTTAATTTTTTTTTTCTAATTAAGTGTTTGTTTGTTTGTGTGTTTGTTAAAGCTTATTAAAACCTTTGTATTTGGGAGAGGTGGGGAAAAACAAATATTTTCACAAACTTTTCAGAGCTCAGGGAAATACACTTGCTTATTAATTATGGTACCCCATAGTCCGCAAAGCCCAGCCTTGGGTCACGCTCCTGCAGTGCCCGGTGCTGTGAAAATGCAACGCAAGATCAGCTCAAAGTCTAAACTGATGATTTTCATTATTACAAGAGCATTTAAAACCCACCTTTTGTTAATCTGTAGAGCTTAATTTAGTTTCTTTCCTGATACCAGTCACAATCTGCTCACTTGTCGGCCGTCAGTGCTGGGCAGGAAGGCATTCTCGTGTGAAAGTTATTTTTGTGCTGCTTGTCTGTGGGTCTGAGAGAGGGGTGAGGTAAGGAGGTACCTCGTCTGTTATTTAGGACACCCAGCAATATTCTGAAGCTGCAAGTGATGTTGCTGCTGTGGGTTTCTCGCTCTTGGTTAATAACCTCCTAAGGGGGGGTACAGTGGGAATGGGAGGAAAAGAGCGTGTTTGTGGCGTCAGCATCCCGCAAAGCTGGGTGTTGATCTCCAGCAAGGTGTGCTGGGGCAAAGCAGTGGCCGGACTGGGGAGGTGCAGCTTCACCGTGTCTGGCCAGGGCTGGTGGTTCAGCTCACCAGAAAGAGCATAAACCGAATTCCTGCATTTGACTTAGCTGTAATTCTGGCCGGTGACACCAGCCACGGTCTGGCTCCCACCGTGATGCGCCCGGTGCTTCACCGGCCCCCAGCCGCATCCCCATGTACGCAAGCACCCGACTACGCTGGGGATGTAAAAGGGTTTTAGAGAGGAGACGCCGCCTACACGTGGCTTCTTTACCAGTAGCGAGTAATAAAGTTAGTGTTAATAAGAGTCAACTGTGTAAAACACTCTTTCAAGTCTAAGTTTTAAGTCTAAGACTTGTATAACACTTCGTAATGGGAGCAAAGTTTGTCTGGTCATAATACTTTAATGATCAAACTTAACATTGAGAAAGAAGGAGAAATTGCTGCAAAAGAAAAGGAGGAGGAAATACAAAATATATTTTAAATTATCTATTCAATTAGTTAAGCCTTGTAACAGTAAGAGATGTGGAACGAAGCTGGAAATGTGTCTCAGTCCTTTGTCTAACCCTTTCTTAACTGCTTAAAATCTGCTCTAATCATCCCGGCGCTGCATGCTTTTTTTCACCTAAAATACTTTACTGCATCTGCATGGCATAAAATGGTTTACAAAGTGCATTTGAAATCTGCTAGAACCACCTTAATTACTACTCTTCAAACCTCTCCGTTTCAGCCTCCATCAGTGAAAACAAAGACTCTAGACTGGACCTGTTTTAAAATTAAGATTTTGGGTTCCTTCTGCTGGCGGAGGGCAGGACCATTCACATTGCAGGTGCATCCCTGGAGTGAGGAGCAGCTGGAACCGCAGACAGCAAACTGAGAAATTAATATAGCAAAACCCATAAACTTCCAGCAGAAGGTATTCCTTCAAGCTCTGCTTACATGACAGTAGCTTTTGTTTTGATGCGGGGAAAAATGGCATCTAGAGCTGTTGTTCCCTGAGTCCGAGCAGAGCTTAAGCACCTTTGCCTCTTAGGCACATTTTTTTTTTTTAAATGTTGCAGAGAATTGCGTAAAATTCCTTTTTCACCTCCCATTTCCCCTGCTCCTTAAAATAATCTCCTGCATGTTAGATTTAAGGTGAGGTTTTCAAGAGATAAGCTGTTGGTGGTCGTCCAGCTTCCACCGATTTCAGTGGCAGCAGAGCCTGGTGAGTAAAAGTGCTGCCTGTCCCCCTTCTCCTGCCTGTCCCCTCCGTGCGCCTGAGCCTGCTCCTGCGGTTCCCCAAACAGCACGGCTGGCTGAGGACAAAACTGCCCAAATCCTTCATCAGGTTTTTCTCTGCCGATACGAGCAATAAGAACATCTTGAACGTTGAACTTAAATGCTGATTGTCCTGTTCTCAACTGCTCACTGATCCGTGCATGGAGTATGAGACAGGCTTTAAAACTTGAGGGTCGTCACCCTGAAAATGAGCGATCGTAAAGGGGCAGGGAGGAGAGAAAAGGCAAAAAAAAAACCCCAGCATTTTGGTGTGCCGCTGCAGCAACAGAGCTCCGGAGCGATCGCTTCTGCTGCGCCCAGGCCACAGCTGCAGCAACTGGGAAGTGTAATGAGAATAATTATTCACAAGAGTAAAGAGGCAGAACGCAAACACACACGTATGGAAGAAGCATGGATGACCCTATAGGAAGAAGAAGGAGATTGGTAATGCTGGCTCTGCTGTAAGGAATTCTCCAGGTCCGAGTTAGTCGGAGCCTGACGGCTAGCCTGCTTTTATGCCTTATGCCTCTGTAAATACAATTCTTAACTCTAAAGCTGTTAAAAATTGGGAGCTGGGGGTTGCAAAGAGCTTGAAGAGATTAGTCCCCTTACAGCACAAAAACATTCCAATGTGAATGTTTTTCAATCACATTTAGCAGTAGGATTTCAAGCTGATAATTAAGTAGCTTCCAAGCCCTCCTTTGCCCGGGAGCAGTAATATGCAGTTGCTGCAGTGATGCCCGAAAGGTTTCTGGGCTCAGCACCACAGTCCTCTCCTCTGACCTTTTTTGTAACGTGGATTATGAAGTTCCCAGTGGCAGTTCCTCCGGGAAGGCAGTGGGAAGTTCTCCCTCTCTGCCGCCACTGGGTGAGCTGCAGTGTCTCTCCGAGAGGGGCATTCACTTGCGGCTTCAGCACACGCAGGTTGTGGAGAACTTCCTACCCTCTGATAACCCCTTCCTCTGATTAATTATCTTTTTTACATAGTTGCCTCTTGTCTGTGTTGAATTTTTCCAGCTTCAACCTCCAGGCATGAGTTCTTTTTATGCCTTTGTTCATCATCAAGGATCTGTCTTCTAATAATACTTATCCAGATAGTTTAGGTCATTCATAAACATTTAAGCAAGCGGTTTAACCAAATAGCTCATTTTCTGTACCATCGAAGCAACTGAAATGAGGCTTGAAGCAAATCAGTGCCACTTTGCTGAACTTTAAATATATGCCTTAATGCGGTTCCATCTAACCTGCCCTTGTTCATTCCGCAGCAGGTGACTGAAATTCAGAGCTTGTGTGCTGCGTGACAGCTTGGGTACAGTGAATTCACGGGCATTCCTCCCCCTGCAGCCATCGTTTCATTTATGCTTACCTTGTTTATTAAAAATCGATAGTAAATGTTTGGCTTTGGGCTTTAAAATGAGAAATGCTTTCACTGGAGCGATCAACTTAGTATTAAACGGAATTACTTGCTTTTAGGAAGCGATTTGGTTGAGATTCTCTTTCATCCACATCAGCTGCATTCACTTGGAGCTCGTAATTCTCTGTGTTTCACCAGTTACTAAATTAGGGAGAATCCAAATTACATACTGAGTTCGAGTGTCGGATGGTGGGAGGTGTAGTTTTCATTGGACATGTTTGAGAAGTATCGCGGATGCCTTGAAGCCGCTATAGGATAGGAGCAGCTTTAAGGAGAGTAAATAAATCAGCTACCAGCTTTTGCTTTTTGGTTTGGGTTTTTTTTGAATAAATAGTTTTCTTAGGATAAACTGTTTGCCTTTGAGAAGTTTCCCAGTTTTCTGTACGGGGAAATAACTGCAAAAGGGTTATTACACTTGAAACGACACAGAATGATAATTTGGAGACAAACAAGGCTTTGTCTCACTGATGCATAAAGTAATTACTGGGCAAAAGTGCATCATTCTCATTTTAAAAACCATGGCTTGAGAGTGGTAAACAGCTGAAAAATGGGTCGTTTACTGTACATAAAGTGGAAGTGCCAAATTTTAAATTAACTATATTTGGGTTTTATTGTTTTGTTGAATTTCCAAAGCAGAAATATTTGTTCATAATAACATCCATCTGCAAACACGCATCCGGCGTGAAGCGCATTAGGGGTGTCTGACGTTGCGAATTCTCCTACAAAATCTTGCCACGCACCGTACATTTTAAGCAGCAGATGCCTGTGCCTCGCATAGCGCAGTGGGCTGCTTAATGAGGTTTCCATTATGCATGATGTGCCGTATCTGAAGTTCGCTAATTTTCTGACCTGGTGAAATAGATTTTAATAAGCTTGATGTAACACAGCATATAAAGACAAAGGGAAACGCTTAATGGGGCTGTCACAATAAAGGACTCCGAGCGGGCTGGGAGATGCTAAAAGCGTTAATAGAATTGATCGAAAGCTTAGGGAAGAAACTCTCCCTCTCCGGGGCGGTCTGCCCTGCGCCTTGCTGGGTGCCTCCTCTTGGCTGTCGTGGGGACGGTGCTCTCCCCGTTCTTTAAAGGCATCCCAGGGGCACTGGTGGGAAACGTGAGACGTTTCAAGCAGGGCTTGTGGCTGCCTCCACGTTCGCTTCCCGCAGACTTCGGGAGAGCTTCGGTAGAGTCTTCGGTCAAATCCCGCAAAGAGTTCATTGCTGCTAAACAATGATACTGTGTTGTGAATGATTTGATAGAATCCCGATTTGGTAGAATCCCAATTTGCTAGAATCACCAATTCTAGATAATATTTGATTTCTCTGGGTATATATTCTTCTCTAAATGTTGAGCATTTAGTTGTTAACCTAAAGCTCGAAATGGGTAGCAGGTTTTTTTCTTTCTCGTTCTTGTTTTCTTACAGAAAGGGAGGGGGAGTCTGAGACAGAGAAGTCTGAAAGATGAAGGTTTTAAACATAAAGGGATTGTTTTGGGATGGAGCTTTCCCTTGTGCGTGCTCACCATTAAAGACTACATTTTTGTCCAGTAAATTGGACCCACGCCTGCCTGCCTTCAAGAATAAAAAAAAAAAGGCTACCAGGCCCTTCTGCTTCATGGTTTTGAGTCTCTGATACTTTTGAAATGAAGCCTAAAGATCCTACAAAGAGGATAACACTGCCTAATGGAAAGAATAATGCAAGCGAGAACCCATTTGAAATGACAGCTGTGAGCCTCGCGAAGCTTTTCTGTGCTGATCAAAGCTGCTGGTAACATTGTTTGAAAAGAGGATATCAGTTTCCCCCTCTCCTTTTCCCACTCAACCTGCAGATGATTTTATATTCCAGACTTGGCTCTTTTTTCCTGGGAGATCAAGTGAACCTCCTGAACGACCGGTGTTCAGGTCAGCGCGCTGGGGAGCACCATCGGTGTAAGAGGCGAAGTGTTTTTTGGGGGGGAAACAGCCTCCGAGCTCCATCCCCTCCTGCGCAGGGCCCTCCGAAACGCCTCGCGGAGACACGGGGACTTTGTGAGACTGAGCTGCTGTGTTCAGTCTGCAAATACTCCAAGCACTCTGTAAACGGAGAGCCAGGATTTTGTTTGTCAGGCACAGTTTTATGGTGGCTTTTATTTTATTCTCCATACATGTCCCATAATTTTGGTTATTTTCTGAAGTCTGGTGCTGGAGCCAGATAATGATTTGAGCATCTCAGCTTCCGTTTTTATTCTCATTTTAAATCTGTGTGCCTATTGCTAAAGTCTAAACGTACGACCTCGTGTGCCCCAAGAGCTTTAGCTATTAGAAGCAGAGAAATTCTTTGCATAATATATTTTGATGTAAGAAGTAATTTCATGATCTTTGTCACTTCTCTTTTGTTTGATTCCTGTTGTCTGGCTCTTTGTAGAGGACAGGGTCTTGTGTTCCTTGGGGGCACAAGATACTTGGGGTCTTCAGGTGCTGAGCAGAGCCGAGCAGGCCTGAAGCAGTCAATGATTTCTCGCAGAGGAACCCTGGGCTGCGCGCGAGGGCGTCCTGGCAGCACGTGTGGAGCAAGGGGGTGTAAAATGGTACTTGTGTTTTCCACTCACTCCTGGGTTGCCTTGTAACCAGCTTCAGGCTGGGGGAAAGGAGAAATTGGAGGTTTGAGAAGGGAACAATGCTGCTGGAGTGGGAGATGGAGCAGGGCAGGGACCTGTGGAGGGAGCGTGCCCTTCGCCGGGAGCCCTTGAGGCCCTCGAGTCCCCCGTAGGGACTGACCCTGCTCAGGCAGTGTAGCTCTCGCCAGATTTGTTCACAACGTCCTTGGGAGATACGCTAAATCCTGGGTCCTCGGCGTTCTCTGCTGGGTAATGCCGAGTGCAAGACGGCAGGGCTGGGCGCTGCCTGCCCAAAGGTGTGCCACCCCGCCATGCCCCCTCTCCCAAACTCATCCGTGCTTGCAGACGGCAGTTGCTTGCAGCCAGCCGTTGGCTAAGTCTGTGACCTTAGCGCAAAGCATTTAAAGCCAGATGTGTCCACCTCCCCTCACACAGGGCTGCTTCGGTATTTAAAGTGAAGCTGTTGATGCAGGAAGCAGAAAAATTTATCTGTGAAAAATTGAACTCCAAATACTGGCTTTAGCTCGTTCGGAGCAATGAGAGAGTGTGAAATTGATGTGAATCCTCAGGGCTTTCCTGGACAGTGTGTGAGCCCATTGCAAAACATTCATTGTAAAATATCTTCTAATTGCAATGCCTAAAGTGGGCACTTTTGTCCTTTTGAGCAGCTTTGGTATCTTGTTTTCTCTAGGCAATTATAAGCAGCGGATACACAAAGAAGGACAGGGATCGTTTCAGCAGGAATCGGAGCGCCTTAAACAAACTCGATGAATGAATCGATCTCTCCCTCCACCCCTTTTGATTTCCCAGTTGACTTCAGAGAGCAGAGGGCTTGGAGGAAGCTGGGCTGGTGCCGGCTGCGCTCCCTGCCTGGCCGGCAGCGGGATCGTCGCTGGGGTGGGATCCAGAGCACGCTGCGGTCGCTGCTCCCCTTGACTTCAAGGTGCTCTGGTCCAGGCGCCCGTTCCTGGCACCTGGTTGCATCCAAGCTGCCTGTTAAAAATGAACCAGGAGTGTGCAAGCCCCTCGGTGGCTGGCTACAGGGTGCAAAGAGCCTGCTGATACCCCACAGCCCTCGGTGGCCCCTGGGTTTCCCCTACGGCCAGCAGTCCAGCATGCCCAAAGCCACCGCTCTGTTTCCCAGAGAAGCCTGCACTTCCCAGGCATGCTAAGGGAAAATGGTGGCACTGGCACGTCACACGCTGGGCTCTGCCAGCTCACACTTCTCCTTGCTCCATGCTCCAGCCCTTGGAGGCGTCCCAGGTGCCCCATGCCAGGGGTCCCCCTCAGTCAGAGCAGGATGGATGGCATCCCCCTCTGCCCGCTGCCTGGGCAGCAGCACTCGGGAAGGTGCCGCTGGGACTCGGCAGCTGCATTTCACCCTGTTTTAAACCCTGATGCCAGGGGAGGGGATTGCGTGCAGGCACACGGCCTCGCCAAAGCATCGCTGGTCTGGGGGACAAGCAAGAGGCTCCATGGACAAGCAGGTTCCTTCTGGGGGCCTGGAAATCGGCTAATGCTTTCCCCTTCACTAAAGAGCTGCAGATACCTCAGCTCTCAAATTTTAATACAGTGGTGTGACAACACAGGCAGAAGGATGCTAGAGCCAGAAGTTTCTTGCCGTACACAAAATAGGCTCAGTATTAATTGCACTGTCACTGTAAGCGCTATTCTTTAGTGTAGAAGTTTAAAAACAAGGGCAGGGAATAATACAGTGTGACCAAAGTGCTTAAATAATTCTATAGGGCTGGTACGAGGAGAATTACAGAGCTTAGTGGTGGAGCTTGATCGGAAACTGCAAGAGCCCAGCTGCACCCTTGGCTCTCTGCAAATGTCTTTCTCAAGTCATTTTGCTTCTTTGTGCCTCATTTTATCCTGTCTGTGACACGGGGACAGCGTTGGCTGCCGATCGCTGGTGAGAGGTTTGGGGGAAACAACCACTTCAGTGCAAAAGTAAGTTAGCCCAGTTGTGAGACACCGCACAGCATTAATGCGCTCAACAGTGTGATGACGGGGAAATTTGTTTTCAGCTGAACGAGCTGATTAATGCAGTGCCTGGCAAATGTAATTCCAGCGTGGGGGATTGATTACTTTCAGTACGTTGGATTGATTTAGGGATCCTCCAGTGATGGAGCCAGCCTGTGAGTCTGTATCAGTAAGCAGGTTTTTGCCAATCTTGATAATCAATCCCTGTTTCCATCTCCTGCTTCTGGAACCGTAAGGGCCGTGCAGCCGTGCCGCTGCCGCTCCGCCTCCGCCCGGCCGACCACAGCGTTCGCGGGCAGAGCGCGATCACACTTGAATTGTTTGGAGTGCCATGTCGCGCAGATGCTTTTGTCTCAGAATTGGGATAAGAGCTTTATTTTGGGGGTGGAGGCATTAATTTTTCACACATCTGTCCATTGGAATGCAATAACAGATCCTTTGTTCAGGCTCTTTCTGTGGAGCGCCTTCTCCACCCTTGTTATTTCGTTCTTCTTTTGCATGGCAAAACTTTTTGTCCTGCATGTCAAATAGATACTGAGCGTCCCTGGCAGTTGAACAAGAGAAACAAACTTTCCAGCCCTGTTATTTATGCCGCTTTCAGGGGATGCTTGGTGATTTGAAGGGTATTTGATTGGTTTTGGCAGAGGCATTTTATTCCGTGGAAAATCCACAGCTCCTCTGATCCCTTATGGATGGCTTAGGGAGCCCCTGGAGCCTGCAAATGAGAGATTTGCTGTTGGCCAGCTGGTCCTGGAGGTGCCATGGGAACGCTGAGGACGCTGCTCTCGGGACGCGCGCTGTGGTGGGCAGGGAGCGGAGGAGGAGAGGCCGTAGGGACGGTGCCAGCTCTGCTCCCTCCTCACCCGCAGCGGGAGGGCTTGGGGCTTGGCCGAGGCATGGCTCTGCATGAAAACGAAGCCCCAGAGCCTCAGCCCTTGTCCTCCTGCTGTTTGAAGGTTGGTTTGACTCTAACACCAAGGTCTTCTCGCTCCAGCATATCGCAGCGCCAGCCCTAAATGTATAGGGGGACCCAACCAGGGTCGATGGCTCCATCACCAGCAAGAGGGAATTTAGCGCTTGGGCATTTGGTTATAATATCCCCTGGTCCAGATGGGCTTCCTCCTGCATCCCGCTGCGCAGAGATTGTAGCAGTTCATCAACATAATAAAACCAAACAGATTCACGTGGGCATTAAGGAGCAGGATTTGCTGTGCGGTGCGTGGGCTCTGTGCACGGGGAGCAGCAGCAGACACCAGCCTGGGGTAGCTGTGCATACATTTACCTATACTATTCTTTTTTCCCCCAACAGCCCTATTACCATATTTAAATGCAAGTATGTCTTTTTTTAATTGATGTTTTCTGTAGCTTCAGGTCACTCTAGCCTAGTTGTTCTCTGCTTCTTTCCCCCTGGTAGATTACCTGTAGCTGAGACGATAGTGCTAGAGGTAGCGGGCTTGTAGTCTGCTGATTTCTCTGGGTCTCGCTCTCTCCGTTCCTCAAGCTCGCTGTCCTCTTGTGCTGTTGCCTCGGTTGTTTTTCTATGGTTCTTCAGCATTGCAAAGCAGCTGTGATCAAAGTCCTGGAGCCTGCTGGAGAGGCAGGTCCCGTGGTGGTGACTACCCCAGGGTTGTCCCGGCGGGCATCAGGAGCCGTCGGAGCTCCCCAGAGACCAGGAACCTCCGAGGTTTTGGTTGACTTGGCAGCAAGGGGGTTTGGGGTCCTTGCTGATCACCTGGGCCTTGCCATTGCCCTCTTAAAAGACGTGTATTTAAAGTCAGAGCCTCTGGCAGGTCTTTTGAATATTAATTAAGTAAAGAAACTAAATCTGCAATCTTGCTAGCAGCATTTCATTCATCTGTAAGGGCTCGGTCCCCCTGTAGCAGGGTGTATGTCTTAGAGCTCCTTGATCTGCGGCTGGTTTGCTTTCAAAAGCTTTTTTTCTTTTTCTTTCTTTCTTTCTTTCCTTCTTTCTTTCTTTCTTTTTAAAATTACATTCCGGTGAATTTTTTCTGCTTGATCCCAGCAAATCTGTGATCTTGACATGAGGACCTCCTCATATTTTCCATTACTGCTATGTCTGTAGATCAGCACGTTATTATCACTTGCAAATAAGCAAAGAAGAGAATTCCCTCGTTGTTTTGCGAAGCGGTCTGACCCTGGCCGTTCGAGAGTTTGGAGACGTAAGCTGAGCGCTGCAGGCTCTGCCACCAGCCTGTCCGCCCCGGCACCTCGGCTTTCACGGCGTGCCGTGGCCAGGCGCCCCATCAGCGGCACATGCCGCCATGTTCCTCTTCTGCCAAGGGGATTTGGGCCACCGTTGTGCCAGCAGCGGGCACCTGGCGAAGGCTTGGCTCTTTCTAAAGACGGTGCCTGTTGATGGTGCGGAGAGCCGGGATGGCGACCTCTGGAAACGCCGTGCCCTCGGTGGCCACCCCGCGCCCCGCAGAGACTCGCGGTACCCGCTGGCTTCTTTCTTTACCCTTCTCCTTTTCTCCACGGCCAGGTTTTCCGGCAGCGGCTTATGGACCAGTAGCAGCAGCAGCCGTGGCGGCAGCAAGAGGATCAGGTAGGGGGGCCCGTGGAAGAGCAAACCCTCAGAGTGCAGGGTCAGGTAAAAGCTCTGTCGGTATTCTGTGTGGCTGCAGCTCTCCATCATTTCTCTGATTTTCCTCACACTTATCCTGGGGACCTGAAAACAAACGATCAAAAGAAAAAAAAAAAATTATATAAGAAATAAGTAGTCAATCCCAAACCAAACCCAAACTACAAGCAGAGGCCACGGGGCCTGGAGCACCTTGCAGGAGGTTGGCGTAAGAACTGCCAAAACCAGGGTAGATATTCTTTGTTTCTTTATTTATTCCTTTATTATGTTGGTTTCTTTGTTTCTTTAGTTTAAATTCGAGGTTATAAAGGACACCCCCCAAAAAAAAAAAAATCGATTTGTTTTGTTGAAAAAAAGGTTTCGTTACTCATGGAAAGCTGGCGCTGAGGTGAGGCGGCAGCGGCGGCCCCGGGTGCTCCCGCCATGCCCGGAGCCGCTCTTGCCTCCTCAGCCGCCGCCGGCACGAGGGTCGGCCTTCGCGGGGCACTGGGCGGCGAGGGGACGTGTCCCCTCGGGGATGGCATCCCTGGCCCATGCAGGGCGAACGCTGCCCCTCGTGCTGCCGGCACCGAAGCGCGGCCAGCAGCTTGCCGGCCCTGCCCGCTTCACACCCCAGCCTGCCTTCATGGGGAACGCCAAAGCTTTTCTTCCTGTCCTTCTGAAAACTTTTTTTCCCCTTAAGGGAAATAAATAAATCGTTGCCAATTACCGTTACTACCTTAGGTTTTAAATTTATCCCAACACGTGAATTAGTGCTTTGCGCAGGTAACTAAGTGTTCAGTAGAGCCATCAGTGAGCTGTTGGCTTGGGGCTGCCATCTTGGCTACCCAACCTGCCCAAATCAATCCGGGACGGAGACGCTGACGTCCCCGTGCCTCCTGCCCCAGTCCTGCGGCTGCCAGCCCCTCACTGGGCCCGGCTCACCGAGGTGCCGGAGCAGGGGACGCGGCGGTGGCGGCGGTGGCAGCGGTTCCCAGCTCACTCATGGCGCAGTCCTGAAGTGGAGGTTTCTCGGTGGCATTTCTGGCAGTCCCGGTGGGCTCACCGGGCTCTTCCCGAAAAGACCCGACCAAACCGCTGCCTGAGGGGCTACGAGGAGGGCGCAGGCCCAGGTATGTCTCGAGTGTGAGCCTGATGCCATGGAGGCCAAAGAAAGACACCAGGAGAACTCCGTTCCATGCAAACTGGCACTGCTTGCAGGCTACAAAGGATTATCTGTACCAGTTTCATCTTGTGGCATGTAGAGAACGCCTAAGGGGTGACTTGCCAGACTGGTTGTGGGGATTCCCCATCTCCCGGCTTTTCCTACTGCCCCTTCATGGAGGGGGGGGAAAAAAAATAGTTGGTTTTTTTTTTTTTTTTTTAAAAAAAGAGATTGATTTTGCATATGATTTCGGGAAAACAGACTTCATTGTTTCTGCCTCTTCCTCATGTTTTGCCCTTCAGGTTTTGTTTTACGTGCAAACAGAGCTGGTGAGTTGCCCCTTAGCAAGGCACAGAGGGTTTGGCTGCATTAACGTTGCTTCCCTGATTATTTTTTTTAATCGGAGTGCTTTTGGTGCCCATTACAACTGAACTGAGCATTGATCAATTCTGTGCCTGAAAATCATTTGTCTTTAATTTGAGTGTTTTTTGGTTTTTCTTCTGTTGGGTTTTCTGTTTCGTTTTGTTCTTTCGTTTTTGTTTTTTATTTGAACTTGCAATACGAAACTAAATCTAACCCTAAATTAACAACTCCCTTTCTGGCAAGTTTAAAGAGCAGTATGGTGTTTGGAAATGCCTTTCAAGTCTCAAAATTGCCTGTGTGCATAAAACTGGCAAAACCCCAAAACTGAATCAAAAGGCACCCCCCTCCCCCAGCCCCGAGATCTCAAGGAGGAACATGGGTTTGTCACCGGCCCGGCCCCAGGGCCGCGCACATTTGCAGTGAAACGTGCTCTGGGAACAGCGGTGTTTTACGTAGAGTCATCTCCATCCAAAGACGGTTTTCGGTAGGGACATCCTGGGTTCGCCACTTCCATCCAGCAATGGTAGTGAATTGTATTCAGGAGCAGTAGAGTACGATCGATCTTGCGCTACAGTGTATGGGCCCGATTCATTACAAGAAAAATGGTTGGGGTTTGGTTTTTTTCTTCTTCTTTTCCGTTGGGTTTTTTCTTTTTCCTTTGCAAATTCGCACAGCCCTCCTTCACGTGTGCCTAATCCAAAAGCACAGAGTGCAGCACAGTTGGCCTTTAGTGGCCCCTTTCTGCCAGTAAATGGAAAAAAGACGGAAAACGCCCGGGCGGGTGCATCGCACCACCCCTCCGCTCGCTGGGGAGGGCTTTGCCCAGAGGCTGTTGGAGATGTCCCCATCGCTGCTGCCCCTTCTGCAGCGCTCTGGCCCCACCACCTCACTCCAAATTGACCTCCTCTGCTCTCCAGCCTCGTCCTGCCGGCTCTTCCCCACCGTCCTGGCGCCCCTGCCGGCGCGGTGGCTCTGCCGCCCTGGAGCTCGGCCCGGGCACCGGTGCCTGCCGGCGTGCATCTTGGTCTTCCAAGGAGGCTGCAGCCCCTTCGCTCCAGCCCCCCGGGCTGCGGTGCGTGGGCACTGACCACCTCGGTTTCTCCCCGGGGGTGATGTTCCTCCTCGTAGTAAAGCTGGATGTTTGCTTGACAGCAAAAGCAGCCCGGCCCCGGTTCTGCGCTGCCTGGTCTTCCCTGCCCTCGCCCCTTTCTTTTTCTGTGGCAGTGTGTGAGGATGCGGTCACCAGTTTCCCTTGCTAGAGAAACAAGTTCTCTTCTCTGTCACAGCAGAAAGGGACGTTTCCCCCTGCTCGTGCTCAGTGCCACTCAGAAATTCATGTCTAGCTTAGGGTGAACACAGCGATGCTTCTCTTTGTAAATCACGTGCCCACTCGACATCCCAGGGTTGAGGCGATAGCTGAGGTCCCTCGAGCAGACGGTGGGGTTTGCCCACATCCGCTCATGCCGGATGGGACTGTGCCGCCCAATCCCTCAGCTGGTTTGGACAACCTCATCCATTCTTGTATTTTTTTTTAATGAATTGGGACCTGAGCCATGGAAAACAAGCAAACTTAAAAGTCTGAATGCTGCAAACTCCTCCTAGACAACTTCACTATCAATGTCACGTTTCTTTTGAATCCACCTGACATATTTTACGTGTAAAACATTTTTGTCGTGTAAATGCCTTTTTTTAAAATACAGTCATGGGGGGGACATATTTTTCTTGCATTTGACATGGGAGGGATCCATTTGGCAGGAGAGCGAGACAAGGAAAATTTGGGAGGAGAGGGTTTTCGCTCCTTCCCCTTTGGTTCATTGACAAGTCTGAGATTTTTCCAGTTCCCAACCTGTTGCCACCAACTATTCCTCCCTGAGGACTGGAGACAAAACCGATAAGGCCATCCGTAATCCAGCCCGACCCCCGCTGCTCGGCACCGGGAGGAGCCGTGCGTGCCTGTCCCAGGTGAGCGGCGCAGGCTCCCTCGTGCACGCTTTGCCCGCCGAGACGGCCGGCGGCGCGCAGCGCGGCGGGACAGCGCGGTGCCGCGGCACCAGGAGCTGCTTTCCCCCCTCCCCTGACCCCCGGCACATCTGGATTTTGGGCGCCAGTCCCGGCTTGCCAGTGCTGCCTTTGAGCCCTGCGCCCCGACAACCCCTTACTGTACTTTATACTTGCCAGCTATAACAAATCTCGTAACGTGAGCTACTGACCTTGATGGTGAGTGTGAGCAGTTATGTTTTTGTTGTTTTCTCTCTTGCTTGGTTGGGGCTGCTGTGAGAGAGGGTGTCTCTGAGGCATACTTTCCGGCCTCTCTTACACTCGGACGTGCACACCTCCTCTCAAACACTCTTCTGAGCGCTCTCAGCGGGAAGGTTTGTCCACAACTATTAATCCTCTCTCAGTGTCCAGCTTCTTGTTAGTAGCAGCTGGTTGCATGTTTTTTGCTTGTTCGGACGAAACGGTTCAAGAAACAACTCATATCAACTCTTGAGAAATGTCTCTATTTTTTTGTACACTTTCTTTCTTTTGATGTTTTTATTAATTTCCCTTACTTAAAAAACAAAACACCTGTCGTCCCGTAAAACATTTCACATCTCCCCTTGCCTGTTCTTAGAGTGTATGTATCTGTGGGACTGAACTAAATGCATGCACTGTAGTAGTCGTACTGGTAGCAGTAGATGTAGTTGTAGAACATGCATTGTTGAGTTGATATTATAGGTATCATCAACGTGAACTAGCGTGGCAGTTAAAAGCATAGCCTTGGTCTGATTGAAAGGGTAGGGCTATCAACACAGCAGAGAGCTGCTAACGGCTTGGATCCATAGTACCGTATTTGTTAAATCCCATTATCTGGAAGTTTAAATTGAACCCGGCTGTAGGCAACCTACACCCTCTGTACAAGAACCCGCACATGGCTGTTATGTTGATAGTAAATTTGCCATTTTTTTTAATTCAAATTAAACCCCCTAGGAATTAAAACGCTGACTATAGCTATATTCTCTTATTTTTATTTTATAAAAAAGAACTTACGATATTTTAAAAATCATTTTACAATCATGGTTTCTTCATCAGCCTGTTACTCGTCCATATTAGCCCATAGAATCATTTGTTGGCAGTCGTAGACCAGATGTGCCAAACGCAAGTCACTCCATTTGGGTAGCTAAATAATACCGTGTGTGCGAAGCAGCTTCCCGCAGACTGTCCTGAGACACGAAGCGATTGTTTTTAGGTCATAAACCTTAAATCTTGTTATGCAACAGAGCCTTTGAGCTAGTGGCGGGTCGTACTCATTGCCATGTCACCCAGCTTAAGGGAGCATTTTTAAAATGAAGATTTAACATTTCATAAATACCAGCATGAGGAGTTCGAGGCAAGTTCATCCTCTTTGCCACTGAGCCAGCAAGTGTCTTTGCTTCTTGTGCCCGGGTTTCTCTGCTAAACTTTTAAAATTCTGTCACAGATGAAGCTGCAGCCAGTAAATTTAACAGATGGCAATTGAGATCCCAAATTAGGCTTTTGTTTATTTGTTTAGTTTGTTGCTTGTCAGAAAGCGTCCTGCTGGGATGTAGAAAAGCTACTGTACGGCACGGTCACGCCTTCCCTCCTCGCCGTGCCCCCGACCGTCCCCGCAAACCAGAGGTGCTGAGTTGGAGCATCTTCCTGCTCCGCTGGGGATAGGCAAGGCAGTCTTTAGTGCACTTCTTCCAGCAAGCGCTTTCAAAGGAAATAAAATATCCAGAATGGGCTTTCTAAACATAATTAAGGATTTGTATCCGCTCCTTACCTCTAATAGAACATAAAGTAAATCAACCAAACAACCGCTTGGATGGGGCTGACGCAACGCCAGCCTGCGCGAGGCAATCTGAGCCACCCCTATTGCTGTCCTTATTGCTACCGGGGAGCCGAAATGCTTGTGCATCACGAGGGAGAATAATTTCCCCCTTAGATCTCAATCTGCCAGGGAGACGGGAGGACCCACTGTTTAACGTGCCAGGCATATGATGAAGTGAGGAGTGTATCTAAAAGTCAGCAGAGCGACAAATTGCATGGGGTTTAGGAAGCCTTGTCTTACACTTAAA
Organism: Larus michahellis; assembly: GCF_964199755.1. NCBI lineage: Eukaryota > Metazoa > Chordata > Aves > Charadriiformes > Laridae > Larus > Larus michahellis. The sequence continues at coordinate 8,362,958 of NC_133902.1, read as the reverse complement.
GAAGGTGCTCTAAAAATTTAATCTTGTCATTAGGCACCCATAGTGTTAGCAAATTACGGCCGTAAAAAGTGGGACAATGGTCGGTCTGTGTGTGTGGAGGGAGAGAAGCCGCCACCAGCTCACAGAAATGTCATAAGGAGCGTTTCGGAGATCCAGTGATGAACCAATTTGGGATTTATACGGCCCGTTGAGAGGACTCCCTTGTGGCACGGCGGCTCTGATGGAACTGCTCTCCCTCTTTTATTCTGCTATATAAAAGTACATAAAGTTTAATCCGAGCTATGTAATCTCAAAAGCCAGAACCTAACAAGTGGACCACTTGGGAGCAGCAAGCGGGCTGAAATTTCTCACTCCGCTGGAACCGCTGGTAATTATGTGACAGAGCCTGGTGGCTGATGCATCGCAAAATTAATGGCTGCATCAGATTTTATCTTTTGCTTATGTTCATTGCGGAGGCAGTCTGCGCGGGAGAGCATCGCAGGTGGCCCAGTGGGGGGGATGAGGCACGGGGACCCCACGGCGCGTGGGGCTTCGTTGGGGGGCGGACAAGGGGACAAACGTGGCGTGTTGAACAGACACAGCCGCAGCCGGGTCCACGCGGAGCCCTCCCACTGCCCCGCGCCCCCAGCTAGTGCAGTGCGGCACTGGAGGAGGCCACTTGGCATTTCTGTGGGTGATTTTGGCCTCATCACTGACAGTATCCTCTTACTCTTTTGTGAGCACCATGGTTACTTTTCTGACTACTACCCCAAACTGAAAAAAAAAAAGGGGGGAGTAATTTCTGTTTTGGTTCAGAAGTGCTGTGCTGGTCCAGGGTGGAAATTGCGCAGGTCCTTTGCAGAATGCAGGCTACACACGAAAATGGCTTGGTTTATTTTGCCCTAGGATGCCACTTTTTGGTTGTTTTGGTCCGCGAGGGACTGAGGGAGTGTAGTGATGGGACGAGGGGGAACGGTTTTGAGCTGAAAGAGGGGAGGTTTAGATGAGATATTAGGAAGAAATTCTTGGCTGTGAGGGCGGTGAGCCCCTGGCCCAGGTTGCCCAGAGCAGCTGTGGCTGCCCCATCCCTGGAGGGGTTCAAGGCCAGGTTGGACGGGGCTTGGAGCAACCTGGGCTGGTGGGAGGTGTCCCTGCCCAGGGCAGGGGGTGGCACTGCATGGGCTTTAAGGTCCCTTCCAACCCAAACCAGTCTGTGATTCCTATGGTGCTGAGTAGAAAATTCAGTAGATCTAAAACAATTTGGTGCTGCTGCTGTTAGGCCTTGACCACAGCGGCAGTCGTTTCACAGGGCTCCTGGCTGAAGTCTATTGTGGTTAAAATACATCAGCTTTAATCGATAATTTTGTAATAGAAAATCTTGTGCACTTGATAAATCATCTCCAGTGCAATTAGTGACCACCTCTGAAGTGCAGACTTAAGTACAGTGGAAGTTAATCTTTAATGAATTTAGCGGCTAACTTTTAATAGTCTTTTCAATCAGGAGAATTATTTTCAACGGGAAAACACTCCTCAGCAGAGCTCATCTTGCCGTCCCGGCTGCCGCTCTTGACACACGGCAAGTGGTGATGGCGTGGACATGCCGCTGCCTTGTGCCACGGGCAGGGACCGGCTCTCTGGTGCCCAGGACCATGCCACCCGCACGGGGCCGCCGTGCTCCAGCCCCACAAAGCCCCGCAACCGCCAGTTATCGCTGTTTGGTTTCCTTTCTCCCAGCGGAAGCGGAGGGATGGAGCTCTTGGCCGTTGTAATTAGACTTTGTTCCATGCATGATGCAGACGAGTCGTTGTGAAGTTTGAAACGGGGGCCTTCAGCGAGAGCTCTACAGGGCAATGAGATACTTGAGCACATGAGCACGTCTCATGCATTTTAATCACTAAACGTGTAAAGTACTCCCTGAGCTGAGGGGTAACTTGCCTGTCTGGCAGCAGTCGCAGGCTGTTACCCATTAGTGGAACAACTACTAAATGTGACGCGGCGCACATTTTACTGACATACTATTGTGAGTATTTTCATGCTGACTCTCTCCCCAAATGCTTTAAAAGTAAATACATAATTACAGTTATTTTTTTCTCTCGCTCTCCTTTCTGAAATAGAAAACTGAGAAAGAAGCAGCGGAGTTTTTCCTTGCAGCAGATGTTAGCATGCATCTGGCTCTGGATTAGCTTGAGGAGCGTGGTGGATTAGTAATTGCCAGAGAATGCAAAATTGGTCTGCAGGTATATAAAGTTGAGCTATTTAAAAACAATAAATTCACACAGCTGGGTCTTTTTAAGGATATTTCCTGCTAGTTAAAGCAAGAGCCCAGAGCTTTGTGCCATGAGGACTCTCGGGTGTCTGTGCCCAAATCCTCCCCTGCCAAGGGGCTAGGGTATCAGCTGCCGGCAGCGGAGCTGGTGCCACCGGCTCTCCCCCAGGCACCGCGTGGTGGGCAGCAGCTTGTCGCGGTGTTTCCTCGTCGATGGGCTCAGGTTTTCCGTTGAGGGGGTGTTGGAGGCAGGTCTGCTCACGGTGCCCAGCACCCCTCTCCATGCAGGCGCTGGGGGCAGGCTCTCCGGCAGGAGAGGATCACTGCGCAGGAAGCACCGGGGGCTGTGGGCTGGAGTTCTCTTCTCTTAACCTGGATAAACCCCTGTGCTCCCAAGCATCCGCTCAGCCCCTGGGAGTCCATCAGCAGAGGGAAGGTGCCCTCGGGCAATGCCCTCCTGCTACGACGGCTTAAAATATGCAGCAAAACAAAGACTCATTTTTGTTTTCATTTTCCTCCTGTACAGTCTGTTATTGTACAAAAGGCTTCAATTTAAAATTAACAGGAGTGATAGCCAGTTAATGTGGTACAGTGGGAGGCCGGAGTTTCTGTTGCTATGGCAATGGAGTTCGGCTCATTTGTTTTGTAGATGAGTAATTACTACGCAATTAGAGTAGGCTAAAAATAAAGGGGCCTTTTGTTCCCTGTTACTCATTAATATTAATAAAAGACCTGTCCAGGCTGTGGTAAACAATTAATGCAGATGTGGTTGCCCATGGTAAAAGTAGCAACAGCTTTCGTGTTACCCAGCACGAGGTGAAAGCGCCGGCGTCGCCTGGCTGGGCTCTTCTTCATTTTAAATAGAAAAATTATTAGAGAGAGGTCTGCGTTAGCACAGCATCACCAGCTTTAGCCCTTATTTGCCAGTTGGGTGAATGGTAATAAGTGTTAAAGCTTAATGTGCAGACACAGACAGCAGGTACAGCGCTGGGGTCAGATCCTGCGAAACAACCAGCAGCCGCAGCCCTCCGAGTTGTGTGCAGGAGAAGCGCAATGGCAGCAGTTCCCTGGTGCAGGAATCTCGTTGTTTATCCCTCCTAGCCCAGCGTTGGCCAATGGAGGGCACAGGGCCTTGCCGGTGGGCAGGATGCCCCAGTGCAGGGGCTGCTCCGCTGCAGAGCCCGGGCTGGAGCACGTGAGAGCGGGAGTGTGGTGCTGCTGAAGTGGCTCCGGTGCAGCACCTTACAAACACCGAGCGCCAAAAAAGGGTGGAAGAAAACAGTCCCAAGCATTTGATGTGAAGTATGTAAACATGAAAGCACACCAGATTTTAAATTAACTGTAAAACCAGTTAAATTGAGAGAGAAAACTGTTAGGGAGATGACTAACGGGACAGAGTTTACCTCTCTTGTGTTTGCTTGTCTCAACGCAGCCAGTGAGCATCCCTCGCTGGTGGCGAAGGACAGTGGAGCTGCGCCATGGCCGGCCTGGTCACCCCCCTCCCCACAGCCCCGGGGTGCTCGGCACCCCTCGAAAACGCCACTGGTGAGGTGGAATGTCTGCAATGGGCAGCAGAGGCACCCGAGTGCCCCCAGCCCCAAACCCTCCAGCGCCATGGTGGGGGGCGGGTTGCAGGCGAAGGGGAACCGCATCCCTCCCAAACTGTTTAACTAATGGAGGGAAACGTAGCACAGCCTTTGTAAGGTCGACATTTGTTTGTTGTTAAGGATCTAATTAGAAACATGAGAGGGAGCTGAATGGCTGCTTGCTCGGCTAATTAGCGACATGCACGAAGACCACTTTGAACTTCAAGGACACAAAGCTATTAGCGCTAACATCAAAAATGGATTAAACTTCTGTGCTTTTATAATGATTAAAGATGAGCCGCTCAAGAGGAAATCCTTTTGTAAGGCTGTGACAAGAGCTGGCTCCCTGATTGCAGCTTCTACAAGTGAAGCTTTGTGTGGCCTCCGTGTAGCACTCGGCCCGGCGCGAGAGTGACACCGCTAACTTGCAATATGGAAAATGTGATTAGGCAATAAATATTGATCGTTCGCAAAAAATTACAGCCAAGCTGGAAAGTGCATTTATCTGTCCTGCTCCATAACCGCAGGACTTGGAAAAGCTGGGCTTGAATACGCTGGTTTTCCTGTCTTTTCTTCTGCAAATTGGTGCACGCCACCAGCTTCCAGACGTGGCTGGGACTTCAGGTGCGTTGACCACAGGACTGAGCAGAAGCAGATGCTGCTGACGTGCATGAGAGGGACGGGGCTGGGTTTTTAAAACACCTGCACCAGTTGAATTTTTAGCTTGCCCGAGCTTGTGGAACCCACCCAGCTCTGTCTCTCTGCTCATCTAAGGCAGCTTAGAGGTTGTTTTTTGTGTCCATGGCTCAGCATCCACGCTGGTGTCGGAACAGAAGTCTCCATGCTGGGACGGTGTCAGGAGCAGTTGCCACAAGATCCCAATGGCCATTATCGCACCGCCGTGTCCAGCTCGGTTCCTAACAGCCCGGGCTGCCGCAGGCGCGGGTCCGAGGGTGTGAATTGTGGTGGCAGCCCCGCGCAGGGCTGGGTGCTGGCGGCAGCGCTCCCTCCCCGGGCTCTGCTCACTTCCAGCGGTAATTGCTGAGCCGGGAACCTGCTCACCACCCACTGCTTTCTGTCGTTATCCCTGCGATATTTTGATGTGTGAAGCCGTTTCCAAAGGGGCTGCAGAGGCAGAGCAACCTTTTAAAGTGTGACTGCAGATAGAAAATAACGTACAAATAGGACCTTGTTACAGCAGATAGCTGCTCTCAGTGTCTCTTGGCCTCATCACCACTTATTTTGCTGATGAGCCCGACAGTTGTTTTATTTTATTTTTTTCCCTGCAGGGCCAATATAGCTGCAGGGGAGGGACAACGGCTGCCGCTAACCCGGCGCTGCCTGCCTGCTCCCCGTTACAGAGCCGTGGCAGGGGCGGCAGGGAAGGCACAAAGCTCGCCGTTTGATTTTCCAGCGTCAGGACTGAACCGACTGTCATAAGCACAACGTCTAGGGCTCGTAAGACTTGCAGAGGAGCTCTGTCTGCCGCAGGCTTCTTACAGAGAGGTGTTTGCTTTTCAAGTCTGCTTGGGAAGAGCCTGAGCGAAGTGCTGCGCCGTGCGGGTCCCCAAGAGAGTTGTACTAAATGGCACCTCTAATTGTAACGCTGGGGTTATTTGTTTTTCTGGTTTGTCTCCAACTTTCTGTTTCAGCTAGTTGGGAGCTGTTTTTACGTTGTTGCTCTCCAGAATATCTGTGTGTTTCCAGCTCATTATTTCTGAGACATTTTTGAGTTTGAGCGTTGATCGGAATTTGAGGTGTGCCGCGTGCTGCCTCAGACATAAGACAAGGCTGTATGTAAAAGCGCAGAGACAAGAAAGTGATGTGTCGTGGCTTCCCATAGTTCAGCCTGACTACAAACGTGTTTGTGCCTCGAGCTGGAGCTGTGTGCGGTGGTTGGTACGGGAAAAAAGAGCCTGAATGTGACCGTTTAATTCTGAGTGCTGTGCCTGTGCACTCCTGCAGCCTGAATAGGCAACCGAGAACAAGGAGCACCGACCTCTGATTTCAGACTGGAATTAATTTGTACATCCAGTCTCGGGTAAATCGCATCTTGGTTGTTAGCATCTGTGAAAAGCAAGGGACAAGCTCCCATTAACTTCAGCCGTGGATGCACAAAGAATTGGCTTTGGCCAAGCTATCTATATCATGTGTGCAGTGCTAGCTAATGATATTTATAAGGCTCTAAGCGCTAATGATGTAAGATTTGCATGCGGCGCTGAAGTTTTCCCGCAGTCCATACCATGGCTGGTTATTTAAAGTATCAGCGTCACACTGTGACTGCTGGGCCGTTCGTCACGCACGCGACAACGTGGCCATTAGCGCTCGTGCTCCAGGACACATGGGCTCCCCAAGGAAGGGGGCGATCTTCCCTGCTCCAGTCGCCGCGGTTTTACTGCAATGTCCTCTGCAGCGCTTGCGCTTGGGTTGTTGCAAAGGCAGCACAGCAGGTTTGGATGCTTGGGTAACAGGGGATAGTCCTTCCATGAAAATCATCTCTTAAAATCCAGCGGTAAATCCTAAGTGCGTTGAATTAAATGCCTCCAGACTGTGGTGTAGTTCCCTGTCCCAGCTGGGCTGCTTGGGACCCTGCTTTGCTGCTCTGCTGAACCCATGGTGGGCAGAGGAACAGGCAGCAGTGTGCGCAGGTAAATACCATCCGCTTGCTGCCGACGGGACCGGGGTGCCTGCTCTCCATGGGCTCATCCCGCCGGGCCGCTGCCAAACGGCACCTCCCTGCCCTGTGCCCCCCACCCCTGCCCCTTTCCATCCCTGTCGGCAGCGTTCAGTGTTGTTATATCACTTACTCCTTCGAGCTGGAAGATGATGTTTGCAGCATGTTGTATGAATTTTTCATAAAGATAGAAAACCAGCCTAATCTTGTGAGCTTTGAGTCTTGGTAGTGGGTAACGGCTTTGATTTAAAGCATTTTGTCTTAATGATAGTTATATTGAAAATTTCCTGCTGCTTTCAAGCACGTGTAGTTATTATCATAAACACTGATGGTAGAAATGCCTGCCAAATTGTGCATGGCTGTTTATGGTAGATGAGAGAGTCATCCAGAAATTAGAGTGCTGGATCAACAAGTTGTCAAGAAGCCCGGTTGTACAGAAAGCCACCCCGCGGCCGGTGGGACAAGGCAGGAGCAAGGAGGCCTTGGAGGAAAGAAGCGCTGGAGATGACCAGCACTGGGTGTAGAAAATGCTTGGCAGGAGATCAAAAGCGAATTTCTGATGAGAAGGAGCTGCTTGAGAAGAAGGTGAGGAGTACGGAGGGAGATCAGCCCCTCCCCAGGCAGAGCACTCGGGACGAGGAGCCCTCTCCAGGAGGTGCAGGCGGCCATCGAGTGCCGTTAGATGGGTCTCTGGGGGTGTTGGTTTAGTACTGGCCAAGGCACACTTGCAGCCGTGGGGTCCCAGCGTTACCGCAGCCGCGTCGCTGTGGGGCGCAGGCAGGGGACACGGGTGCCTGCCGATGGGGAGGAGCTGGGGCGGCTCCAGCCAGCTCCGTTCTGCTCTCAGCTGTTCTCTCAAGCGCAAAACGTATTTCTGGCTGTGGTAAAGGGGTACTGTATCTCATCCTGAAGTACCCTGCCTCTTCTCAAAGAGGAAATCCAGTAAATCGTGTGGTGGTTTCTTGCAAATGTGAGGTTTTTCTTGCCTGTGCACCACGGCTGGGAAGGCAGCCACGAGCTTCTCTAACCGCGTTTTGCACCGGTCTTCACCTTTCTTTTTTTTTATATCCGTATTTGTTATGTGTTTAAAAAAAAAGCAAAACCACAGTAGTTACCGGTGAAGAGACTGCTGTAGGAGCCAGTCTTCCCTCTGCGATGGTGGTTAAGTCTTTGGGGTTTGGTGCTGTGGGAGAGGGAACAGTGTTGTCACCGAAGGCTCCGTGTGGGCTGCCTGCGGGGGACAGCGGTCCCCGTGCAGTGCCTGTCTTACACCTCTGTACGGATTTCACCTGGTTTATTTCCTTTGAAATACAACGTACTTTAGCGAGGCTTAGAAGTGTTGCTTTGTCATCATGTCTGATTTACTAGGTCCTAAGGGACTGCCCATCAGCCCGGTACCACGCAAGTTCTCTTTGTAGGACAGTAATGTCAAAATCCTTACATTTCTTCTCACTTTCCCTCCCTTTCCCTTCTTCATTCATGGCTGAATTGAGTTTATTTGGGTGGGATTCCAGCATCTGATTTGTTGTGCTTTACCCAGCTGCCCTCTCCGCCCCTGCAGCGAGGCGTTTGGATCCTCGTTAGTGTAATACGCCGTTCGCTAAGGCAAATGTCATAACGAATCCTGACTTAAGAAATTTCTCAAGAGTTCATCGAGAGAAAGTTTATCTTTCAATGGTGACCTTTCTTGTTGAACGCGGATTAATGTATGAGCGGGATCTGTGTTAACATGGCAGTTTGCAGGAGAAGGCACTTGATAAGTGAGCTCCAGCGAGCTCCGTCCCTGCTCCCCGCAGAGCATTCCGTAGCACCGAGCCTCCTGCCTCCGCATGAACCCGGGCTGCCAGCTGCCCCTCGGGCTCCAGCTCTCGCCTCCTTGACATAAACCACTTGCTGGCTGAACGTTGCGTTGAGAAGCGTCTTCCACGCGTGTTAAATGTGGGTAAAGACGGCTCTGCTAAAGGACGCCAAGATGAGCGAGTAATAAAATAGCCTTGCTCCTTGAAGCACTGTCTCGAGGTTATGGATGCATTTTAAAATTCTCTCCAAATTCCTATTTATTTTAGCAGAAAGACTTTCAGTAGATTCTCCGGTGAGGAGATGCAGCTTGGGCAGAGGAGAGGGTGCAGTGAGCAGGCATGGTTGCACCAAACATGTTCCCGAGACGAGACCCCCGTGTGGGTGCGTGCTGCAGTAGGGAATTACAGTAAACCCTGGCTTTTGCTGTAGCAAAACCTGGTGCTGTAAATACTAAACGCTCTCAGCGGTTTGTGGCACGGCACCGAGTCTAAGCTCCTTTTATCCATTTCCAGCCCTGTCAGGAAGGGCATTTCTCTGTCTCTTCCCATCACCTCTGGAAGATGGAGGCAGTACCAGTGTTTGCCGTGGCTCTCCCAGCCACCCCTTCAGACAAGGTCCACCTCTTGCTGTGCCAGCCATACACAGCAGATCCCAACTCCTCCATCGCCGACACTTTGCATTTAAAAAAGCCTGTTCTGGGGCTGTTTTATGAACCCACATTTGCTTCAACATCTCGTGCCCCATCTCACTTTCCCTCGCTGCTTTTCAGTGCTCCCCAAGCCACCGTGGCACTGGGCAGGGTAGAGCCTGAGGCTCCCCAAAGCCTGTCCCTCTGGCCTGCTGGCAAACGTTCACTTACTGATCAAAATTTACAGGCTCAGAGCCTTTTCCGTAAGAAAAACCACAGCAAATTCAAAGTGAAGCAAACAAGTCTTTAAACTTCCTGGTTCGCATCACTGCCACATCTCTTGGCTGCTGTCTCCTGATCTCCATAGGTGTAGGAAGGAGCTTCTCTAGCCCAGAGGGTTGTTTTGGGGCTGAAGAAGACAAAAGTTGGTTAGCTGTGACTTACAGACATATCTAATCTTTTCCTTATCTCTCCTGATCTTGAACTATCACAGGGCTTCCTGGTGACACTTGGGATTGTGAATTATGTGCAGGGGAAACCCTTGAGTTGGAGGCACTTTGCCGCAGTCTCAGAGCTGTGAGAACGTCCGGTGCAGGATGGTTTCCTGTGCAATTGGTCGGTAAATTGGACCTGAACCTTTCAGAGCATGTTGGAAATGGGCACTTTGACTACCAGGACTTCCTGGGCTGGCAGTCTTTGGAAGGAGAGGAGATGGTCCTGCCAAGCCCCAGGTAATGCTCAATCAGTCTGATGAGTCCTGCCAGCAAACCAAAGTCAGGAAATCTTTGGTCAGCTTGGCCAGTACCTCTGGTGGGACCAGGCAACAGGTTGGGCTTTGCTGCTGGTCCCCATTGACTGGCATCAAGACATGGTCAGTGATTCCCTCCCCTCTGCTGGGACAGCGCAATCCCCTGGCAGTTTTTCAGCAATGTGCTCCCGAGCTTCTGCCCTTAATTATTTCCCATTCTGACCGCAGGGTGTCAGTGGCCGGGGGAAGCTCTCAGATTCCTTCCAGCCTGCAGGGCATCCATCTTAACGCTCTGCGATTCCCGCAGCTCACAGCAGCCGTGGCTCTTGGACAGCTTCTGCCTCCTCCGGCGACTGAGCCAACATCGGGAACTTGGTCATAAAGATACATCTCCAAAGAGTCTTAAATTTTCTTGGAGGACTGAAACAGTATCTGGAGCCTGGAGGATTTGGGGGGGACTTGGGGGTAGGTGTCGTGTTCTTCATTTTAGTCTCGGATTATTCCAGGTTTGTGTAAAACAAATCTGTTTCCAGGTATTTCTTTCCAGAAGGCATCACATTTTGCATGTTGGGAAAGTCATTCAAGGTCCCTTTGCTGTTGTTCCAAAGCGATGGTAAAAGTGCTTCTGGCTCCAGGTGAGCTTATGTGCAGCTATTGTAGGGAGACAAATATTTAGCAACTCACCATGGCTGAGTGAATCGTTAAAATACGGCTTTCTGAGGAGCGCTTAGCCTCCTAGTAATTATGAGAGCTGTTCTGTTTCATTTATTGGGTCTGGAGCAAAGTGTCGGCTCTGTGAAAGCTTCCAGCCCTCTCTGCGCTGGTTTGCAGGCAGCCGTTCCGCAGGCGTGCAGAGCGGTGCGTCCCAGTCTCCGAGCGGCAATTCCCGGGCGATGGAGCGGCGGGCGGGCTTTTGGGGTGCCCCTTTTTCTGCAGGTGCTCCTGTGAGTGGTGTGTGAGTTCAACTGGTGTTCAGTGGACAGAAAATTGTCTTTTTCTTACATTAGATACCCAGAATCAGAAGGACTTTTGAATAACCGGTTGCCAGCTCTTTCTGCATGTATGAATGCCGGTGTTTCCAGTCTTCTTAGAGACATTAATGACAGTGGCCAGGGTGGGATGTTTTGGGGGACAGAGCCTCTCTCCATGGCTCCTCAGTCTCCATTTGTGAGGTTTCAGGACACGGCAAAGCATGTCCCCTTGTCCCTCATGCACGGTTCTGTGGTTGCGGGTTAATGATGCAAAACTCTCCCACGGGGTGGATGTCTGTCTGTGTGTCTGTCCTGGTAGCCATGGCATGGCCACAGCCTGTCAGCGCACAGTGCGCGCTGCTCCTCCCCGTGATGGCCACGGCAGCAGGTGGCTCCGGGCATCGCACGGGCAGTTGCCTGGGGCTGAGGCTCTTCCCTGCTCCTGGCCCCAAGGCTGTGGGGCACGATGGGCTCCCTGGCCCCACCGCCGTGGGGTGCAGGAGTATTTTAGTAGCAGGATCCCCCCCCCTTGCCTTGCCCCGTCCCTCTGCCGCGCTCCTGCCTTTGCTCCGAGCGGCCAACTGGGTTTTCTGTGTGAGACTTGGCAGTAAAACTCGCATCCGCTTTATTGAACCAGAAGGAAGAAAAGGGAAAAAAAGTGCTAGCTTATAGTAATAAAGGGCTTTTGAACATCTCAGCTGGATATTTTTCTTCATGAGTGAGAAGGCCAAATGTTATCTTGACATTTAATCTTTAATAATAAAAAAGGCACTTTGTTTGCCAGTGAATTCCAAAATCTGTTTACTCTCTCATGCCTTATTTCTTTTAACTTGCTAGCTTAGATGTCCTACTTACTTTCCCCTGCTACCCGTTCAGAGCCGCATTAAATAGTTTATTTTGTAAAATTTACTTTCCTGTCATTGCAGAGCCGACAGCTACCGGGTTGACTTTTTTTTTGACCGGTTCATTCATTCATTTGAAAAATGGAGGGGGGACACACCTCTCGGTGCAGGGGGAAGGGGCCAGGGCAGGAGAGGTGGTAGCCCAGCAGCAAGCCCAGGCTGAGCCCAGCGCAGCCCACATAAGGTGCTGCCAAAGCCTTCCCTGGGGCTGCCCGCGGCGAGCGAGCAGGGCTTTCTCCAGGGCTGGTCTCCATCCCTGCGGTGGGTCAGCACGGCTCTGACCTGTGGCTAGCGGCCGAGGGTTACTGCAGGCTGTCAAACTTTATAAACCCTTTTTAGTGCTTAATGAAGATACGCGGGAAGTCGCAGCCAGAGGAAAAGGCTGAAGAAATCTTGGCGCAGCCTCAAACGCGGAGGTGATGGGCTCTGCCGTGGGCCGGGTGCCTGGTGGTACCAATACCTGCAGCTGAGGCGCCCGGGGCGGCTGCGGTGTTCGTCACCACCACTGGACTTGTCCCCTCCCCAGGCGCATGTGCAGCAGCGTGCACAGCCCTGGTGACCGGGAGGTCGGCCCTGGTGACCGGGAGATCGGCCGTTAGCCGTTTGCAGCGAGTGCCTCGGCGCTGCCGGTAGCTGCCCGCGGCAGGGATGCGGTGAGGCAGTAGTGGGTGCGGGCAGGAGGGTCCCCGCGTGCTCCCCAAGGACCCTGCGAGTTCCGCTCAGGTGTAGCTCCAGCTTCCCGCAAGCCATTTCCATCCAGCTCCTCCTAGTCCGCTAACTTTTCTTTTGCATTGAAACTTTTTACTCATAAATCCTACATCCAAGAGCAAATGTGAGAAATGCCAGAAGCCTGATCATCTAACATGCTTTAATATCTAAATTTATTCTTTAGTATCATTCTTATTTACATTGTTTTTCTGTCTCAAAAAAAAAAATAAAGGGAGGAAAAAAAAAAAATTTTCTTTTACTTCCACATTAGGAGGTGAGTTGTCATACACCCTCTGGAATTCTTTTTTGCTTTTGATCTTTATTTATTTGTTTAATTTTGGTTGATGTCCCAAGCATGGTTTTGGAGACGAAGGTAGGTCTTCGCTCTCCAAATCAAAAGGAAAAAAATTAAATAAAACAACACTCTCCTTGGTCATATTAACAAAAAAAAATCCAAACTGTTCCATTCCATACCATTTAAAGAAAATTTAAAAATCTACTATTGAACTATTTCTACAGCTTACTGATTTAAAAGGGCGGGTTTGTTTTTTTTCAAAAGTATCGAATGGATCCAAAAACGATTTTCCTAGACGCGATTGAAGTTATTTGCTGTCAACATTTTAATATCAATATTACCACAATGTGTAGTCTCAAACTAGTTCCTTTGTAGTTTGCATGGGATGTGAATGCTGTCTCGGCGTGCCCAGACCTAGAGAACTTGTTACTACTGCATGAGCATCAAGTCAGATGTTGAAAAATATCTATTATATTTTGTGATAATTTGGTGAAAATGAGCACCTCCAGTCTCTGGTTGCAGTAGTGTGTTGAATGATTGTTCTTTTTTTTTTATATATATCCATATATATATTTTTGGAGCTCTAAGCTTCGTAGTAGTACGGGCTGACTCTTATCCAGTACTTGCTCTCCTATCGCATGGCCTTGGTTAAGTGTTAGAAGTTGGGCCTAGGCTGTTTATTCTGGTGTTTGGCTTTGTAATAACGGTGCATGCCCGGCGTCTGGCCTCATACCCAGCTTTATTCTCTGCACACCAGTCTTGAATAGCTACAGTGCTCAACCGAATTTTGGCGCACCCGCTTCCCCGGCAGGCTCCAACCCAGCCCGACCCGGAGGCTTCCCCGGGGCCAACAGCCCAGGGCCCGTCGCGGACCTCTACGGCACGGCCAGCCAGGACTCCGGCGTGGGTAACTACATAAGCGCCGCCAGCCCGCAGCCGGGCTCCGGCTTCGGCCACGGCATCGCCGTAAGTACCGACCAGAGCTGCCGCCCCGGCGTCTCGGTCAAGGGCGGCGGGGGTGTTTCGTTGTTTAATGATGATTGGGAGGGGGGTTGCGTTGGGTTTTTTTTGTTAATTGTGACCTGACGGCGAGCGTGGCGCCTTGCTGCCGTAGCCTGCTAGAGCTGTGCCCGACCCGCTGGAGCTGCCAATGGGCTGCGCCGCTCCAGTTCCCAACTCGGCCAGAAGTGCTCATCTGACGCCTTCTGCCCTCCAGACTCGACAATTTCCAAAAGGAAATATTTAATAATTATGGGCTTTAAAGTTTCTGCTCATCTATACGGGCTTTTTATTAGCCCAACCGCCCATCCCGGCTGATGCGCCCATTTGCAGACAACGCACCAGTCCCTGCTTCCACCTAAATGGTGGAGGTGAGGTGGTGGAGGCCCCATGGCTGGAGACATTCAGGGCCAGGCTGGATGAGGTTCTGAGCAACCTGATCTAGTTGAAGATGTCCCTGCTGGCTGCAGCGGGGTTGGACTAGATGGCCTTTAAGGGTCCCTTCCAACCCAACACATTCTGTGATTCTATGAAATGAGCAAAAAGCAGCTCATTAATTCAATCATTGGGACCCCAGGGCTGCCCACAGCCATCCCACCATGGGGCTGTCCCACTCCCCACCGCCTGTCCCTCCAACTGCAGCATCCCTGCGAACCGGGGTGGACGCTGGCATTTGCTGACCTCCTGGGTGACTTCCAGCTGGTCACAGCATTGCTAAAAGTCCTTAAAATCTGCAGGTTACCAGTAAGACGCTTCCGGTCCGTTGTCAAGTCATTGGAAAAGTGCCTCTTTAACGCGGCGCGGGTCTGCAGTCTCACTAATGATGGGCGATGGAGATTTGCTTAACAAAGCTGCATGCTGGTTTTCCGATCGCGCTGTTTTACCTGTGTGTGTTAGCATGAATGTGGTTGGGCCTCGTTGGTGGCTGTCACTCTCCCAAGCAGAAAAACTGCGACCGAAGTCGTTTCCCTTTTTGTAGTAAAACGATGAGATTGGTTATTTTTTCCCTCTCGTACGATAAAGGTGGCGAAGTACAGAGGGCTCCCCCAAGACCCCGCAAACCGAGCGGAGAATTTCACTCTCTGGCCGAATGGGATGGGTGGGGGGAGCGGGAGCGTAGTGCAGACAACGTTCCTGAAATTCTGTTATTTTAATTGCATAAGCAACCAGTCCCCAAAAAGACAAAAAACGCCCCGCTACCTCCGTTTGTGCCCTTGTGCTCAACTCCCATCCTGGTCCTGCCCCTCCCGTGGTCACGCCAGGGACTTGACAATCCCTTTGGATCAATTCTAGTACCAAACACGCAATATTATTGCTCTGCTAAGAGCTACATCAATTTAAACTGCCATCTCTCACCACTTACAACACCTCTTATTTTCCATTTTTCACCTGAAGAAAAAGACCTGTTTGTTCTTGAAAACTTGGGCACTTTGGCCTCGACGACAACCTGATTTTTTCAAGTAATTGTGTCCGAGGTACGAGCCTGGGGATCCAGATTTGTCTGCACTAACGCTTCTCCAAAGGACGATTTGTATTTGACTTGCAGATTGGCAGCCTCTTATTTTCCCCCAATAACTGCAAAGAACCCCGTAGCTTTTTTTTTTTTTACATATATATTTACTTAACACTCTCCATTTACTAACCCTGGTTTAAAAATAAAGAAGGGAAAACCCCAAGCTTATTTTTGCAGCTGGGGGAATGAGAAGATTACGGTCTTGGAAAGGTAACGGCAGGGTCCAGCGCACCCGGGTCACTGGTGACCAGAACAGCTCTCGGAAATACCTATTCATGCTGGCAACACAGTCTTTCAAGTCCTTTGATAATTTCTTGCCAAAATTAATAATCATCTGTTCCCATGTATAGAGCACTGATGAACTTAACAATTGTACAATTTTAGGGACCTTTGATTGCAACGGCTTTTACAAATGGATACCATTGAAACGTTACACATGGTTGGTTGCCATCTCACTTGGAGGTATTACAGTATATACCATTTGTACTTTGTGCTAAACTACCATCTCCCCTGTATTTACTTTAAGTGAACAATTTTTTATCTTCATTTCGTCTTTCCTTGGCCTTTAATCATTCCTTTCTGTGATTTATGTTATTTGAATCAATCTCACGGGTTGGAAACTGGAAGACAGATCGGGAGCTAAACCTCCTTTTTCGTATTCACGACGCTTAGTGCAATAATTTGGAGAGTTAAAAACCCCGCAGAAAAACCAGCGATCCCAGAAACCTGTGGGGAAAGGACCAAGTGGCAGCTGAGAGCGTCCCGATGGGGATTATGGATCCGCTACCAATGCACCGGTCTGAAAATAGACGAGCCCCGCTGCTTTCTTACGGAGAAACCATCACTCTTAATTAAGTGCTATACCAAATATTACAGCTAAAAGATAACATTGTAACTAGTAACCATAGAGCAATTATCAAGATTAAAAAAAAATTAAACCTAAGCAAATTAAATTAAAGACATTACCTGAGTAATGCATCCTTGGATCGCTGCCAGTTTCCTACCCTTTGAACTAAGCTCAAGTTAATTAAATGTTTAAATTATTTTTTTTATTATTTTTTTGGCCTTTGGCATATTCATCTTTGCAAACAAATATTCCTACACCGAGAACAGAGTAGATTAGAAAATTCAGTCAATGAAAAACAGAAGTTACCCCCCATTAAACGGCACAGATTTACCTCTAGAGCTCTTAGTCCATACAGACAAATGCAGTGGATGTGACAGAGTTTATTCCTCTGCCTTTTGCCCGGCACTGCCTGATCAATGTCACATCTTTTACGTTCAAAATCGGTGTATGAAATTAGAATTATAGTTAGACAGGGGGCTAGGAGCTGTGGAAAACATTGGGAGGCTTTAAATTGTATAAAAACAGGTTTATACCTAAATACTAGTGGATAAAGGGGTTTTCTATTTACTCTTCATCTACCCACATACACCCAAGATTACCTGAAATTGCTCCGTCAATTGATTTGCTCCACCGAGTAGTATTTTTTATTGGAAAGAAAAAAAGTGGCGTAAGCACTCTTGCTTTAATCCCAGTTATTATTTGCACGTATCCGTGTACGTTCCCGGATCAATTTGTCAGCATCCTTCACGTTCTCCGGGCCGTCAGGCTGGGTAATAAGGAGGTGGTACCCGAGGCCGGCTGAGACCTCGGCAGAACATCATCGTTCACGCTAATAACGCTGCAGTAAAGGCAGCGTTCATCAGATTAATGTATTGTAATCATTTCACACTTACCACAACACATCAAACTGTAACCATCATTTACTGGCCAGTATTAAGACTCAAACCGTTAATGACTTAAAAACAGAAAGTGCTTTTAATGTTGCTCATTACTAATTAAAATAGATTTTGAGAAGGGGAAATGAGCCTTATTATTAATTCCTCAAGGACCACTGAGTTTGAAATTTCCATTGTGGCGGCGCATCCCGAGTTGCCCGGTCCCTCGCCGGCCCCCGTTCCCCAGGGCAGGAGGAGCCGCAGGTCCCCGGGGCAGGGACCGGCCCATCCCGCACAGCTGCTGGTGGCACCAGTGGCACTGGTGGCTCCGGGCGTGGCCGTTTGGTTGGGGACGGGTTTTGGAGGTCACCCCCAAAAAGACGTGCCTTCCTCGCCGCAGCCAGCCCTGTGAGCGGCCGCCGCAGAAACAGCCCCACAATATTTGTTTCCATCTGAACGTTAAGCACCGGCAGGAGCAGAGCGTTAGAAACTGGAGCCTGCGGTATAAAATAAATCACCACCGCTGCAGCGTGCCCGTGTAGAACTTGTTGCCTTTCAAGTCCTTTAGCCGTGCCGTTAGAAAAAACTCATTTTACCGAAGCCTTGTGCGGATCAGAGCGTGCTGCGTTTGCAAACACTTGGTGTTTGTTTGGTTTTTTTTTTTGTTAAAAATCCCAATTCCTTAACTAAATCCTCTTAACTCGCTCTCTCCTCCCTGTCCCCCGTCCCTTCTCCCCGCAGAGTCTCTCTGGATGTCCGGGCAAGACGGGGCGAAGTTTCTGAGCGGGCCCACCTTTGGGTGATCTCGTCAGACTTTGAGCACGACATCATCACCGATAACGCAGGCAAACGGGAGGTGGCACTCGACGGACTTAGGTTGTTTAAAATCTCTCTCATCATCTCATGAATCTGCTGTACTATAAAAACAACAGCTTTTAAAAGTATGTATATAAAATCCATTTCTTGTTCGTTTTATTTTCTTGATGGGTTTTCCCCCCCGCCTTTCTCTTTTTAAACCTCTCCAAACCACATTTTTTCGTAGCGTTTTGACATAGTCTCGTAGCCACGTAGTTCTAATTCTTTGTGTATCTAGCAAGAGCCTAACCATAGCGTAACTGTTATATTAAGGAGTTTCTTTCGGTTTTTTCTCCCCCCCCC
Organism: Larus michahellis; assembly: GCF_964199755.1. Lineage (NCBI taxonomy): Eukaryota > Metazoa > Chordata > Aves > Charadriiformes > Laridae > Larus > Larus michahellis. The sequence goes on along the minus strand of NC_133902.1, from coordinate 8,345,009 downwards.
ACCCCTCGCCCCCCGCCTCCTTCCTCCTTCTCCCTTCTGTTTTACGTAGTCGTTGTTGCTTAAAGGATGCTGAGATGGTGACAGGAGGCTCAGCCGCCGGTGCCGGCCCTGCGGCCGCCGGGGCTGGCAGGGGGAGCGGAGCCGGCGGCGGGCACGGTTTCGGGGTGGCCTTGCAGGGCGCAGGGGGTGGGGGGGTGGGGGGGAGCGCGGGTGAGCAGCAGGTTCTCTGGCCCTTCTTTTCGTTTGTGGCGTCTTCGTTAACCTAATTCTCTCTATTTTCGGCAATAAGGCAAGGACGACAAACTTTTTGTGCGTCCTTTTTCTATAAGTGCTTTTTTTTGTTGAAAGAGGTGATATAAGGTTTTTTGAAATTGTGAATTCTGAAAAAAAAAAAAAAAAGAAAAATACTGTAAATACAATTCCATTAACTACATATAAACTATTAAGAAAGAGAAATACAAACCTATTTTTGTGATGGAGTCAGCCTAAGGCAGTTTCTCTATGAAAAAAAAACGGAAGAAAAAAAAAAAAAAGAGGAAGTTGTAGACTTTTTTGACGGACTGCCGGAGCTGGCCCGCGGGAGTTGGGTGATGCACACGCTGTTCCGCTCGCTCCGTAGCCCTGGTGGCCCTTCCAGCTCTCCCAGCGTCATACCAGCATCTGCGCTCTCAGACGTGCACAGCTTACAAAGGAACAGTCTCGTGGTATTTTTTATTTTTATTTTTTTATTTTTATTTTTTTTAATTTAAAACCTGCTTTTCCCAAGACTGAAAAAGAAGCTACGATTTTTTATTTTTTTTTTTTTTTCTTTTCCTATTTAATGCATTTACGGTTCAAAGCACACCTTTATGGTTTGGGTTGGTTTTTTTTTTTTAAGTTGTTTTAAACTAGATCAACTTGCTGTCCAGTCATTTCAGCTGCTCCGGGGCCAGGTCCCCCCTCCGCACCCACCGCTGCGGGCAGAGCGGCTCTACAGCTCGCGTCGTTACCTTTTTGTTAATCCATTATTTCCTGTATTTACAAATTAGGAAAGCAACTTCGGTTTTTGGTTTCTTTATTCTTTTTTTTTTCTTTTTTTTTTTTTTTTTTTTTTTTTTTTTTTTTGGGAATACCTCAGTGCTACAAGTTTCACCCTAGAAGCAACGGAAGATTTTAATTTATTGTAGTTGTAAACAGAATTTAAAAAAAAAAAAAATAAAGTATAAAACATCATTGCACTGTGACTGGTAGGGGAAAAACTGACAGTTTCCTATTTGCACATGTTTAATATTTGGCTGTTATATATATGGTCCTCTGTTGGGGGAGGAAACTTATGAAGGATATTTTTTAATTTAATTTTTTTAATATTGGTAAATAGGCCTGCAACAGCAAACTAGAAGTACAACATGGTAGGTGGCATTAAGAACATACTGTAGTGTGGATATATTTCTTCTTTTTTTAACGTAATATTGACAAGTTTTATTAATATTTTTTTAAATTGTTACGTTTATAAATTTGGTACTTTAGGTACAGCCAGTATAAGACACTGAATGCGACATTTGTTAAAAAGAGCTGCTGCACTCCTATTTTTGTAAATTTTACTAACGAGTAGACTAATGTAGACATTCAATAGACAAGGTAGAGCAAGGCATCTTTAACAAAAACAAGGCACCATACTGCTAACCGAAAGGAGAAAACCTTGTTTTTCTTGTTTTTAAAAAAGGATCATGCTTTTTATGTAATGTTTTAGGTTTTTTTCTTATTTCAGAACAACCAGGTTTAAGCAAAATGCTGGACGCTTTTTAAATATTGAGACTTGATCGAGTAATAAAAGAAATAAAACAATTCTTTAAAAAATAAAAACGGAAAAAAAAAAAAAAAAAACCACACACAACAAAGCAAATTCCCTGAAATTCAATGTACCGTCAGGGAATTTTTTATTGCTATTTTGTCAATGTTGATGATGTACTGTACTACCAGTTGGTTTTCCTCTCCATTCCCTGTCACCTCATAGAATATTCTTTGTTGATCATTGTTGTATGTTAATAGTGTATAAAATGGCTATCTTGTAAGAGTGCTGTCCTGATGCTAGTGTAGTGAATTTTTCCCCCCCTCTTTCTCTCTTCCTCTTCTAGTACATATTGGTAGGTGTATCGTAATTAAGGTTAAAAATTTAGATGTAGTTATTCAGATTTAGGACCAGTAAGGATAGAACTTTCTCTTATTTAAGAAAAAAAAAATGCTAATAATTTTTGGGAAGGTTTTCCTTTTTTTTTTTTTCCTTCTTTCCTCTTTTCTTTGTTGTTTTTTTTTTCTTTTTTGTTGTTTTTTTTTTTTCTTTTGCTGATCTGATGCGGTTTCAACTAACCAAAGGTCTCACAATGTTAAAAATGCTGGCAAACTCCTAAGGCATTTCTAGATCCCCACCCTTGACTTTGGAAAGGGGATGTGCCATACTACCTTAAATGCTAATGCTAGATATGCAAAACTGGATTTTTTTAATTTATTTTTTAAAAGAGGGAGGCACGGTATATTAAAACGATTTTACTAAGAGAAAAAAAAAAATATTTTTTTAAGAATGCTCAGAAGAAATTGCTAATCTGTGTGAATATGTTTTAGATGTTTATATACCTTTTGAGAAGTCCCAGTGGCCCATAGCACAAATGTCGTGGAATCCGATATGTTTTGATGTGGCTACCTAGACTACGGTTCACGTTAGTCCCCCACTCATCTAGAAATCCATTTCGAAGGGTTCTTCTTTTTTCCCTTTGTTCGTTTGTTTGGGGGTTTTATTGTAAATTTTTCAGCACAAAGGTTCAGCTCCACCTTTGTTTTAGTCAAGCACAGCGAGGGAAGGATCCTTCCGAGGCGTATTGCCCTTTTCTTTCCAAATATCTCATACGGGCCTGCTCCCCGCCCCCGGAGTGACCAAAAAGAGCGAGATTTCGATCCAGTTGTGCGAAATGGGCACCCAAAGCTGCTCCTCGGGGCCGGCGGGTTCCTCCCGTGGCACCGCGGGAGGGCCGGGCCGTGTCCCACGCGCCGGGACGTTTGGAGAGGCGTCGGAGCCAGCCACAAGAGCTCGGGTACCCTCCCCCCTTAAAAACCAAAACAGTCCTTTGTGATCGGCTTGATTAAAATGAAGCCTGATCTGTCCTTTTTTTTTTTTTTTTTTTTTTTTCCTTCATAAACGTTCATTCTAAGTTGAATTTGTAGCTTGGACTTTAAGGTAGCATGGCTCTCTTTGCTGTAAGTTTCTTATTGTTTTTTTTGTTTTTCCATTGTACAGCAGCGTACCGCTGGTGAATGTTACACATCTTGCTAGGCTAGTTAAACCATTGGGTAATTGTTGGTAATAACGACCTGAAAGGTGTTCGGATTTCTTTTCTTCCCTGCTCGGAAGCCTAGGATGCTGTTTTCATCTGTAGTGTGAATGAGGGCTAGCGACTCCAGCCACCGTTACCTTCCTGTTTCGTTTCTGCCATTCACTCAATGCAACATAATCAATAATAAAGCAATATAGTTTACTACATTTTTACTGAAGGCCAGCCATGGTTATGTATGATATTGCATATGAAACTGTTTACAAAACAAACAAACAAACAAAAAAAACAAACAAAACCAACACTAACTCATAGCTGTCTTTTATGCTATGGAAATGTCTCTTGGGTGGAATTTTTTGAATTCTTTTTTTTAGTGGTTTGGTTTGGTTTTTTTAAGCGAACTAGTTCAAACAGAAAACTGAAGTTTAGCGTAAGGTGAAGAGACAGGATGCATCGAAGACACACCGGCAGATCCCGGTCTGCGCACAGACACTGTAGAGTTTCATACGTACAGAATCCCAGTCAAACCCATTGCCGCGTGCGAACACTACGTGAGGAGATTCTGTAAGCTAAGCAATACTTTAATACTGTAATAAAAATTACCAAAAAAAAAAAAGGAAAAAAAAAAAAAGAAAAGAAAAAAAAAAAAAGTAGTTTGAGAAAGTCAATCCTCGTGATCGGTTCTCGGTTCCCAACCAGTCCGAGTGTGTTGTCTGGAGAGAGCTCCGTGTCCGAGCAGGGTGCAGCCCCGGCAGCCGGGGGGAAGCAGGACCGGCCCCTGCGCCCGGCTCTGTACATACTCGTAACGCCACGCGCGGGCTCCTGTGTCGCGTCGACCGTCGTAGGTAGCAAATCCCCGTCATTCTCTGTTGTACGAGGTCTGAACTCCATCAGTACTAGGATGCAAGTCTAAGCATTTCAGGTGGTCATAAATGTACCTAAATAAACTATGGCACAGTGGCAGGCCTAGCCCTTCCTTTTATACTTTAGTATGAACTGATGAGAACTTTGGTAGTGACTTTTTTTTTATATATATACATATATATATGTATCTATATATATCAAGCATCTTTCAGGTCTCTGTGTATGGCTTTCTAAAGCCCTGTTGTAAAATACTATGTGGATGGGGGTCTCTCACATCACAGATGTGGAAAGTATAATTTTATATTTGTATTTTCAAATAAATAAGTTTGTGAAAGGTTTCCATCCTCTACTGTGGTCCAGAAATCAATGTGTTTGTCTGACGAAAAAATACAATAAACTGTTTTGAACAGATCCATGGAGTCCCTTTCATTTGTGGGGGGGTGTGTGTGTGTGAAATGTTTATTCCTGGGAGGGAGGCCAGGAAGGAGGCACCCCATCACCCCTCCTGCTCCCGTTGCGGGGGGGGGGGCGGCTGGACCAGCACATCCTTGTCCCCATGCCCCTGCGCAGGGCTCCCAGTCTTGTCCCTCCTGCCGTGCACCAGCCGGCACCTCCCTGATGTCGCGTCCCTGCCCCGGGGACCGTCTCCTTCCCAGGGGAAAGGCTGAGTGAGGGGGACCTGGCAGCTCTGCCCGCCCCCGCAGACACATCGCGTCGGCGTACGCCCGGCGCACGCAACCTCAGGTAAAGGACATCTGTGGTGAGTGCCACCATTCTTAATGGCTTTCACTCAACCCAACATTCCTAACCTGGTGCTCTGGAAGCCCTGACGGAAGGGAAGGGCTTTACTCTGTGGCTTAGAAGTATTTTTATCCAGTATTTTCTATCCAGGCGTCTGTCAGTGTATCTATTTATCAATCTCAATGTGTTTTACCAAGTTACTTGAGGCGGGGGGGGGGAATCTTACCTGCTTTCTCCTTGCTCCCTCTTTGGGGACCGGCTTCCCTTGCCTCGGAGGGGAGGGAGTGGCTGGCAGGGGATGTGGAGCAGCCTGTCTTCATAGGGGAAAAAACCATCAAATTTCCCATAAAGAGCATCAAACCCATCCACGTGCCTTCCAGAGCAGCTCTGGGGGAGAGAGAGAAGGAAAACCAGCCCCAACCTCCCTGTCCCAGTCCAAGCTCCTGGCCCCGTAACAAAAGGCAGCCGAGCCGGGATGCGAGGGCCGTCCCATTCCCAGTCCCGTTGCCGGAAGGGCGGCGGGCGGCCATGTGTTCCCAATCTGGTCAGATGAATCCCTCAGCCCCACGCGCACGCCGTTTATTTTTCTCATTAGGAGCAACACGCATTGTCTGGCTTCGCCCCCTCTTCGCAGCTCGGATATTTCACCAGGGGATGTTTGACTTTGGCACTTGGAAGTGGAGCGGAGCCAACTTCCCCCCGCCCCGATCCTCCTCCTTTATGTCTTAAATATTCAGGTTATTTCAGCCGGGACAGCACAAGTTCCCGCAGGCCGGGGGCATGACCAGGAGGTTGGGATGCGGGTTTGGGCCGGGATGGTCCAGCCCCACCAGCACCCACAAACCTCTCCACCCCAGCAGCCCCCACCTTGGGCATCGCCCCCGGGTCCGTCCCCGCCGAGGGGTCCCGGGGTGGAGGGGGCAGCAGCGCCGGGGCTCAGCCGGGATCGCGCCGGTGAAGGTCAACGCGTGGCGGGACGCGGGACGGGCTCCTCTCTGGAAAGCAGTCAACACATCAAGCCCTTAATGGGATTGATGATTAGTGGAGCACCGAGGGGAAAAATTAGATTAGAAAAACAAATGAAAATAATTTCGGAAGTAGTGTTTATTCGGGGTGGAAGGAGCTGCCACTGCGAGGGCTGCAGGAAACGATTTGACTGCAATCCAGAAGAAAAGGAGCGCAGGTCTGGAGTACATTAGTGTGGTGGGAGGCCGGGAATAGCAGCCACTTAACCCTGTCATTCAGCAAACATTAGTGAATTATGAGTGTATTATATGTTGGGTTATGTGTTTTGTGGAAAGCCCGGAGGCCCGCTATATCTGCACTAAAATGTTAGTGGGGGTCTGTGTCAAAATGTAAATTTTTATACCGACTCTGGAATAAAAATAAGATTTTGTGTTCGCCTCCCAGCTACTGAAATCAAATTGCAGCCAAAATCAGAGTTGTAAAATAAGCAAAAATTTCCCTTCGCTGTCAAATTAGTGCCCCGATAAAGAAAACAAGGGATATAAATGTGATTTACTTCCTTTCCCTCCTGTCATAAACGTTTATGACTGAGCGGTAACGATGGGTTTCAGGAGGCAGCCGGGGCTCTTTGGGGTTTTGTGGTGTAGCCACGCGGTGGCGGGGGGCCCATGGTGCGGTACCCACAGGGGCAGGCGAGACCCCGCATCCCTGCACCCCATCCCCATCCCGTGCCCCCTCCCCCCACCAACGACACCCCCAACCCTGCGCCACGGGGGCATGGCGGTGCGGTACCCACTGCAGCGGGGGCTGTCCCGGCTCACCCGGGAACAGGGGTGAGATTTCCCGGGTTTATGGACCCACGGCGCAGACACGCGCACCCTCCGCTTGTCCGGCAGAGCTCCAGAACCCCCATCAGGCATCTCCAGGCTGCAGTTCGGCCGCAGAAACCAAGCCAGCGTTTATTAATTATGAGCTTAAGCACTTCCTTTCATGGCTATTTACGAGGCCCTCCTCATTATTAATAAAGAGTAATAAAATAGAGGGGGTTTAAAGCTCATTTGTTCCGCAGGGTAGTGACTCCCACGGTGGGCACGAGCCCAGATGCCACCCAGCGTGCGGCCCGAGAGCACCGAATGCTGCAACCCTGATTATATTGACAATCCCACCCCAAAGCCCCCCTTTTTACCGTTCTGCGTGCAATTATTTTAAATATCGTAGGCCATGAACAATGACAACAGGCTCTACATTTGGAGGGTGCCTGGCCGCGGTTTTCAGTTGGTCATAAGGCGATGGCAGCTCCCGTGTGTAGAGAGATACTTGTAATTCATTAGCTATTTGCAAAGGGCACTGATACTTGACTTCATTTCTGCATCAGTCGAAGGCTGATTTCCCTGCTATTTACCTCCATGGCAGCGGCTGTAATTAGCAGCAGCGCGGGCTCCCATGGGCCGGGCTGGCGGCTGCCGCTCGCATCCGCTGCTCCGTAATTTCTTGTCTGCAGGGCGAACAAAGGAAATTAAAGTTTCTTTTTTGGTACGAGCGCAAGGGCCCGGTCCTCAAAGCCGTTTTTACCCCGGGGTGGCAGCGAGCCCAGGTCACCAAACCTCACACCCGGCTTGACTTTATTTATTGACACGAATAACTAAAACCACAACGGGGCTGGGGGTCTTCAGGCACCTTCCCATCCGCTGCCTCGGCTTCTGCGGGACCAGCCGGCACGGCCCCGCAGCCGCGGAGCCCAGGGACCAGCCGAGGCCCTGGCGTGGGGACGGTGGCAGTGACGGCGATGGTGGCAGTGGTGGTGACGGTGTCCAGCCCCTGCCCCGCCGCCGCGGCTGGGTGCTAATTGCCGTGACATATTGAGTGGCACTTGCCCAGGGAGCGGGCGAGAGGAGCCTCTGCACCGCTCCCGCTCGCTAATAATTACTGATTAAAACCTAGTTAAAAAGGCAATGAAGACTGAAACGCGCATTAACCGAACGACCCCCAGCTCGAGCCAGCCGCGGAGAGACGGGCGCCATTACGACATCATCACTTACAGTGGCTCCAAACATTAACGGCGGCTGGAATTTCCCCAGGATTTCGGCAGCTTGTGCTCAGCCGCGTGGTAGGAACCGGGGCCGGGGAGCCCATCTGCCGTCAGCCCATGGCGTTAAACCCCTCACTTCGGTGTTTTCCAGGCAGGGAAGGGCACAATGAGCGGCACCAACGGGTGCCTGGCTGGGTACCGCCGGCCGATGCGGGGCAATGACCACTTCAGGACACCTCGGGGCCTTGCATCCCACCAGCGTTCAGTCTTTTATTTCCCACTAATTTGAAGCACCGCAGTGACCGAGCGCTGACAGGCTCTCCCATGGCAAGCACGCAGTGAATGAACCTGGGGGGGGAGCACGGCTGAAGGAGGGCTCTGGTCCTCGCTGCCTCCTCGGCGCTTCGTGGGATGCACACGTGGTCCTGGAAATCCCATCCCGGCCATGTCCCGGGCAGGGAGGGAGGTGAAACCCTGTAATGACAAACCAACTGCCTCAGTCGTCTAACAACAGCTTCGTCCCCAGCTCCAGGCTGCCACCACACCAAGGCGGCGTTGGCCGGGGGTTCAGGAGGCCAAGCAAGGTGGGAAGGGTGCTGCCGCCTGCCCTGCCATGGGAAAACAAAGAGAGAGGTCATTGCCGCTATTTCTTAGACTGAAATTTTAAAAATTCTGCTGGGTGGTTTAGCAAATTAGAGAAAATGAGCCTTCTTTCTTCTCCAGCTCATCCATCAGCCATGCCAGCCGCCCCGGCACGGGGACCAGCGAGGGAAAAGCTGTTCCTGCGGCAACCTGAGAAGATGGAGGGGCAAAGGGAGGGAGACACACACACCCCCCCGCCAGCCCCTTCGCTCAGAGGTAACGCTGTTCTGCTGGGGAAAGGGCACCAGGAGCTGCCCCGTACCGGGTCCTGCTTTCCAAAAAGAGTCTGAATTAAAATCGTCTTTCCTTCCCGGTTACTGCACTTCACTCGCAGCGCCTGACAGCTTTGAAAATGGGCCCAATTGAAATCATCATATCATGTTGATTCGGGGTTTTTCTTCCGTGCCCTGGCAGTTTGGCACCCAGGGTGTTGCCGAGAGAAAGGCCGCGCTGGCCCTGCAGAGCCCCACGGTCCCGGGCTGCTCCAGAGCCCGCTCCCATCCCCAGCTTCCCGGGGTTCCCAGCAGCCGCTGGCACCAGGGGCTTCTCCTTCGCCTGGGGTCCAGCAGCTCTAATTCCTTGCTCAGCCCCCCACAGCCCGCTCGGCTGCACCCCAGGGATGCTCCTCCCCGGGCTCCCCCGCTCCTCCGCTTTTTCAAGGCCACTTGTCACAAAAGCAGAAGTTTTCTGCTTGTGTGCGTTCAACCCGCTGTCTGTATGACCGCACCTTGGAGCAAGCGAGTTCGAACGAAAATTACTTAGCGTGCGTGGCAGGTTGGCTTCCCACCCCCTCCCCGAGCCAGGGGACAGCCCAGCCCCATCTCGCAGGGGTCCCCATCGCACGGCCGGCCCCATCGCTGCCCTTGCCCCCGTCCCTGCAGCATGGCACGGGCTGTCCCTGTCCCAGCTGGGACACTACTGCCCCGTCCCCAGCCCAAAGTCCCGCGCTGACCTCGCAGTCCCCCCCGTCATAGCCGGCCTGTGTCACCTCCTGCCGCTAAAGAGCACCTGGCCATTGTGGGCGATGCAACGTAAACACCAGCAAGAATAATAAGCCCGAGAAAGTCCATACTTTCGCCTTTTTAAAGCCTGCCGTGCATTTGAACCAGTAGTAAAACTGCTTAGGATTTCTATAGGGCTTTACATCTTCAAAGCAAGGTGGTATTTTGCTCCTCCTCAGCCCCTTTCATCCAAAGATCCAAAGCGCTTCTTACCGTTCTTTCACCACCTTTTGATGGGTGGGGAATTCCGCTCTCTCATCTTGAAAGAGGGAGCCTGAACCTGGGCTGCAGGCTCCAAACGCTCCCAACTGCCCGCGGTGGAGCCCGAGCCACATCCCCGTCCCCGGCCTGGGTGACACAGCACCCATGTGAAGGATGGCCCAGCCGAGATGCTAAAGGGAGGTGAGCACCTGGAGGGATGCAGCCCCCATGGCTGGGCTCAGCATCCCTGCCTGGGCACGGGGCCGGAGCCGCCAGAGACCCCCCCCCCACAGCACCCGGGGCATGGGCGGCTGCTGGGGCATTAATAACGCGGCGCTGTCAGCACACGCCGGCCCGAAGGACACACGCCCGACCTGTCAATATTGATAGTCGTGACACTGTGTAAATGCAACCCCTCCGCTTCGTGCCGCGCTGGCCCTATCGATCCGTGCCGGGAACATCCCAAGAGCGGGGCTGCGAGTCGGTCAGACGGAGGAAGGTCACCGACGCCGGCGAGAACCGTAACCCTTTGCTGCACCCGCAGCCCGCAGCCCAGCCGAGGGTCCTCCCGGTGAGAAGCCCGCTCCGCTCAGCCCCCTGTGCGCCGCACTTTGCATCAATCAAAATAAAACTAGGTCCCAGATGCAGCCCGTTGCGCGTGGGGAGCGGAAGGCATTCCACCCCGTGCCTTTCGAGACGGCGCCAAACAATGCGCTGCCATTAGCAATCAGCATATCGGCGCGGCATCGCGGCCCGCTTCATAGAAAATCAAGAGGCAAAATAATTGAGTCAATAGCGAGCCGAAAGGATTGCTCCTTCAGCCCTATTCTTGTGCTAACAATTCTTCGGCAGGGCTGAAAATTCAAAAGCTCAGGGAATCAAAAAAAGAATTGATTTGATTCAGAGCTTCAGCCCAGGCTGTATTTAACACATCATTTTTGCTTGCTCTACATATAATAGAAGCTGTTTGAAGGCAGAAGGCGGAGAGCCAGGGGAGAGCAGGAAGCACGGGGCAGGAGAATATTCTCCATTTGCTGCTTTTCGAAGAGCGGCAGGAGCCGTGCTGTCCCCCCAGGCTGCCAACAGGCCCTGCGGACCCTCCTGACGCCGTGACACCTCCGCGCTCCCAGCAGCCGAGCACCCCCCCAGGTGCCGGCATCTGCCAAGTCTGGCTGGACCAGTGGGTAAAGCGGGACCAGAGAAAATGAAGGGAAGCAACTAGCGATGCGGATCAGTGCTCCGTGTCCTCTCTGCTTCACCGGAGCCTCCATCCATCCACCCGGCTCAAGGGCAGCCGCTGCGGTTTAAGGGCACAGGACGCGACGCTGGGGACGTTTCCCCTTGCGAGAAGGCAGAAGGTGCCTTTTGATCCCTCCCGTACCCAGGCCCTGGCACCGGGGCACACATACATTCCTCCCACAATCAAGTGGCGACAAGCAAAACCACACAATTCCTACCCAAACGGGTGGGACGCATTCATTCTCAGTGCGGGCACGAGCTCCCCGGCAGGTCCCCGGGTGCTGCAGTGCCACACCAGCGCCTGTTTTCTGTCCCCCCTCCCAAAGAACAGCGCTGTGAAAAAGCAGCAAGTCCTACATGGGGCCGGACCAGGCTTCATTTAACACCTGAGGAGCTGGCACGTGCCCCGTGCCCGGCCGAAGGAGCCGCAGAGCATCGCTCTCCCCGGGGATGGGACCCGGCAGCATCCCTGGGGGAGTGCGGACACTGCTCATCGCTCCCCAGAAAAACCTCCAGAGTGGAGCTCTTTGCACCAGGAAGGAGCTCTGACAATTTTCTACTTCCCAGCCAACAGCACATGTATTTTCATGACGTCTGAAATCATTTTTTTTGAAGCCACTCTTCGCCTGCTTTTTGTCTACGCAAAGGGGCAGAAAAACCCACGTCCTGCTCCAGCATCCCACCTGCACCCCGGTTACGAGGAAGACAAACCAGAAAGTGCAGAATTGCCCTGCATTCCAGCAAACGGGATGGCAATAGAGGATGACAGAGGTCCAGCGACAAGAACAACCCCTGCAATCCTCTACCCAAGGCTGTTCTATAAAACGCACGCGCGCTTCTTGGAGAAGGCATTAAAACATCAGCAACGCCAAGGCAGTTCCGAGCATCCAGCCGTAAGCACTTCCAGAAAAACCGGAATTAACTGCAGAATAAAAGCCAGTATCAAACACCCTGGGCAGGAGAAGGAGCGAGCACTGTAGACCATCCCAGCAAAGTGCGTTTCCCTGCTCACCTCGCGCCTTATAAAGGTCTTTAAATTCTCTGAGCAGGAGCCCCTGCGCAGCCCGGCTGCTGACACAGAGGGGACACCCAAACCACCACCCAGGCAGCTGATTTCATGTGTTGACGAGCAAGTCATGTTGCTATAATAAGAAGTGTTTATTTGAATAATAAGGTCAGGGAGTTAAGTAGTTGGTATTCCACTCATACGAAGCAGTTTGCACAGTGTCACTAATAATTAAAGGGGTTTTTTGACTAATCTAGTTGCTCTTCCTAAATATACTCTACTCTGTTCAAGAAACTCATCAAAGCAGCGAAGTGATCTTCGAGGTTATTAATCTCCTTTGCTCCACAGCTGGAGCAAATTTATTTGCTTGAATTAGCATGTAATAAACTTATAATAAAGCTGCCATATCCCTCGCTTTAGAGATATAGTTTGTGTAATGGGTAGTTAAATCTAGGTAATGTAGCAATAGTCTTTAGGCTCAGAGACCGGGGCGGGGGGGGGAATGTGTGAATAGAAGGGTATTGCTGCGCTATCGCCACCGCTGGGGTGGCAATAGGATTTCTTCCAGGTCAGGCTGCCAGGAAAAGTCAGCCTTGTTAGACACCACCGGAGGGAGAAGAGTTTTCCTAGTGGGCATTCCTGGCTCTGGCAGCATTGCTCCGGCCTGCATGGCGGGGGAATGCTCCTGTGCACCGGCACAAGAAGCTGCTGGACCCCCACCCCCAGTGACCCCCAGGGAAACCCGGTGAGCCCGCAAACCTAGCTGGGTGCCCCAGCATCCCGGATAGTCTCCTCCCAACCAGAAAACCAGGAATGTTTGAGTAGCAACTCTCACTACCGCAAAGGAAGGATCCCCTGCAAACAGGTGGGTACCTGCCCCGGCCCCAAAGGGAGAATCAGCCCCCAGAAATGCCCCCTGAGGGCTGGCAGCGAGGGGCAAAGCCCTGGCCACGGAACCTGCTGGGCAAAGGCCCGATGGAGCAGCCACGGGTGCCGGGTCGGCACCGAATCCCGCTGACGGGAAGGTTTGAGTGGGGCTGGACTTCGCGCAGGGTGTCTAAGTAAGAGGAATTAATTTGCTTGAGTTCACTAAGTTGAGCCTTTATAGGTCGCCGTTTCCCTCAAACAATAAATCCTCTGTCTGCTTCTTCCCACGTAACACTTGCTGCACAATCTTTAAATACTAAGAAAGGGGCAGCTGTAGACTAATGCGGGTAGATATCAAAGTTCAGCTGCACGGGGAAGGCTGGTCCCCACCCTTTCTCCTCAAGGGTTATTATTCACAGAGCCTGGGCAGTAAATAATTTTTCTCTCTCCATTTTAGCTCTTCTCCTTTTTGCTAGAGCTGCTCTGTGCTGGAGAAGGGCCCGGGCATTAGCCAGAGGTGTCAGAGGTGTTAGACAAGGTATTAAGGAGGTGTCAATGGTGAAATAGCTGGGATTACAGTAAAGTCTAAATAAGGTGTAAAATAAAACCAAAGGTGATAAAGTCATTGATAAGAAAAGCTGGAGAAAAATAGGAGTGCAATTATTTTTCATCCTGGTTGTTCACTCTTGCAGTGCATTATCTGTGGCTTTGCAAAGACTTAACTAAGATTTTTTTTTTCCCAGCGTATGGTATTCTCTCCCGGCAGCGCTGCGCTCACACAAACCCACGGGCACCAGGCAGCAGCACGGCACGCCGAGGAGATGCTAACGGGCTGCGGGCTCCCAGTAGGCCATACTGGGGTTTTGGAGGAGGCTGCTCCAACTGATCTCGTCCCGGCTTCCCTACACAGTTGTCCAGCCAGACAGGCAGCGTCTGACAGCGTATACGAAATAAGCACATAAAGTTCCCACATCCACACCGCTAAACCTCGTCTGCCCCATCCACACATTCACAGATTGTTTCAAGTTTGAAATAAATACTCACTGCAGGCTGATTCCTTTACTTTTCAGGGCTTAGAAAACATCCCCCCCGCCCCAGGTCAGGTGGCTGCAGTCCTGCGGGCAGCAAAGCCCAGCATCTACCCCGTGATTCCAGGCTCTCTTTTTGCACTCTATCATTTATCTTCCTGTACAAGGCTCCTGTGGATGATCAGTTGGAATTGCTGATGTTTCTCTTCACTCCTCCTAATTAACACATTTTTAAATTCATAGCTTTTAAAATAATAAGCGCTAGAGCATCTGTTCATGGTATTCTCCAGGACAGATGCCCTTTCCCATACACCAAATGAGTTTCAAGAAGCGCCGAATTCCCTTTTCCCTCCCAAGCATTGGTGTTCCCCAGGGAAAGGTCTCCGGCATTACCCCGAGGAGCTTCGTGCCTTTTGCCCTTCTCCATAGCTTCATGTTCCCCACCTGCTTTCCCGCGGCGGAAGGCTGGGTTGGCATCCACCCCTGCGAGGGCTGGGCATGACGTCCCATGACATGGGATGTCTCTTTGGGCATTTGGGATCCCGGCTGTGTCCCCTCCCAGCTCCTTGTGTCCCCCAGCCCAGCGCTGGTGGGGGCGGTATGAGGAGCAGAAGAGGCTTTGAGCGCCCAGCAACAACCCAAACCAGCCGTGCGCTGGCATCGCCGCTCCCACCCCAACCCCAAAACACAGCTGCTAGCGAGAAAGTCAACTCCAGCCCAGCCGAAACCATGACAAAATCTTGCTGTTTGACCTCAGAAAAACTCCATCACCTGCACATCTTCAGTGTCTGACCCAAACCCCTTCATCCTCAGCCAGAGGATGGACGGACCCGATGGACGACCCCTTGCCCCACCATGACCTGACCTTACCGGGGAGCTGCCCACCCTCCAGCTGCCTCCCCGCCAGCCCCCGCTGCCTCCGGTCCTTATCCAGGGATCAACAGGACCGTGCTGGGGATGACACCAGGTCTTTGGGGGCTTTTGACCTTCACAGGACACATGCTGTCACCTGGTGGAGAGCAGAGCCCTCACTGCCGGAGACTCACAGCCAGGTATTGTCCCGGCTGGGAAAATAGAGGTATTTGAAGAGGAGGGTGTCGGCGAGGGCCGGCCGCTGCATGGCTGTCAAACCCAGCTGTCACGGCAAAGGGACTCACCTTCTGCGGCAAGAACACATCAATCATCCCGACAGCCCTTAATCAGGCAGAAGGAGCTCGCTCAGAGGCTCGGCGGAGGATGGAGGGCTCGCGTTCCCCCCCGCCCTCCCCAAAGGCAGGCAGCAAATTGTGTAGGGGGGGGGGGGGAAATAAAAAAAAATAAAAAGCAAGAAATTATTCTGGATGGCAAATCAACAAATTATTCTTGATTACTATCCAGGTCTCAAAACCCTTCTTTTTCTCATGCTCGTCAGCTGTCTCTGTCGAACCATTTTGCTCCTGCAGTGTTTATTCCCATGCTGGGCGGCTGGAGCTCGGTGTGGCAGCCCCTGGGGGGGGCCACCCCGGGGTCCCAGGTAGGGGGGTCCCCACGATGCTCCCGTGGGACCCTCCTCCAGCAGCTGGAGGCTCAAGGGGGGCCAACTGCAAGGACAGAGGTGCCTTTTCAGGAACCGCGATGGCGCAGGAGGACGCAAGGGTAGAGCTCTGCCAAGACTCCCTGGCTCTGGGCTTTAAAACCAGCAGCCCTTTGTGCAGGATACAAACCAAAATGAGGGGTTTTTTTTCAGTAAAAATCCAGGGCAATAGTTCTGGTGAGGATTAAAAGAAAAAAAATATATGTTATTTAAAAACACATTCATCTGCAATTCTTCCACTGCCTTGAAGTGTTATTAACTGATTGGGTTTCATCACATCTTTGCTGCCGCGGAGGCTGATTGTCCTGTATTTGCGTTTGTCTTGGCCAAGCAGCTCCGCCGAGCCCCTATGCTCCCGGCCCCCCACAGCGGACACGGGGCCGAGGTCCCAGCCTGGACCCACTCCGGTGCTCTGTGCCCTGGGATGGCAGCGGGAGCTCCGTCCCGCTGATGCTAAGCCATCAGGAACAGGACTATAAGTATTCCTATGGTCTGTGACCATCCTACAAGCAAATTTGGGGTGCCATCCTCCCTGGGCTCCCCCCTCGCTCACAGCCCGGAAGCTGGGAAGCAGCAACACCTCAGACATGAACTTTTTGGACTTAATTTGTTTTGATTCTCTTAAATGGCACAAAACTCCCAGGCAGGCTGACATCTACGGTGAAGGTGTTTTAAAAAATGGATGAACACAACCGATAGATGGATGTGCTGGTCAAGTACAACCCAGGCGAGATCAGGTACATGAGCTTGGCGTACCTTCGCTGGTTATAGTCTTCATTAATAACGTCTTTACTGTGAAACCATTTCCATCATCGCAGCTTTGCAACATACGCCACAACGCAGCCCACCGCGTCCCGCTGCTATTTCAATCTTCTTACAGAAATAAGCAGCAAAACAAGTGAGATTAAAAACCAACAGAAACGAACAGCCCTCAATTTATTAGCGGGAGGGAGTTGTTGAAGCCCTTGTTAAACACTAAGATCCCGAGCAGAGGGGAGGCGGGAGGGGATGCCGGCAGGCCGCGGTGGGAAGGCAGCAGAGACATTGATGGCCCCACCAAGCCCCTCCCAGGACCAGATGAGTCCAGTGGCCTTGTGCGTGGAGGTCATTAGCGGTGTGACATTAAATAACACGAACAACATGCGACGGGTGCCCAGTGGAGGGGCTGAAGACCCGTCAGTCTGATGGGACCACACGGAGCACATGGAGGGGCTGCTGGGAGCATCCCAAACCTGACCCCCCCCAAACCTGGCAGCTTCTGCTGCAGTCCCAGAAGAAACAAGACCAGACACGTAACGAAGCTGTGCTTCGCTCTGCTCAGCCATCATAGAATCACAGGATGGTTTGGGTTGGAAGGGACCTTAAAGCCCACCCAGTGCCACCCCCTGCCCTGGGCAGGGACACCTCCCACCAGCCCAGGTTGCTCCAACCCCGTCCAACCTGGCCTTGAACCCCTCCAGGGATGGGGCAGCCACAGCTGCTCTGGGCAACCTGGGCCAGGGGCTCACCGCCCTCACAGCAAAGAATTCCTTCCTCAGATCGCATCTAAATCTCCCCTCTTCCAGTCTGAAGCCATTCCCCTCTACATGCCCTTGTAAAAAGTCCCTCTCCAGCTTTCTTGTTAGGCACCCTTCGGATCAAACCTGACCTCCTTTTCCATTTCCAGAGCTACGGATGGAAAGCGTTTGTGCACGGGGAGCGCAGGCGCCAGCCGGTCAAGGACGAAGCCCAGCATCTCCCCAGCATGGCACAGGGTCCCATTGTCACCCAACGCTGTCACCACCTCCTCTTACCGGGGAAACCTCCGTTTTACAGAGCAAGGGCAGCGGGGAAAGCGCTTCCTCTTCCAGGGCAGCAGCGACTGTCACAAGTGCTGCTTTTTGCAGGCAGGAGGCAGCCCCTCAGCCCTCGGTGGGGGTGGGTTTAACCTCATTGAGATGTCACAGCTCCTCTCCCTGGTGTCCCCGGGGACGCAGCTTTCATTACCCAGCGCTGGAGACTGCCCTGGCTTTTCAGACAAGAGGTACCAGGAAGAAAACACAAGTTACTATCAAAAAGGCCAATGAAGTGACTTGTTTGGCCAGGTTCACGTTAGCCAGGTCCGACACGCGCCGTGTGGACTGCTCCGTCGCTGCACAGGTGTCCCCCCGGCCCCGGCAGCCTGTGACTCGCCAGGGGCCAAGGCTGTCACCCGGCGCGTCCCAGCGCTCCCACCCTGGCACGCACCGCGCGGCGGAGGGAAGCGGCAATATTAAGTGGCTGATTTACATAGTAATCTGCAAGGGGAGAGATGTGCGGGGCCACAGCTCAGCCTTAATCATAACACTTGTCATATTTGTGCTTCAGTTTGAGGGGGGAGGAGAAGGGGAAATAAGTCCTCATTTTTCCTTCCACGTGCTATTTTGTACGAAAGCGGGGACCTGCCACGGCAAATCACACCCAGCATCCCTCCAGCACGGAGCCCACCGGCCCCCAACAGCCGGATCCCAACGGTCTGGGGATGGGTGGCTGAGGTTGCACCCATGGGTGCCCCTGCTCTCCTCACCCACACCTCAATGACGGTTTCAGCAATGCATTTCCACTTCTTTTTTTTTTTTTTTTTTTTTAAATATAAAAACATTCATATTTATGAACAGCTCTGTCGCTACCATATGTTGTGCTCCTTTTCCATATATGAAACAAGCTGTTTTCAAGCTTCTTTAATTACACAAAATTGAGCTAAGTCTTAGTAGAACAGTTAGACAAAGGGAAGGAGGAAGCGAAATAATTTCTCCCTATCATATAAGCAATTGCAAGAGTTTTCTCCTTGCAAGGACTGCAGAGATGGGTAAAATTCAGGGACAGATCTGTGGTCGCCTCAAGAGGAAGGGAATAGAATCACGGAGTGGTTTGGGTTGGGAGGGAACTTAAAGCCCACCCAGTGCCACCCCCTGCCCTGGGCAGGGACACCTCCCACCAGCCCAGGTTGCTCCAAGCCCCGTCCAACCTGGCCTTGAACCCCTCCAGGGATGGGGCAGCCACAGCTGCTCTGGGCAACCTGGGCTGGGGGCTCACCACCCTCACAGCCAAGAATTTCTTCCTAATATCCAATCTGAATCTCCCCTCTTTCAGTTTGAAACCATTCCCCCTCATCCTGATCCAGAGTCCCTCCCCAGCTTTCCTGGAGCCCCTTTAGGGACTGGAAGGGGCTCTAAGGTCCCCGCGGAGCCTTCTCTTCTCCAGGCTGAACAACCCTAGCTCTCAGCCTGAATAAATCTGCTCACCCCCCCACCCCCCAGCACACGAGAAAGCCTGGGGTCGTCCCTGGGCTCTGCAACGCTGCGCTAAGAAATGATAAATTAGGAGCTGCTGTTTTGCTTTTCCAACTGCGAGCTGCCTGGGTAAGGGGTGCAGGGCTGGCTCGGCCATCATGGGTGAAATCTGGATTTCAGAGGACGTGCCGCGGATCCAGGAGCCGGTGCCCCCAGCAGAGCCGGCACCACACCGACTCCTGACTCCCCTTGAGCACAGGCGCAGCGACCAGCTCCCCTCCCAGGGACTCGGTACCGAACCAAGGGACCCACGAGGCGGTGGGCACCTGTGGGTGCAGCCAAGGGACATCAGCAAGGCGGGAGCCATCACCTCATCCTCCTTCTGGCCCTTAACTATCCGGGCTGCGCGGTTTCTTTTTCTCATTTAAGCCTGAATTGCTTTTATGCAGAGAAGTGCACGGGGAGCACTGGCTGCGTACGCACCCCTGGACGCTTTGGGTTCTGGTGGAGCCATCCTTCACTGCTCCAGCCCAGACACCGAAAGGTGCCCGAGCTCAATCCCATGGCCCAGGCGCTCTCCTGATTGCTGCATTCGCAACCCGAATCGACGCAGATCAGCTATTTCAAACCTGTCAGCTCTTATTAATGTAGCTCGCAGCACAAGCAAACCGAGATAAAAAAACAGCAATTTCATTAGTTTCTGTGTGCGTGCGTATTGTGTGCATGCACGACGGCCCACCCCGGCCTCCTTGCACCGGGAGATGAATAAATCACCACAAGGATTTAGGGGTGGGAGGAGAGGACCCAGCCTGGTCCCAAGGACTGGGGCGGTGGCATCCCCGGGCAGGCGAGTGGCACAGCTCTGTGGAGCCTGGCGGAGGTTGTGGAGCCTCCCCTGGACATAAATATTAACCTCCTTAGATAGGCGCTCGCCGATGCCCGTGCTGCGGGGACGTGCCCGGGGTGACATCCCACCGGCCTGGAGCGGCCAGCACACACCAGGCACGCCACGAGACTCCGCTTCCCAAAACGGCTTCGACTCTTGGACGCCGGCAAAACAGCAAACCCCAAAATGGATCCGAGCTGTGTCCCTGCCACGGCCAGCGCTGGCTGTACGAGCCCCGTCAGCCTGGCCCGGCGCTGAGCGAGCAGGAGCTCGGGAGCATTAATACTGAGCATAAATAAACAAAACAATTGAAAAGTCAACACTTTAGGGGGAGAGAGGGCTGCAGCAGGCCCCGCAGTCCTAAGGATTATTTTAAATGTACGAAATGCCATCTCTCTAAATAATCAAACCCTACTGCTGCGACTCGGAAATTGCCACCTACGGCTAATGCTCCAATTTTAAACGCATCCTCAAGTCAATCTTTGTAAATTCCACATTAAATATTGATCAATCCCGGAGAGGGCTAATACCGCCTCTTTAGCATAGACGTGCCACATTCAAACAGCAGCGGCTGAGCCTGAATGTTTGCCCGCGTCCCGTCCCCGGCCACAGTGACTGTCACAGCAGGTAGTGAGTGGGGGCCTGACGGCACTTCACAGCGCAGGTGGGACCCCAGTCCTGGTCCAGCTGCTCTGCATTTAATTGAGTTTTGTATAATAATTACAACAATAACAAGAAAACCAAGAAAAATACCATATGGGATATGGAAAAGACAGGGATCATCACAGGCAAGCAGAGAAGTTACCAACCTGTTTATCACGCTGCCAGACAAGAGCAGAAACCCCTCAGGCCAGCGACTGGGAACACTCACAGACCCTGATGGGAGACCACCCTGCCCGGCACTCAGCTGTGACCCTGGAGCAAGGTGCTGTAACCAGAGGACAGGACCGGCAGTGTTGACATTGCTCCTGGGGTTTCCTCATGGGGCTGGGGGTGCCCAGCACCCCCAGGACCCTCCAAGAGGTGTTTGGAGTGTGGAGACCGAGCATCCTCTCTTGCCAAACCCCCACTGGGGTTGTATCGCATCGGTACCATGCCTGGGAGCATCCTGGCTCTGTTCTCCCAGACCGCATCCTTAAGGTCAGTCCAGAAGACCAGGGAAGGTTTCAGCCACCTCTGAAGAGACTTTATTTCCCCTACGTTTTTGAGGATTTTCTTACCTTCTTCATAACCAGCCCCCGCAGCCACTGAAAACATCACCACAACGGAAATACAGATGCTAATATATGTGCACAGACAGACACTGGGGGCAAACATGAACGCCTGAGTGAGCCCAGCCGTCGAGGCTGTCCTCATGGGCAAGCATAACATCAGGAACACTGCGCTGGACTGAACCCACGGCCTCTCTAGGACAAGCCAAATTCAGTGAGGGCAATGAAGAGACTTCCACTGGTCCCAGCAGGACAGAGATGACACCCGTATAAAATTCTCCATCTTGTCTGAAGCCTCTAGAAACGGTGTCCTTTTTCCTTTCACTTCTTCAGATATCACCTATCACTGAGCCCACCACGAGGACCTGCGGCTGGGTTGTTCTGGCGAGGGTTGCTGCGGCCCCAAGCACAGCAGCGGAGTGACAGCAGTGCCACCAAACAGCCCCATTTTCCTGCAGGGTACGCGGGGATGTCACCATCTCCATGAGGGTGGACGACCGTGATGTCATGTCTTGGTGATGCCACCGAGATTGGGAACCATCAGGTTCCCTAATTCCCGCCATAACCAGGGGGCTCACAAGGGAGAGGTCTGAGCCGCAAACATTTCCAGTGATCCCCTCAAGAAGGGGTTTCAGGAAAACAGGGTTGTTGGGAAGCGATCCCTTTTATTTCTGAATCCCCAAACACTGTGAGTATATGTGCCCAGGGTGTTATGAAAATCGTACTTGAAACCCAGACTCAAACTCCATTTCTCAACCACTCGTATAAAATTTTCATTACAGATTACTGCCCTGCCATGGAACAGAGGGCAACTTTATTAGGAGACAGAGCACAGCAGCCCGGCAGCGGGAGAACCAGCCAGTCGACAGCTACAGATATTCCTCTGCGAGATACGGCAGAGTGCTGGAAATGAAACAGATTATATATAAAAAAAGTAATTCAGAGCAATTTCTAGTAAAGAGTCAAAGAACCATATAATTCAACATTTATATAGACAAGGCTTCAAGGGAACTCTTAAAAAGAAAAAAAAAAACAGGACTGGAGGTAATGGTAAGAAACTCTGGCTTGATTTTTCCCCTTTTTCTTTTTATTTCTTGTTAAATCAGCCTTGCTGGTTTGTGCCATCCTTGGCCTCCAGCAGCACCCTGCAGGAAAGGTCCCAGCTCTCGGTGCTGGTATGAGTGCTGCTGCCTCCCCTCCTCTTCCTCCCGCCACTCCCTGCCACGGGGCCAGGTCCTGCGTTCCCAAACCCCTTTCGCCACCCAGGCAGCGACGTCTGCGTACAGCCAGGGATGGGGCATGATCTGCCCCAAATGTGCCCACATGCGATTTTCCTCTGCCCCATCTTCCCTCTCTCATTTATCGCGCTATAAAAAGAACAGGAAGAAAAGACAATCCTTTTTTCTCCGTGATTAATTAAGGCCGAAGCGGGACCCCGAGGCACGGAGCAGCAGCGATACCTGTATCATTTCCAAGGTGCTGCAGCTGCGACAACGCGCTGCAGCCCCGGGACTTTCCCCCGCTGTCGTTTGTCATCGCCTGACACTGATAAAGAGCTTCTCCAGCGCTGTGTCTTTGCGAGGGAACATATCCATATCAAAGCTGCTTGGATCATCCTTTTGCAAACTACCTGCTGCATTTTCTGGCCTAGTTTCCTTCCCGATCTCAAACTCCCGGTCCTTTCCGTCCGTGAGCCCCCGCACCGGCGTGCACCACCCCAGCCTGCCCTGGATCCTGACGCTCCCCCAGCATCCCCAAGAGCTTAAAGGCTCTTGGGGAATGGTAAGGGGTCACTCAGCGTCCGCATCGCTCAGCGCGACATCTCTACAAACTCAGATGATTGTAGTGCGTCAGCCACAAACACACTCCTGCGCTTTAATGGAAGGGTGCAGGATGCCTCCGGGGCACCTGAGTGGTCCCTGCCTGTGGCGGGATGCTCGCTGCTCTCTGCCCATCATTGCCTGTGGTGGGACGCTCACTGCTCTCCATACCTCAGTTCCCACAGCGGGATGCTCACTGCCCACCGTACATCGTTTCCCATGGTGGGATGCTCGCTGCCCTCTGTACATCGTTGCTTGTGGTGGGATGCTCGCTGCCCTCCGTATCTCGTTGCCAGCAGTGGGATGCTCACCGACCTCCGTACATCATTGCCCGTGGTGGGATGCACGTCGTTCTCTGTACATTGAGCACAACTTCTACAAGCAAAAGTCCCATGGGTGCTGGAGGCTGGCGTGAGGACCCACCGCCTGTGAGCGTCACCTTCTCTGTGGCAGCGGAGAGAGCAGCAGTTTGACACAGAGTGGAGAGCAAGTGGTCTGAGCAGACCAGCTCTGCCACCCTCCTGCGCCTGGACCTACCTTGGTGTTACGGTGGGTAACACGGTGAAACCTCCTTGTAGCCCAGGAGAAGACGAAGTCTGCATGCTGGTGTTCAACCCAGGCACAGCACACATCACAAGCTCACCTGGCAGCTCAGCAGATCGCCGCTTACAGCAATCCAGTGTTTCGCAGGTCCAGGCGTCTCCGTCCAGCTCACCTGGGCCACCCGGGATGCTGAAAGCTGCTGTGATGAGTCAGGAGCCAGCAGGGATTTCTGGCCAGGCAGCAAGGTTACACCGCACGATCCGCTGGAAGAGTTACAGATGCTCTATGGATAATATTAATATCCCATAATTATTATTCACCTGCTATCGCCAGGCTCAGACTGCCAAGGGGTCCCTGCCCACTTAACCTTGGGGTGATGGATGTTCTGCTCGGGTGCCTACAGCCCCAGATGGGTGTCCGGAGACTGAGGCTCTGTTCCCAGGTAGGAACATCCTTCAACTTCTTTTGGGCCTCAACACCTCAATCTTTTAAATGGCATTAATAATGTTTCCATGTGCGATGAACACATTCTCAGGCAGCATTCGACACGGGAGCAAGCTCCCTGGGATGTGGAGACGGAGGTGCTGCAAGCAGGTACATGGAGCCGCAGCTGCTTGGGGTAGGCGGTCTTGTGAAAACAGCACCTAATTCTCAATATTCCCTCAAGTCACAGTGTTTGCTTAGTAGAAAAGTAAATACTCACCTCCCCTGAGACGCGTCGCAGCCATAGGAGCAGGTTTGAGCAGCCAGAACATGAGCAATGTAGTTACGGCCATCAGGAAAATCATCTCCTGGCTTTCAAACGGAGCAAATTTCATGTGGAAAACCTGGGAAAAGAATAACAAGGAATTGCAGCATATTTTCCATAGAGATGCTTTTTTCTTTATGATGGCACTTTAACAAGAGCTTAATGAACAGCATTTTCTTGTTTTTGAGAGGCACAGACAGGCCAGATAAAGTTACCAGTTCATTAGCATCCCATCATGAATGTAGCCTCCATATTCCCCAGCCATATGGTCAGCACGATGCGCTTCCAAAAAAACAGGGACATCTACAAAGGCTTTATTACCATCAGCCATCACGTTAAAGTAGCCTGTGGTTATATGGAGATGGGGAAACATCTTATTTCAGGTTCTTTTGGGTGTGAAGGAACACAACGTGGACTGGGAGGCAAGGTGACTCTGTAGGACACGAGCATCCCTCTTACCGCAGACGGGATTTTAATCAGGATCACCTCTCGCTCCTGAGCAAAATGCAGTCTCCAGAGTGGATACCTGCCTGGGTGGGAGACGCAACATCTGCTTCCATCTCTCTCCAGATACATTCCCCATATGACTAATTAAACCTCCCATCAGGCTGAACTGTGTGTCCGGCAATTAGCTGGAAACCTCGTTGTCCAGCAATTAGCTGGAAACCTTAGTTGAAACCTCAGCCAGCCACGGAAAATTGAGAGGTTCTCCCCATTCCCACCATGTGGAGGCCCAGCAACCATAAGCAGCATCTGCGGGTGGCGTTAGGTGGCCATAAATAGATGTTAAGTGACCATATGCAGCTGCTGAAGGCGGTAATCTGTAACAGACACTCCCCGCTCCCACCAAGGCAGGCACAGCGGAAAAGCACCCAAAACCAGGGCAGCCAAGAGTAGCATCCCAAGGTAATAGTAGACCATGGGGACTTTTAAAGGGTTTCTTGGAGGAGCAAAGAAATTTGCTTCGATGCACGTGGACCAGCCCAAAGAGCTGCTGACCCCCGCAGAGGTGCGCACGGCAGAGCCTGCACCTCACCTCAGCCCGGGGACACTTGTCCTTGGAGAGCCCAGGTGGCATCTCCCACTCCTCCTGAGACCAAGCCACCTCCGCTTCTCTCAGCGCCGTCGAAATCTGCCTCCCGGCTCCCAGCACCACGCGTGTGTTTTCTAACAAGCAAATAACTTCTTCCTCACTCCGGAGCTCCGTTTGCAATTCAGTGAGACCCAGTGGGAGGGTTTGCGCTCCTCCTGCATTAGCCGACCTGTGTCAGCATTTTATTCTGCAGCCCTGTAGGTTTTTTAGCTAAAAAAAAAAAAAAAAAAAAAAAAAAAAAAAAAAATCAGAGGAGTTTTTCAAAGCTTTAACGGCTTTGAAAACAACACGGAGAGTTCTCTTTACTGCAGGAGAGGTTAATGATCTCCCTCTGCTACAGAACTAAACCGGACATCATAATAAATAATCGTAATAAGATATAAAGTATCACCTGGAGTCATTCAATACAGAGCAGGTAGGAGTTATGATGCACTTCCATTATTCAGAGTAACTGCTAGGTGTGAAAATTTCAAAGTAAAGGTAGTCAATTATAAAAAATGAAAAGCAAAAGCCTGCAATTAAAATATTACTTAAACAGAAAGAGATTATTTCTTGCTTTGCCTGGGAAGACCCAGTGCTCTGGCTCCCGGCCGCGCTGCAGCCCTGAGGCTGCGATGCACAGAGGTCCCTTCTCCTCACCTCTCTCCTCCCTGCAGCCCAAGCCGAAACCCCGGCAGTGTGACACCTACAGTCCTGCCACCAAACCCCGTGGTGGCCCTGCAGGACCCATCTGCATGACTGCTCTGCACCGCCAGAGCCAAGCATCTCCTCAGTACCACCTGAGCTGGCACCTTCAGGTTGTTCCGAGCCTGACCTTCAGGCAGAGGAGCAGTGACACCAGCCCACGGGTGCTCTGAAGAAGGACATCAGAGCAGGCCCATCACCCAGGTCATCACGGAGCTCCCAGTAATGCTGGTTTTCCAAGGTGCCTCACCTGGGCTCTGCCTGAGCACATCTCGGAGGGCCCGATCTTCAGAGGGTGGACAGGCGCTTGCACACAGGTCTTTCAGACGTCTTCTATCCCAGTGGTCCTCGCTCCAACTGCTCTTGGAGGTGCAACTATTAATAAAACAGGGGGTTTACTCAGGCACATCCAAAAGGACATTTGCCTTGATTGACAGAAAGTATGGAAGAGAACTTACAGGAGCATCCCTGTTTGGGTTCATAAGGATCAGAAACGCATTGCTCAGGCTCCAAGGCTACTCTGCCCCATCCCTACGCTAGATGTGAGCGCAGTTTTGCTGTTTGCAGAGCCCAGAGTGACACAATGGGTACCTGGACTCCAGTGGAAAGCAGGGTTTGTGCACGGACAATAAAAACTCCATCAGAAACATCAACTGCAGCACCGGGGAGTGACACGACCTTAGAAACCTCAGCACAAGCCAAGGGTGACAACCCAGCTGCCACCACCTTGCAGCTGCACCGGGTGCTCAGAGCGGGAGGCAGGAGTCAATCCATCACCAGCAGCAGGAGGTGCCCCCAGCACGGTGACGGCGAGGGGAGGGGGTTGGAGTTCACATCAAATGGCATTAATCACCTTCCCCCAGGCTCTGCAGACACCGGACAGTCCTATTAATCAGAGGCGTATCAGCCCTCCAGCCGGGCCGGGACCCCTTTGTGCGGGTCCCTTCCCATCACAAACAGATAAGATTATCAGTGACGAGCGAGACACCCATTGAGTAACACCCAACGCAAAGAATGGGATTTTTTTTTTTCTTATTTATCCCCCTGTCTCAAAGATGAGCTGTTTCTTGTCTTGTCAAACCACATCCTTTTCTTTAAAGAACCAGCTTTAAGAATCCAATTTGTCAAGCTGGACAATCATTTGAGAATCCATAAAAAGCCTCAGTGACTTTATCAAAAAAAATAAATCAGAAGGTTTTAAATGGTAACTGAAAGGGATTTGAAAATAGGTTGAGTGGCCTACATCAATTAATCTTCAGAGAGCTGGGGCTTTGTGAAGCTGAAGTGGCGGAGAAGTGTCAAAGTCTAGTTACCAGGCTTGAGGAGATGGAAGTTATCGATATTTCTCCTCTCCTTTTTCTCTCTTTTCTTCTTTGTCTCTTCAGAACATGGTATGGCAGTATCCCCTGCGTCAGGGCACTGCAAAGCCAAGAAGAGTTGGGTGGTCAAGCCAAGAAGGCCTGGGTGGTCAGGGCTGCTCTTTCCTGGTGAGATTTTTCTGCGGTCATTCCCAGCATCAGCCAACGGAGGCCAGACCTGCTGTCCCACCGTGGTTTCGGGTCCCTCACCATCACTGCTGGTGGGTGCCGGCGCTCTCCTCCACTGCAGCCACAGGGACAACCCTTGGAAGGAGCCATCAGACACCACTGACACGGACACTTGAAGGCAGCTGGGGAGTCCCGAGGCACGTTATGAAACCTGAGGGTCCAGACGCTTCCATCACCAGCCAGGGCTCAGCTCGTCTGAGGAGGGAGGAGAGAAGGGGAGAAAAAGATAAATAGCTTCGGTTCAACCCCGGGGCCCAAGCAAAGCATTGCAAACCGACAGGAGGACCTCGGGGCTTGCAAAACAAAATGAAGAAGGTGGTAAATGAGGTATTTGGCTGAACAGACACAGTCCCCTGGCTCAGCGATGGATGTCCTCGCCCGCGTAATGAAAGCGGACAGTCCCTATCGCTCTTCACTTTCCAGCTACGCCGCCCCCCCCAGGAACGCACGGCCCAGGGACGGGGCGGAAAGATGCTGAGCCCCAAGGAACGCAATCAAGAATTAGAGAGACTTAGGGGACACGCGGATGAAAACAACAGACTGGAGAATTTGCTGAAAAAAAAAAAAAACAAACCAACAAACAAAACGACCTTGGGAGGAATCAAAACGCAGCATAGAGAAGGGCCACGCTGCCACTCGCCGGTACCAAGAGCAGGATGTGAGGAGCTCCAGATGGCTTTTTGTTTTAGTGCAATAAAAAATTTAATCTGACAGGCAAGTGTGAGGCTGGATAATAACAATAACACAAATAATTTCCTTGAAAAAATGAAAGGAACCTAACAGCTCAAAGATATCTTAATTTGCTGCAAAGAAAAGAAGACTATCTGTTACTTACTGCAGTTGGGAGCATGTTCACAAGCTTTCAAACGGTATTTTGTTGCAGAAGTATAATATAAGGACACTTTACTCGCTTTCCAGTCTGGGGAAATAGATCTGACTTGGAAATCGGCCAGAAGGGCTGTAAGTTAGGGCTCTGAAGTGAAGGTGATAACTTTGCCAATTAAATATGGATGTGATTTTTTTTTTTCCCCTCTCCTTCCCCTGAATACTTTTGCACTGTCATTAGGTGATGATATAAAGACACAGGCCTCCTGGTGCAGCTTAATTGCTCATATATAGAAAAATGATGAGCTCTGTTGCACTGCACGAGTACTGCCGCGGCTACTCGCTGCCTTATTAATAGGTGATACCAACGCAAGTTTAATTCTTCTGCCCAAGGAGAAACAGAGAGATAGCAAAACCCCCGCGCAGCAAAGTACTTCAGCGCTCGCCAAACTGCTTTGCTGAACAGCGATGGACCTAAGAGCAAGCTTATATTTAATCACACAGTTAAAGTGTTTTGCTGAGTTGATGCCTGGCGCACTGGAGGCAGGATGGACTTCCTATTAAGCGAGCTTTTATTTCCATATCCTTATATTTTTCTTTTTTATTGCTGACGATCCTATGTTTTACAGTCTGCTGCTGAATGATTTCTAGCTCAGGTTGAAGCCTGGGCAAGCTAAGGACAAAAAAGGCTGTTGTTTTAATTAGCATGGACCTCAGCACTTTGGAACGGGATGCCGGGAGGGCTTGGGGCTGCCTTCCCTGGGGATGGACGTGCCTCTGGGGAGCACCAGGATGGACCCTCCAGGGCAAAGATGACCTTCAGTGCATGGGGGTGACAAGGGACACCTTGTTCAGAGGAGAGCCGGAGGGAGCGTGCAGGTGCAGAACATGGGGAATGGGAAAGGTTCAAAGCCCAGGTGGCCAAAGGATGCTGCCTGTTAATAGTAATAGTAACAGCAATAATAATAATTTCATTATTATTCAATATTATTCAATAATAATATTATTATTATTATTCAACCTTCAGGAAAGCAGTGCTACTGCATGTTTTCAGTCTTCACTTCCTCAGCAGCCAACAGCTCACCCCTAAAAATCCACGTGTGTATCTATCTGCTTTGCAGCAGCCTCTCTAGGGGAGATTTTTTAAAGGGATTGATCCTCCCCCCAAAAAATGGGGAGAGCCACCCTCCCATCTGCATGAAAAGCTGACGAGAACAGGCTTTGCACCTGCCAGGGCTCTGAAGGCCGAGTTTCATTCCTGAATAAGCTGTGGTGAGCACGGGAGGGAGCGGAGCAGGGAGGGGAGGCTGCGACTGAATTGATGGCAACGGAAAAAGCAGGACGTACAAATGGCTTGAGAAAAGGCGTGATGAGATGTGACTGCCCTGGGTCCTGGGACTGGAAAGAGCAAAATGGGAAAAGACCACCTGGACGAAGAGAAAGTGCTTCTGATTGCTCGGGGAAAAACGGAGTTAAAGATCATTGGAACGGACAAGGCAATCTGGCGGCAGCGCGGCGCGTTGATTGCTCCCGGCGCGACGGCGGGGCTGCGTCCCTCCAGGGGCTGCCTGCTGGGCGGGGGGGATGGACCCGGCCACCATCCCAGGGTGCCATCGACCCAGGGCGGTGATGTCCAGGCACAAGGTTCCTGTCGCACCGGCGTTTTGGGGGCATGAGAGCTCTGTCAGCCCCAGTTTTGCCAACTCCCCTTTACTCCTGTACAAACCAGAAAGCTCAGCCCCAGGCAGGGCGCTGGGGGGAGCTGGGGGCCGCCCTGCCCAGCCCTTGGCTCAGCGTGGGCAGCAGAAGTGAACCGAACCGCTATGGGGGAGCACCCATTCAGGCGTAACTCAAAGCCCAGGTAGGGACCGATGCCCTGTGTCTCCCCCAGTCCAAGGACCTTAACCCCAAGCAATGATCATAGAATTACAGAATTGCCCAGGTTGGAAGGGACCTTTCAGATCATTGAGTCCAACCATCAACCCAACTCTGACAAAAACCATCACCAAACCATATCTCTAAGCACTATGTCTACCCGTCTTTTAAATACCTCCAGGGATGGTGCCTCAACCACTTCCCTGGGCAGCCTGTTCCAATGCTTAATAACCCTTTCAGCGGAAAAATTTTTCCCAATATCCAATCTAAACCTCCCCTGCCACAACTTGAGACCGTTTCCTCTTGTCCCATCGCCTGTTCCTTGGGAGAAGAGACCGACCCCCCACCTCTCTACGCCCTCCTTCCGAGGAGTTGCAGAGACCAAACAGGTCTCCCCTCAGCCCCCTTTTCCCCAGGCTGAACACTCCCAGCTCATCCCGGGAATACGGGCGCTCTGGGCTTGCGATTCACACATCCAAAGGTTTTCTAAAGGTTATGCAAAGGTTACCGCACCACTGATATGTTGGATCAGCACACTAGCTCTGTTTGCCTAATTTCCAAAGCCTGAAGGCTCCCGGGCAGCTCAGCAGCATGACTTGAAAGGCTCCGGTTGCCCCCGTGCATTTGTAGTGATCCTTCAGCCCTAAACCGCCTTCCAACACACAGGGTGACTGCGGCGATGAAGATAACAAGAAATAATGATGTATCCATTTCCTCTACCTTGGGCGTTTTTAGGCTGCCTCATCTCAGAAATGAACTGATTTGAGCGTTTTGCATGACGACCTGTTGGACTCCGTCGCAGCGACGGGCAGATGGTCGTGTTTGTATTCACACAATACCTCTTATACCGTTAATCAGGCTGGTACCCCAACGACTGCTCGATTTTGAATTCACGGATTGACCCAGCCTGCTCGGTCTAATCTGCCTGCACCCCCCCGAACTCCTGCCTTTCAAGAGGGAGGCAGAGCCACAGGAAGACGGAGCGCTGAGCGTGCTCTGGGCAACCGGATAAACCAGCAGCAGGCTCAGGAGCCCGACCGCGGTCTCTAGCTGTAGGGTTAACGTTATCTGCAGCACACGCAGAGACGGACAGATTCAACATAGGCATAACACGTATTTTTTCAGACGTCCCTACTCATGTTATTAATTATATGTCTCGGGTTACTAAACACAAGCAAATTAGGATGATTTCCTGCCCAGCATCGCAAGCCTGTGGTTTGCTATTCCCTTTCACTCAGGAATTAGCCTTTCTGGATGATTTCCCTGCCAGGCTTCCCGTGCCTGAGCACAGTTTCCCGGCTCCCAGCGTTGGAATGCACCCAATCCATTCCCATTGCAACTCAGTGTGCTTCGCAAACTCCGTTACTTGTGTTGCAATTTCACATTCCCAAATACTGGGTTTAATAGTAGTAGCAGTGCTCCTCATGCTGCTTCAAAGTTAAATGAGCCAGAAGAAAAATGTTCTGAAACGTTTTCACTCAGGCATTTGGATTTTGAAGGACGTTTTAAAGACAGAGAACACAACCCGGCTCCTGCTGACGTTCAAGAGGGTTTCATCGTTTACTTGTGTGAGGAAGAACAGGCGGGTGTCAGTGCAGCCAGGAGAGGAGTGAAGTTTGGCACGACATTAAGAAGATGTAACTTACTTTTCCAATCACCCCAGTCGCTCACGGAGCAGGGCAGGCTGGAGGCCTTGGCTGGAGGTCCTGTGTTGAGAAAATAAAGAGCCATCAGCAGCAGCAGATGGAGACCAAGTAACCTTGCTTATACCAAGAAAGCGCAAAAGCACGTACATTTCTTTAGAAGCTGCTACTTTGGAGGGCCCCACCACAAAGCCACCCATGAAGTACCTCGAGAAGCAGCTGCAGCGCAAAGGGAGACATTCCCAAAACAAGGAACAAAACCACCACTGGACTCGTGGTGGGAAGGACACCGCAGGCACGTGAAGGCAAACCGGATCTCAGCCTGGACACCAAACTTTTCTTCCCTCTGAGGAAGTGAGACAGGAGAGTCTGGATTTCCTTCCAGCAGAGGTCCAGGGCTTTCACTGGCTGCGGACACCACGTGAACAGAGTGGGGCTGCGAGGCAGCAAAACAAAACAAGGAGATGCTGAATAAAAGAGCTGCAAACACCCGATGGCCAGCCCAGGATGAAATCCACACTGCAGGAACACCTCCAACTCACCCAGGGGAATTCATACACCTCTTTCTGAGCTATTACAGCTGGTTGATGAAGGCTTTCACGTTGGGTAGCTTTGGTTGCCTTCCAACACCGCTTGCTAACACCTGAAAACTGGTGGGTGCTGGTGGATGCTGGGGGTCCCCCATCCCCAAGCCCCCCCAGACCCCTGTGCACCCACCCTGCCCCGCAGAGCCGGAAAGGACAACCACCACCAGCAGAGAGTGGAAAACTTTCCGTCTCTCTCCTGCTAATTATGATCTTATTTTACAGAGAGAAGCTGTCATTCAGCCTCCTGTAATGGCTAGTTTCTATTTCAACTCTCCCTCCACCCTATTATCTTTTATAAAATTCAGCCGGGCTGGGTGATGGATTGATAAGGGACAGTCCCGGCGGGAGCCGGCTCGCTCAGAATGGCTCTCACGCACGCCCAACTTCTGTATCTTTTTAAATATTTCAGTTGTTTGAGATCTTTATTTCACATTTCGATTTCCTGTAGTACAGTAAATTTATCTTAGTCACCCAGTCAAGTTCTCTCCAAGCCCCTTATCTTCTCCTCCTCCGTACGACTGAGAGCACCTACATTATCTGTGCTGCCGATAACGCCGGCTGTGGCAATCCGCAGATCACGCCGATCGGGCGGCGCCACAGCTGAAAGGAGACCTTGGAAGCCCTGTGCTCATCGCCAGCTGGAAGTTCATCGCTCAAACCCGGCACCGGCTCCTGCCAAGGTGAAAGGCGGCTCCTGCTCGGCCAGAGGAGAAGTGCCCGGAGCTGCCTGCAGACCCGAGGGATGCGGGGAGCAAGGGCGGCTGCTCCCTGGGGCTGCGGCCCCAGGGATGCTGGTCCCATCCCAGGCGCATCCTCCTCCTCCTCCTCCTGCCCACCAGCCCCGACCGCTGCTCAGGAACGGCTGCAGCACCTCATTCCTCATCCCCATTATTCTGAAAGCAAACACTGGCCTCATTTTTCAAGTGTATTGTAAACCTGCACAACCACCTCCTGATTTTACTGTCTGTTTGCTTTACCATAAACACCACCAGAGTTTCCCCTAGGCTTGGGAGAACTGGATGGGGCACTGGGAGGGGCTCCTGGGAGACCCCAGCCAGCCACCAGCAGAGGAACCGGAGCAGCACAGCGGCTGCGCACACAGGGCAGGCCAAAAGGGTCCAGTTTTGGGGTGCTCAGGGGACCCCAAGCCCAGGGCTCTGAACCGTGGGACACCCTGGAAGAGCAGTCCCACAGCACCGGGGCTGCCTGCGCAGGGAGAGGGGTAAAGGCAGCTTCTCCCACGGCTGGCAGCTCTGCGGCGTGCCCTGCCAGCGCCGAGCATCACACGGCACAGACAGCTGTGCGGGAGCTCCATGTCACAGATGACATTTGAGGGTATATAAAAATCATGAGACACATGGCTCCTTTCTGCCCCCTCTTCCCTGGCATGGAAGGTCCCACGGGCAGTTCCATGCAAAGGGACCAAACACGAAGGACATGGAGCCAGGGACCCCGCGCTGAGCCTCCCCCCCTCCCTGCTGATGCCTGGAGGGGGTCAGCATCGCCTCCATCCCTGCAGCCGCAAGGAAAAGCCCAACTGGGACCATTTGGGATGCCTTCAATGGAGCGGCTGCTCACAGTGGAGAGGTCTGTTCCCACCAGCAGCCCTGCCAAGGCCCGGGCTGCTGGCAGAGGTCATGAGCACAAGGATGTATTTTCCCCCGATAGACCACAGAAGTTAAAATATCTCGAGAGCGAGGAGCAGAGGGAGCACCCTGCACCGCCGTGGGAAACCTCCTCCCGACAGCGTCTTCATCATCCACGGGACAGGGGTTGGGAACAATCAGATAAAATAAAATAAAATAAAATAATAAAAAAATAAAACCCCAGGTAAAACAAAGTCACTTCCTCGCCGTGGTGGCTGCGGTCCCGCCGGCAGCACCGAGCCACGGTCAGGCAGCACCCCCTGGTGCCACCGCGGGTGCGGGGCTCTGCCGGGGGGCACCCCACGCCACGGGCACCCCACGCCGCAGGGCTCGGCCATGGGGCACCCCACACTGCGGGGGACGAGCCGGCAAACCGCCCGGCAAAACCTCGGCGAGCCGTAAGGGCAATTAAATTCTTCTGTTTTCTCACTCACGAGTACGCTTCATGCAAAACAACGAATGTGATCGCCGTGGTTTAACCCCAACCAGCAACTGGGACCATGCAGCCGCTCGCTCACCCTCTTTTTACTCCCCAAACGGTAGGGAGAAGAGGGAGAAAAGGAGGGGAAAGGAAAATAAACTTGTCAGTTGAGATAAAGACAATTAAATAGAACAATATCAGAAAAGGAAAATAGCAATAATAATGACACAAGTCACTCTCACCACCTGGTGAATTGGCACCATCCCGAGCAGTGATTGTGGATTCCCCCGCCTTGGCCAACCCCCATTTCTACACCGAGCAGCACGTCTATGGTACGGAATATTCCGCTGGCCATTCCGTTGTTCTGTCCATGCTCCTTCTCAGCTTCTAGGGGAAGATGAAAAGAGTCCTTGAAAAGCACAAACATCACTTAGCAACAACTAAAACGATATGCATTATTGACGCTCCTTTCACAGCGATCACTAGAAAGAAAATTAACTCTTTCCCAGGTGAAACTATGCCAGTGATGAGCCAGGCTGGCAGATCTTGCCTGCTCAGTTCTGAGCACAAAGCACACTGGTTTGGGACCGTACCCATCCCGACGGCCAGGATGCAGGAGATGTAGCTTCCTTCCTGGGGAAGAAGTGGGTTTTGGTGCCAGTGGTGAAATTCCCGCCTTGCTGGTGACAGCACGACAAGGAGCTGGGGTCCTGTCCTCACTGTGCCACTGTGGTCATCAGTGACCCGTGCAACAGCACTGGTTCTTTGATCCAGATTTTTTTAAAAAAAAGGGATGCTCCCACCTCCTCTTACAGCATCATGGAGCTGCACGAGGTGAGTCTGCAAAGAGCGTGCTGGAACCTGACTGTGGTGATAGAGAGAGAAAATGTTACTGGTTTTGTACAGGGGTTTCTGCACGCTTCAAGGAGAAGTTTGTTGTGGTGGGAAGAGGCAAGGGGACTTCACTTTCGGTCTGCCAGTGGCTTCCCGGCCCCAACACGGCAGAAATGCAGAGAGCAAAGCTGGCACCCTTCTGCCCAGCCTGTCCACCAGCCCCAGCTTTGGGGGTGACTCGAGTGAATCCTCATGGTACTCTTGGGAATACAGGACCAGGACCAACAACTCCTTGCACACCAGCCAGCAGCCAAAGGCAACTTTTGGGCAGGCTACGCTCAAACCAGCAGCCTAGAAGCGAGGTGCTCGCCAGCCTTTTCCCGGCTCTTGGAGTGATTTTGTCCCCTAGGATCAAACGCAGCAGCAGGACACCCAATAAATACGTCTGCAGAGCGGTGATTTATCTGTAGGGGAAGCCATGGAAATTCCCAAACCCTCTTAAATATCCACTTCTTGGCTCTAAACAGTCCATAACTTGCCAACTGGGGAATGTATTTGTCTGCTCCCCTCTGTATATTTTCTGCTTTTCATTATAATTTGCTAAATAATACATGACAATGAGTTATTTATCACACTCAGCAGCTTCGTGATCCCCCCTCCATCTGGAGGAATTTCACCCATAAATCAGTCCCACAAATACCCACTGGCATTGCCGCAGCGCCTGTCCCCCCCTGACACACACCCCCACCACCTGCCCCAGCGGCTCCCGGGCTGAGCATCGCCGGAATTAAACAGCGTTTCTCTGCCCCAGGACAGCCGTCTCCCTCCCTGGGGCTCCTCTCCTTGTGGTCCTCTGCACAGCAGCCACAGGGCAAAGGAGGAATAGAAATAACAGAAGACACAAACCCAGCAGGTAAAGAAAGCGGAGGAGAAAGCTTTGCTGGGAGCTCCACCTCTGGGGCTACACTCCTGGGAGAAGCAAAAGTGGCACCAAGAGGTAAACGAGAGTAAAATCCATTGCTCTGAGGATGTAAAGGGACCCTGGGAGGGAGGCTGGATATTCCTGGCCCTCGAGTGGGTGTTCCCAGGGATATGACCCAGCACAGGCGGGGATTCAGAGGATGCAGCGAGGCCAGGAGGGTCCGGAGCTGCCCTGGATGGAGCAGCATCGGCAGAGCTGACGGGCAGGAGGCACCAGGCTGAGCTGAGCCCTGGGTGGACACGGCACACCTACCTGCTCCTCTCGTGTGACCTGCGAAGGGCTGAAGGCTGCAACACCTCTATCGGCCTTGTATTTGGAGGATACCCTGAATACGGCGCACCATCCCGCGTCAGGGAGGTGCCAGAGGGGCTGCCCCTCCAGCCCAGCACTAGCCAGACAGGCAGCCAAAGCCAACGGCTCTGCCACACGGCTGGGTGGCCACCGAGCACATCCCTGCACAAGCCAAAATTTCTGCTGACCTCCAGGCACCACCCGCACTGCATCCCGACTGGGGACCCGGAGGGAACGGTCCCACCAGCGACCCTCTTGCCCCGCGTGCCACCAGACCCCGCGTGCACCCCTCCTTGCGCCCCGCTTCACTTTGTTTCGCAGATGGCAACTATGGGAAGGGAGAGGCCAGCGCTGTGAGTAGGACGTGAGCCCAATTGTTCCTGGTCGTGCCAGGCAGCTGATAAATGGGCTGAGACCCGATGGCTTCGTTGCAGTGCTGCGGAGCTCACAGGCGCTGGCACTCGTCTGCCAGGCACATACTAATGGAGAAAAATCCTAGACACCGGTAAATACGGAAATTCTTTAAATGCTCCTAAAAAGGGAGGAGCAGAGGGGATGGCGCTTTGCTCCTCTTCCTTTGATTGCCAAGCTGCAGGAGATCCAGCCGGAGCAGCTTGGAAGTGCCCAGTTCCCAGGGCGGAGAAGCCCCGAGGGAAAAATAATCCAGGTGCACTCCAGGCTCCTGCGGCTTGGCTCTCCCCGCCCTGCTGCCCTCCAAGTGGGGCCGGCAGGAGCTGGTGACACCAGCTCAACCTGATGTCTGCCGGTGCCGCTCCTGGTGTGGAGAGGAGGAGATGGTTTTGCCCGGATACCGCGTCCTGAGGATGCTTTCTGCTGGTGTGGGACTGGGACCACAGGGCAGCTCTCCAACAGCTCCCAGCTCCACATTCCAGGGGACCGGATCGCGTCCATTAACTCCTTGAGCACTCATCCTTGGAACCTGCATCATGGGCTGGCAGGAGTCCTGGGAACAAGTGAAGGGAACCCGGGATGGAGGATTTGAGCACACAGCGGCAGATCCAGCCGGCACGAGGGCTGTGCCAGCACCCAAACTGGCACGTGAGCAGGTTTGCCCGCCCACGGGGCAGGCAGCCGGGGTGCAGGTGGTGGCTGGCATGGTGGCAGGCACGACACGAAGGGATGCAGACCCGACGAAGGGATGCAGACCCGACAGAGAGTCAGGAAGAGAGAAAAGTGATGCAAGGAGTGGGAACGGGGCACTGAGGCTAAGCCAACACCAGAGAATTAAGCATCTGTAAATGCACTCACTGGCTGGCCAGAAGCGGCTGGAGCATTGCCACCACCATGCCACCCCGAGAGCCACGCTGGGCCAGGCAACGTGGCCTTTTACAGAGCCAGGTACTCCGCATGCGGGTGTCACCGAGTGACCGTCACAGCAACACGGGGAGGTGGGTGAGGACGGCACCTTGACGGCTTTTTGGTGCTCGGCTCCTGCGGCAGATGGTGTAAGAGCTGCAGAGGGATCCGCGACGTAGGGAGCTGGGAGTTTTCCAGGGTGGGCGGCTGGGGAATTCCAGCCTGAGTCACGCAGCAGGAAAAAGAAATCGGTTCGCTCAAATTAATGCTACTCCTTCCCCCACACTTGCGTGAAAGGAGGGCTCTTCCTTCTCCCCCCGCCTTGCAGAGTGATACAGCACCGCCTGCCCTCAGGACGCAGCACAGGATGACACCCATGGCCTGCAGCAAGGGGAGAAGGCAGCAGATGGGTGCTCCTAATCCCCCCTCCGAACCGACACCCAGCCCGGGAAAAAGGGAAAACTCTCACAGGCTCCACTTACTAATTTCCAAGACAGAGCTCAGCCCCGCTGCACCGCGAGCGTCTAGTCAGTGCCTGGCAATTCTTGGCCCATTATTATTACGAGCTTTTCTGCTATAAAAAGGAAATGCAATTTGGGGATGCCAAGACTGCATCTTCTATAATCGAATTTTCCCAGCTCAGCAGGGGTGGATCTGGCCCATCAGGACACATCACCCTCCGCAGCAGCCGCGTTCTGCCCCGACCACAGCCCAGGAAACCAGACTCACACCCAAATTGTTCCAAACTGCTGCTGCAGAGCCCCAAAGCACCCACCTCCCCGCCTTGACCTCCCACCACCAGGCACCGGAGCAGCATGGGGCTGTCCCCTCGGCACCGGTGTGTCCCGCAGCACCATGGGGATTTCTATCAGACAAAAGCTGTTCTTATCTCCCCCCTGCCCAGAAAAGGGCACAGAAGAAACCAAGGTTTTAACTCAAATCATACATTTCCACACCATTTTACCACCCAAGGATGCTCAAAATGCTTTGGAAGCCTTTCCTTTGAGCCATCGCCTTCCCATGCTATGCTGATCCCCGCAGGGAGGGCTGTGTCCTGCTCTGGCGGAGCAGCAGCCCCAAGTCTGGGCTCCAGGGGTCCCTGCTCACCCCACACCCGGGCACGGCCCTTTGCAGGAGCCACAGCCCCCCCTGAACTGCTGCGCCCCATCCCACCCCGTACCCACCCTGTGGTGCCCTCAGCATCGCTGGGGGTTATCCCTCGGGGGGCTCCAGCCCTAAAGAAGACCGAGCCTCACGCACGGGAGGGTTACGTGGGTGCGCCGCGAGCAGGGATGCGGCTGGTGGGATACGCATCCCCCCTTCCCTGTAAACCTCAGCTTTTGATTATACCTTCCATCACCAGTGGAAAAACCTGGCAAGTGACCAGTGATGCAGACGAGCGACAGCCTTACGAACCTCCAGAGCTCCTTCTCCTGGCAAAGGCGAGGTGAGGAGCCTGGCAAACCGCAGCTTTTCATTGCTGGGAAACCAGAGACGGCCGGAGCTCAGCTTCAGTCCCAGCAGGGACACCGGGAGGGAAAAGTTACGATTCCTCAGGTTCAACCTTCCTTTTCAAGTCGCTGTATCCTACCTTTGAAGCAAATTGCTTTGCAAATACTGATTAATTTAACTTTACAACATCCATCTTAAATAAACAGTATCTGGGCTTACAGATGGGGAAATCAAGGCATGGAAGGGAAAAAAAGGCAGAACCGGGAACAAAACCCTCTGTGCTTTAACTACAAAATCATCTTTCCTCATTAGCAGCTAATCAGAACTACCAGAGGGGAAGAGATTACAGACAGGGCGGAGAGAGGAGTAACTGAAAGAAATACAGACATCAAAACAGATTTTCATTTATTTACCCATTTATCACAGTGAGTCACAGGCTTTGAGTTCATTCCAGCCTGCTTTAGCCTTGCAGGATTTTGGGATGCCGCCTCCAAAATCTAAAAAGTTAATAGGTCACAGCCACGCGCCATCTCAGGAAGGAGGAAAATCTGCAATTTTGGGTTGGTCTTGGGAAATCTGATATTGCTTTGCCTGCTAAATTATAAAAAAACACTAATCTTCCCTCGCCAGCGTCCTAATCTTTATGGGAGCCCAGATACCTTATCTCAAACTTGCTTATTGAGCAGCACCCTGCCCTGCGGGGCAGTAGCTTGGGTGAAGGTTTGCGGCGGCCCCGGGACATGGGGATCGGCGGTGGGATTTGGCACCCACAGGGTGCTCCGTGCCCCCCAACAGTGCCGCTGGCGGGGGCAAATCTGCCGGCATGGGAGCAGCTCGGTGAGGGCCAACACGGACATCAAACTTCAGATGGCTGTGCTTCATCTCAGCCGCCTCCGGGCTGAGCAGCTCCGGGACGAGGGGGTCCAGCCGGGCACAGGCTGCTGAGACAAAGCCGACGCGTCCCTTCTGCTCCTCTCAGGAGGTCTGGGGGCTTTTCCCCCCCACACCTTTTTGCCCAAAAATGATTTGTGAGAAGTGTTTCATTTACTGCAGGCGGAGGATATCTCATCTTCAAACTTCCCTTTCTCTCCTTATTTCATCCTGACTTTCCAGAAATGAGGAGACAGCGGCATCCACGATTTATCCACCCAGCCACCGCGCCGGGTGTCCCAGGTCTCCGGAGGGGACAAGCCCCCGTAACTCACCCCAGCCCCGGACACTCGAGTGGGTCACTACCTGCACGACACCTTTCCTCCGGCATTCCCAGCCTCATGCACGAGCCCACGCTGGGAAACGAGGAACATATTTTCAAATCAGAGGAGGAAATGGTGTCTTTGTGTCAGGCAAGTGGAAGAAATCCAGGACCAAGAGACTGCAGAGCCTTTTCCACTTCAGACAGCAGGTGCTCTCCAAGATGTGGTTATGGCAACAAAATAAATGATGGATAATTGCTTTTGTGACAACTTGCCAATTAAATTAGACTCAGCAGAATAACATAATGACAATTTGTTATGCTCTGGTGGGCACTAACACACCAATCATAATTAAATGCTATGACTGAAATAGAATGCTGCTGTACACAGGAATATATAACCCCAATTCCCTCCCAGTGAAACATTATAGGTTCAGACTTGATTTCAATTTCTGGGGGATAATAGCATTAGCGCACATCAGAATGAGCTTGCAATATGCATACAGGCGGCAGCAGCACAGGGAGACAGACAGAGCCAAGGGCAGCTGAGCCGCGGGGCTCCTGGGGGACCCTCCCCAGCATCTCTGATGCTCCGGGTTTCACGGCAGCAGGGGACACCCCCAAATCGCTGCCATGTCCCATGAAGGTTTCAAATCCTGGGCCAAGGAGAACAGGCAGGGGAGTGAGCGACCCCGAGGGAGCAGCCCCGCTGCCGGCACCGGGGCGAGAGCTCGCCGGGATGGGGCCGCGGGGGTTTCTCATGGCTGCGCCAAGGCTGCCATCGCTCCCCGCCAGCAAAGCCCTCCCGAGCAGCCCCTGAGCAGCCCGCCCGAGCCACGGGACCAACACAGCCTGCACTTGCTTGAATGATTACTAAAATGTTCATTAAAATAAAACGTGCAGCAGCGCCCAACAGCACGCGTGCCCCACAGCCGGGGGCCCTCTGGGGCTCAGCCCTTCCAGCTGACCCGGCCACAGGCGGGCTGGTTGGCCACAGTGCCGGTGGCTTGCATCAACTCATCGAAAAACCGAGCACGTCAAGTCCTGCAAGGACTTGAAATTTCCTGGTAAGTCAGCAGCCCGATTTCTTCACCACGAGCCGCCGCTGAGCTCAGCCTGCCGGTCTCCTGGGGATGCACCGACCCTCGTGCTGCTCCTGCCTCCCGCCCTGCTCGGGGCGACTGTCCCGCACCTTACCCATCCCAGAACTCTTGGGCCAGGAATCACTACGTCACACAGGCATTTCTGGCGCGTTAATTTAAAACACAAACCAAGCAGATGGCAGGAACCGATGCTGCCGAGGTTTTGCAAACCCTCCCCAAAAGCAGAAGCCACCTGTGTGCCATCCCCTCTCCCGCTGTGGAGATTCGACGCGCCGCAACCTGCAGGGCTAACCGAGCCGGCAGCGTCTTACTCCAATGCCACATGCATTTTCCTGCCAAACGAGCGTAAAACACCCGGTGCGTCCACCCGGCCGCCCTCGGGAATGGCTGCTGCAGAGCCCCGTCGCGGCAGCTGCTCCCCAAAAAGCAGCCCCGAGCCCCACTGCTTTAGGAGAGCCCACAGTTTACCCAAATAAAAGCTTCCTAATTTCAGGTGATGCAAAGCAGGCTGTTGCCTCGCAGTGCCAAGCAATGAGACTGCCGCATCTCTGGGTTACAAAGGCCACCATAGTCCTTGATAGATCTTAGCGTATCTTCTATCAGGTGCTGAATAATAAGGCGAGTATAAAAATACAATAAATTGGCTCCAAGATCCTAACAGATAGATACAGCTCAAAACGGGGCAGATTTGAAGACCAAACGCCAGTGTGCGTGCAAGCGAAGGGTGGGCAGAGGTAAATCGCAGAAGAATACAACATCGCAGCAACGCCAACATTTTAACATCTTACTTAGAGCTACGTTCTTAAAACATTTACTGCTTTATTACCTGCCTCGAT